>NW_006436287.1:1135611-1162031 GCF_000325575.1 Pteropus alecto | reverse complement strand
TTTATTTTATTTTTGTCTAAGTGATGTGGCTAGGACTTCCAATACTGTGTTGAATAACAGTGAAATGTGGACATGCTTGTCTTGTTCCTATTTTACGAAAATGCTTTTAGCTTTCCACCACTGAGTAAAATATTGACTATGGGTTTGTCATATATGGCCTTTATCATGTTGAGGTATTTTCTTTCCATTCCCACTTTGCTAAGAGTTTTTGTCATAAATGTATGCTGCCTTTTGTCAAATGCCTTTCCTAGTTAATTGATATTATCATATAATTTGTATCCTTCTTTTTGTTTATGTTGTGTACCTCATTCATTGATTTGAGGATATTGAACCAACCTTGCATCCCAGATATAAATCTCACTTGATCATGGTATATGACCTTTATAATGGATTGCTGGATTGAGTTTGCCAATATTTTGTTGAGGATACTTGAATCTAAATTTATCAGGGATATTGGTCTATAATTTTCTTTTTTGGGTAATGTCTTTATTTTGGGAATCAGGTTAATTCTGTTCTTATAAAAGAAACTTGGGGTTTTCCCTTCTCTTAAATTTTTTGGAATAGTTTGAGAAGGTTAGATGTTAATTCTTCTTTGCATGTTTGGTGAAATTCACCTGTGAAGCCATCTGGCCCAGGACTTTGTCTGGAGTTTTTTGATTATTGCTTCAATGTTGTTAGTAGTTATTGGTCTATTCTGATTTTCTGTTTCTTCTTGGTTCAGTCTTGGAAGGATGTATGTTTCTAGGAACTTATCCATTCTTCCAGGTTGTCCAATTTGTTGGCATATAATTGTAGTATTTTCTTTTAACCATTTGTATTTCTGTTGTGTCAGTTGTCACTTTTCCTCTTTCATTTCTGGTTTTATTTATGTTGTGATAGTTGTCACTTATCCTTTTTCATTTCTGCTTTAATTTATTTGGGCCTTCTCTCTTTTTTTCTTGATGAGCCATGTTAAAGATTTATTAATATTGTTTATCTTTTCAAAGAATCGGCTTTTGGTTTCATTGATCTTTGTCTATTTTTAGACTCAATGCTATTTATTTCTGATCTGACTTTTAATATTTCCTTCCTTCTACTTACTTTGGGCTTTGTTTGTTCTTCTTTTTCTAGTTTCTTTAGGTGTAAAATTAGATTGTTTACCTGAGATTTTTCTAGTCTCTTAAGATAGGCCAGTCTTGCTATGAATTTTTCTCTTAGAACTGCTTTGGCTGTGTCTCATAGATTTTGGGTCATTGTGTTTTCATCATTATCTGTCTCAAGGTATCTTTTGATTTCTCTCTTGATCTCATTGTTAACCCATTCATTGTTTAGTAGCATGTTATTTAGCCTCCATGTGTTTGTGTGTTTTTCAGTTTACTTTTTGTAATTGATTTTTAGTTTCATACCATTGTGATTGGAGAAAAGGCCTGTTATATTTTCTTAAATATACTGTGACTTGTTTAGTGGCCTAATAAGTGGTCTATCCTGAAAATGTTCCATGTGTGCTTAAAAAGAATGTATATTCTTATGCTTTGGGGTAAAATGTAAAAATATCAATTAAACTCATCTGGTCTAATATGTCATTTAAGGCCACTGTTTCCTTGGTGATTTTCCATCTGGATGATATATCCATTGATGTCAATAGGGTGTTAAAGTCCCCTGCTGATTTCTCTCTTTATGTTTTATATGCTTTATATAATTAGGTGCTCCTAAGTTGGGTGCATAAATGTTTACAAGAGTTATATCCTCTTGTTGGATTAATCTCTTTATCATTATAAAATGTCCCTCTTTGTCTCTTATTATAGTCATAGCTTTTGTTTTAAAGTCAATTTTTTTCTGATAGAAGCATTGTTACCCCAGTTTTTTGTTTGTTTTCATTTGCATGAAATACCTTTTTTCGTCCCTTTACTTTGTTTGTTTGTGTCTTTTGTTCTGAAGTGGGTCTCTTTTAGGCAGCACATGTAAAGGTCTTGTTTTCTTATTCATTCAGCCACTCTATGTCTTTTGATTAGAGCATTTAATCCACTTACATTTAAGGAAATTATCAATAGGTATGTAGTTATTGCCATTTTAGTATTCATATTTTTTCCCTTCTTCTTAAAAAAGTCCCTTTTTCCCTTCTTCTTAAAAAAGTCCCTTTAATATGTCTTATAATACTGGTTGGTGTTAATGAACTCTAGTTTTTTCTGGTATAGGAAGCTCTTTATCTGTCTTCGATTCTAAATGATAGTCTTGTGCAGAGTAATCTTGAGTGTCAGTCTTTGCTTTTCATCAGTTCGAATATTTCATGCCAATCTTTTCTGGCCTGCAAAGTTTCTGTTGAGAATTCAATTGATAGTCTTATGGAAGCTCCCTTGTAGGTAACTAATTGCTTTCTCTTGCCGTTTTAAAGTTTCTCTCTTTGTCTTTAATTTTTGTCATTTGAATTACGATGTGTCTTGGTATGGGCTTGTTTGGGTTCATCTTGTTTGTGACTCTCTGCACTTCCTGGAATTGTGTTTCCTTCACCAGGTTAAGAAAGTTATTATTTCTTCAAATAGGTTTTTAATCTCTGGCTCTCTTTCTTCTCATTCTGGTATCTCTATGATATAAATGTTGTTATGCTTGATATTATCCCAGAGGTCCCATTACTTACTTACTTATTTATTTGTTTGTTTATTTTGCTGTTCTGCTTGGGTATTTACTAATACCTTGTCTTCCAAATTGCTGATTTGATCCTCTGCTTCATCTAATTTACTGTTGATTCTGACTAATGAATTCTTCATTTAGTTATTGTATTCATTTCTGACTGGCTCTTTTTACGGTTTCTACTTCTTCGTGTAAGTTCTCACTGAGTTTATTTATTCTTCCTCTAAGTTCATTGAGCAGCCTTATAACCAGTATTTTTAACTCTGTATCTGGTAGATTGCTTGCTTCCATTTCATTTAGTTCTTTTTCTGGAGTTTTTCCTATTCTTTCATTCGGGACATATTTATTTGCCTCCTCATTATGACTGCCTCCTTGTGTTTGTTTTTTATATATTACGTAAATCTGCTATGTCTCCTGGTTCTGGTAGTGTGGCCTTATGTTGTAGGTGTCTTTTGGGGCCCAGTGGCACTGCCTCCCTGGTCACCTGAGCCAGGTTCTCCAGGAATATCCCTTGTGTGTGTTTTGTGTGCCCTCCTGTTGTAGTTGGGCCTTGATTGCTATTAGCACATCAAAGAGTGGGATTGACCCTCATGCTGACTGGCTGTGAGTGCTAGCTGTGACTATAGCTGATGTGCTGTTGTGAGGTAGTGATCTGCAGTTGGTCATTCCGTGCTGGACTTGGAGGTGCCTGGGGACAGCTATTCTGTGAGCCAAGGCCATCTGCCACTAGTGCTGGGCTTGGGGCAGCTTAGCAAGAGGTTCAGGGCATGTTGAGGTCAACCACTACTTATTTGAAGTTAGCGGACCTTTGATAGATTTTAGAAAATTCTGCAGCACAGGCTGCTGAAAGAGGTGCCAGCCTTTGCAGGATTTTGATGTGGCAGGGTCTAGGAATCACCAAAATGAGGTGAGCAATGTTAGCCAGGTTGATGCAGACTCAGATATGGTGCCTGCCTGTGCCTGCAGGCTGTGTTGGGAGAAGGCTCAATGAAAGGACCATGGTGCCTGCCAGCACTTCTGCCTGCATCTGCCAGCTGTGTGGGGAAAGAAATTAACAAGAAAACAGTGACATCATCCAGGACTTTTGTCTAGGATAGAGCTGCTCCTCCAGCCCTTGCCCTGAAGCCAGTCAATTCAGTTCCTTCCCCTATGTCCCTGGTTCTTTTCTAGCTGCTGTCCCTTCACTGGAATTTAGGGCAACTGTTTGTGAGTGAATGAGTCCATGCTTGGGGCCTTTAAGAGGATGCTTGTGTCTACAGCAGTCCTCCATCTCACTCAGATGGAGACCCCACTGATTTTCATAGCCAGATGTTATAGGGACTCCTTTCCTCAGCACTGGTGCTCCAGGCTGGGGAGCCCAGTGTGGGGCTGGGACCCCTTGGTTCTCAGGGGAGACCTCCACGCTAACATATCCCTCTTGATTCTTAACCACCATGCATGGGAGTGGGACCACCCCATTTTATATCTCTGCCCCACTTCCAGGCTTCTTCTTTATATCCTTTGTAATAGACATCTGTTCAGCTAATCTTCAGTGGTTCTCAAGGGTAGTTGTTCTATAATTTAGTTGCAATTTTGATGTCCTCATGGGAAAGGCAAGCACAACATTTACCTACTTCGCCATCTTGACTGGAAGTCTGTTTTGACCTTTCTCACTATTGACACTGAGAGGACACAAAGAGAAGAAAGGACCCCAGGTAGGAGTATTAGCACAGTAATACCAGGCCAGGATCAAATTGGGCCTCAGACTTGGCCACCAAAGACATTTTTTTCTGCAGCCAACAACATTTATTGAGCCCTTATATAGTGTTCAGTCTCAGCACTCAGAGCTGGAGATACAAGTGCAGACCAGATTCGACCCTGCTCACAGTCTGGTGGTGGAGACAAGCTAGAAGGATATCATCAAAACATGAGGCAGAATGAAATAAGTAGTAAGTAGAGGTGCCTACAATGTGTTATAGAAGCACAGAGAAGGAATAAA
Source organism: Pteropus alecto (assembly GCF_000325575.1). Lineage (NCBI taxonomy): Eukaryota > Metazoa > Chordata > Mammalia > Chiroptera > Pteropodidae > Pteropus > Pteropus alecto. Next base: position 1,157,446 of record NW_006436287.1, on the reverse strand, counting down.
TTCTGAGTTGGAGTCCAGGAAAGGTGGAATTTCCCCAGAAAACAGCATTTTCATTGGTCTCAAAGAATGAAGGGTTTTCAGTGGAAGCCTGAGGGGAGGTGGGGACGGGGGTATGGCAGAAGTAGCAGCACTGAGTATTCCTCTGCCTGGTTCTGGACAGAAGAGCTCAGCCAGGGCACAGTCTCACCTCCCACTAAAGGCTGCAATCATCCACTGGGGCTTCCTCTGGCTCTGGTCCTCATTGCCATGGTGTCAATGTCTAGTCCCTATGAGCTGGCCAGTTGCCATGAGCAACACAGCAGCAAAGACTGTACTGCCCAGCACCCGAGATTCACGGGAGCTCCACATGGTGGAAGCTATAGCTGAGTTGAAACCTTCAGAGCCACAGGCTGAAATTGACACTGAAAATGATGGGTGGGGGAAGATTCTGATTTCAGAACCATTCCCTGAGAAGCACTGAGGAAAGCATAGGGTTCCACATCATCCATTATAATTGAGAATCAATAGCAATTTGGGAATTTTCCATAAAGGACCATGTAGTCCACACCCCTCAGCATGTCTTTATAGCCCTTTACCATGTGGTGTATTCCTGACTCCCCAGCATGATGCCCACCCCACTCCTCTCTGTACCACATACTCCAATCTCAGGGAACAGTTTCTCCTTCCCCCTCTGCTTCTGCTTTCTTGGAGACTTCCTAAGCTAGGCATAATCCTGCTCCTTGCTTAGCATTTTGTTCTTTTGGAGACATTTCCATTGGACCCTCAAGCAGATATGATTGTTCCCACTTTCCAGATGGGGAGATGAAGGCCCAGAGAAGTTGAGTGGTTTGATTAACTGGAGCCATGGCAAGCTCTCATGTTTCCTAATTCTGAGCACAGAGCTCCATCTGCCACCATAGTGGTTCCAACCTTTTAATGTCCTAGGACCCCTTCTACTGTTTTTATCTCCACAGTCCCCAAGGATTCCCATGATGTCATCCCCAGACAAGCTTAGTTCCTGAGCAGCATGAGATAACCATGCTCAGTGCATCAAGTTGAAACAATTCCAGCCAAAAGCAGAGAAACCTGATGTTTTAGATAGGCTGTGCAGCTCAAGTGCAGATAAATGGTATGACTTCTGTTGGACCATGTGAGCCACCGACAGAAGCTCTCAGACCCTCATTTTACAAAAAAGGGCAGGTGGGGGGAGTCCAAAGATCTTAAGTTGGGAAGCACTGCACCATTTCTGTAGTAACCACAATTTTCAGGAGAAAAATCAGGACCCATGATATGACAACTCTGAGTACATGTAGGGAGTGATGAGACAGTCTGATTGAAATCTATATTGTTTCGAAAAATCTGGATTAGATAGCTAATCATTTACTCATACATTCACTTTTTTATTAAGCACCTACTGTGTGCTGGAACTGTGCTAGGTGCATGGGGCATAGTGAAGACTAGGACATAGCTGCAGCCTTCATAGCACTGCTAACTAGTTTACATGTAATGACTCTGTACTGTGTAGAACAAAAGAAAGAATGAAAGTCTGGGGGGTTATATAAGGCTGCCTGGAGAAGGAGACACTTGAATTTAATTTTGGAAGATAAACAATAATTTACCATAGACGAAAACAGAAGATTAAGAGAGAAGAGCATAAATAAAGGCTCAGGGGTATGATATAGTAAATATATGGGAGCTATAAGCAGTTCACTGGGATTATAAAGACGAAGGTTAAGAAAGAGAATGGAAGAGATGAGGTTTGAGGGCAGGGCAGAGCCAAGCCATGAAATGCACATGAATGCCAAGTCTGGGAGCCTATATCAACCCACCCCTGTCCCCACACCACATGGCCCACTTTGACTAACATACAAAAACCAGTCTTGGACATGTGCTCCAGGAAATTGGCCCTGACCACAACCACTCTGTTCTCCTGCTACCTCTGAGATTCCAGGCTCTGATGCTCATTAACCCATTCATTCTCTCATCACGCCACAAAAGAAGACAGAAATTTTCTCTGCCCTCATGTAGCTTTTAGTCTAATACAGGAGACAAGCATCAATCCAACAATCAAATGCATACATGTAAATCACAAATGTCAAATGTAATATCAAGGCAATTTTTTTTTAATTAAAAATATCAAATGTCAATTACAATAAGTGCTACAAAGGGGAGCTAAGGTGTATAACAGAGAGACTTTTATACTCAGAAAGTTGGGAAAGGTTTTCCAGAAGTAATAAAAACTGAGCTGAGAACTCCTGGATAGATGAGAGAGAGAGAGAGAGAGAGAGAGAGAGAGAGAGAGAGAGAGAGAGAGAGAGAGAGCGAGGGGAGAGAGAGAGAGAGAGAGAGAGAGAGAGAGAGAGATTAATGTCATGCTTGTTTTTGGTCCCTTTGACAATGATAACCTATTTAAACTCCCTTCTTTGATTTTGGACCTTGCTTCCTACTTGGCCCCAGGCTTTTCCAACTCCCCCAGCCTGGACTGAGCTAGTCTCTTCCTGCCCTTGCCAGAGAAAACTCTGGCCTTAGGGCAAAGTGGAGCCATGAAGTGTCTTCCAGCAGGGAGTGACATCTTCAGCCCCAAATCCTCCCTGAACTCCACACTTGCAAATTTAAGTACCTGCTCCATATCTGCCTTTGTGTTAAGACCTCCTAAACTTAACCTGTCCAAACCACACTCTTAATAACCCCTCCCTAGCCACTTGCCAAACCCCCTGATGTCTTCTCTATACGAGGAAGTAGCAACTCCATTCTTCCAGTTGTCCTGGAAAAAAACCTTGGAATCAACTTATCAATCTTGGCTCTTCGCTTTCTTAGAATTCCACATCCAAACTGTCACAAATGCCTCATAATCTCTCCTTCAGTTTATATCTCCCAATCCTGACCACTTCTTCCCACTCAACTTCTATGGTCTAAGTCCATGCTGCCATCTCATTTTCACCAGAACTGTTGCAGTTGCCTTTTAATTGGTCCTCATGCTTCTATTAAGTCTATTCATTTAAGGTGAAAGTTGTATTATGTTCGTCATCTTCTCCCCTCCCATCTCACTCACAGTCAAAACCAAAGCCCTTAAAATGGCCTGTAAGATCCTATGTCATCTGCCCTCCCCACTACTTCTCTTCCTTCAAACTAACCATTCTCCTTTCCAGCCACACAGGCCTCTCTGTTGCTCCTCAAACACAAAAAGCACATCATTCCCTCTATCTGGAATGTTCTTCTCACCCTCAGATAGTCATAAGGCTTACTCCCTCACTTCCTTTATATCTTTGCTCCAATTTCGCTTTTTCAGAGACATCTTTCCATGGCCCCTCTATAGCACAGCACTGCCTCGTGGTCAGTTATTATCCCCCTTATCTATTTTTATTTTCCTTCATAGAACTTATCAACACCTGACATAAGTGCTTGTTTATTGTGTGTTCTCCTTATCCACCCAACTAGAAGGTAAACGCCATTAGGAAGAGTCTGTTTATATCATTCGCTTCTATAGTTCTGTATTCCTAAGACTCAGAACAGTGCCTAGAACATAATAAGGACTCAAGAAACATTTGTTGAATGAATAAGTAAGTGGTTAAATTTATTTTTTTAGGGGGTGGCAGTGGGTGGGAAAAGAAATGGAGAAGGATAACCTTGGGGACAATGAGTCATTTGGGAGCTTCATGCAGTCACCCAGGAAGGTAAAGGTGGGGTGATAAAGAAGAGAGGTACTTTTAAGAAAAAAAATCAAATACAGAGTTGGCAGGACTTGGGGGCTGACTGAGTGCAGGGAAAAGGAAGAAGAAGTTTCCAGCATGGTTCTCCAGGTCCTGGGACTCAAATGACCAAGTAGCTATTGATTCCTCTGACCAAGAAAGAGGAGACAGCAGGTTAAGCAGGTTTAGAAGGAAAATAAAGAGTTGGTTTTAGCAATACTGAGGTTTAGATGACAGTGGACATCCAGGAGAAGGTGCCCAATAGGCAGCTGCTCTGGATCTCAGCAGTGTGATCTGTGCCAGAAATGTGAATAAATATGTCAACAGCACAATTGTGGTATTTAAAATAATTGATGTGTATTAAATCATCTAGAGAGACAGTATAGAGTAAGAGGAAAGGACCAAGGTCAGAGCCCTAGGGAGCATGGACATGTAAGAAAGAGAAGAGAACAAGAAATAAAGACTGAAAAAAAAGTGGTGGGACAAGTTTAAAGGGAACCAGAAAAATCAGTGTCATTGTAATAAAGGAAGGTTAGAGTTCTCAGAAAGAAGGAGCAATTAACAGTGTCAAATGCCAGGGAGAGTAACAGAAAGATAAGAGTTGAAAAGGGCCCATCATTATGCAATATGGAGGTCATATGTAGCCTTGGGCCAACAAGGTCAGTGGCATGCAAGGACAGAAGCTAAGCTATGGTTGTTTGAGGATATATGAGAGATAGGAAAAAAGAGGCAAAATTATATATTCTTTCAAGAAACTTGGCTGAGAAAGGGAAGGAGAAAGGGCAATAAGTAGAAAGGAATCCTGATGGTTAAGATGGTTTACCACATGGAATGACCTGAACATCTTTCTGGGCTCAAGGTAGGTGGGCTATATGTGGAGAAGGGATAGTTAAAGGAATATAGCCCTGAGGTTGGAGGGAGGAGGGAATATTCACAAAGTAGGATAGGGGTATGTGTGGAGCAGAGAGAAAGGGATCTAGAGCCCACACAGTGGGCTCCCATCAAGGTTGGATGGGACAGAAGCACATGAAAAATACACAGGACACCTACAACAGAAACATGTGAACTAGGGCCCAAAACATCAGCTGCTGAGCAGAGTGATAAAGTATTGAAGGGGATGAAGGAGGGATTTGCATGGCTAGACCAAGTTGTTTATTAAAGGGAGTCTTTCTGGAAGAAGTGAAATTTAAGAAGAATTTAAAGAGTACAGAGCTTGAAAAAGGACCTTCTGGTTCAGAAAAGGTCTGGTTTGGAGCCTTTGATAGAAGCAGAAGAGAAGTACAGAGAGCCATCTCTGTCTTAACAAGACAGGCAGGTGAATGAAGGAAGAGTCTAGTGTAGTGGTAAACTATGAAAGCAAGACACCAAGTTCACATCCGTTCAGTTACTAACTAGCTACGTGAATTTGGGCAAGTTATTGCATCTCTCAGAGACTCAGTTTACTCTTCTGTGAGATGGAGAAAATCATATATGTGAATTGCTTGATGCTATTAATTTTCAGACTGTTGTTCTACAACTTTTAACTTAGTGCTAACATAGCCTCATGAGTCCACAGTCTGTCATAATATATAGACAGACAGCTATTGAAAGGTGTCCTAAACAACATTTACCACCCATCTTATTTCCTATTTTAGCAAGAAACATAATTTGGCCACCTTTGACTCTGAGGCAGAAAAGCAATGAAATTGCATATTTCTAAACTCTAACTACTGAAATTTAGGGCATCCAGGTGGCCTCTTGGCCTGCAGGAATGGAGAGGATGATAGGAAGTTGTAAATACCAAGTGCCCAAACTGTCACCTTCTTTTTAGGTCTTTGGCTCAAAGAAACACAGTAATAAAGGTCTTTAGGATCCAACAGGAAAACATGGGGATTTTGATCAGCCTCTCTTCCCCTCCCATCCTCCCTCCATCCGCTAGCAGAGATGCTAGTTTCCTTCTGATAGTCATTTTCTTCTTCTTCCAAAGCAATAGAATTTTCTTGGGCAATAGAATTTTCCTGGGCACCCAGGAGTAAAAACTATATAACCTAGCCTCCCTCACAGCGAAGTGCGGCTTTGTGACTAAGTTCTCCCCAATGTCAAAATTATTATCTGGCAGCTTCCAAGAATCTCATTAAAATATAGCTGGCATGTGTGCCCTTTGCCCTTTTTCACTTGTTCCTTTCTCAATGAAGCCACCTGGAACATGGCTATGCTGGTGGCCATTTTGAATAGTGAAGACAAGGGCCATGCCATAAGGATGGCAGAAGAGCAATTTGGAAGGATCAGGGAGTCCTGAGGAGTGTGTGGACCAAAGTTTCCAGCCCTGACATTCTTTGGTTGCTTCCAGATTTTCATGTGAGAGAAAATCCCTACTGAAGCACAGCCCCTCAGGCAACTCAAATTCCAAGATCACTTTCTATAGTGATCTTGACTATTCCTAATTCAAATGAGTGAACAGAGAGAGAAGGTTCAGCTTCTGATGCCCCCAGCCTCCATCTGGCCAGAAACTTCACTGGAATAATAATGACAACATATATAGTGCTTTATTATCTACAATAAACTAATTACATTCTTACAGAAACACAGTGAGGTAGTCAGGACTGTTATTTCTGTGTCCTCCATCTTCAAAGATAAGAAAACTCAAGGAAAGGAGTTTAAGTATTTTGCACATGTCACACAGTTGATAAGGAGCAGAAACAATAAACCCAAATCTCTCAATCCAAAGCTCAGAGCTGTTTTTAGAACACAGATCTGCCAGTTTGTATCTGGTCCTGGGCAAAAAGAACTGGAAAGAGTATTAGGGCCAGAGGGTATAGTGTAGGATGGGACTGAGGGGCTGTTGTTGTTTTCTGTTGTTTTTTTTTTTTTAATAGTTGTACTGTTTTAATTCTTCTAAACATTTTTTTTTTTTTTATTGTGGAAAAAAACACATTACATGAGATCTACTCTCAACAATGTCCTCAAATTTCATCCATGTTGTAGCATGGAATTTTCTTCTTTTTTAAGCTTAATAATATTCTATTGCAGTAATAGCTTGGCTTGTCTATTCACTACATCCAAGATGTGGAAGCAACCTAAATGTCCACTGACAGATGAATGGATAAAGAAAATGTGGTGTATATATATATACCAAGGGGCTATTTAACCAAGCCCAGATGGCACATCAGACTCCTGAACTCCTTGGTTGCCAAAGGCCAGAGAGAGCCTTCAAGGATGACTAGGGGAGACTTTATCCAGGGGTTCATCCAAGTGTTAGGCATTTATAGGAAGGCGCCTTGCTAGGTGTTGCTGAGGAAACAACATGTTGAGTAGGTTACAGAATGAGTGAGAATATCATTTACAATGCTAGGCAGAAAGCAATGTGAGCTATTGAAGAGGTGAAAATGAAGTTCAAAGTAATCCAACTAAGCCAGTATCTTTTATCCACTACATGATAGGCTCTGTGCTGGCCACTGAGAACATGGAGGTGAAAAGGAAAACATAGTACCTACGTCCTGGGCTTTCCATTTGGTTCCATCACCTTCCAAACAGCCAACAGACCTAGAAGAGGCAGCTTTGAAGCCTGGGAGATACTAGGATATGTGGAGATAGGTATGCGTTAGGAGATGCAAAGGCAAGGGCACCAGTGTAAGATTCAAAGATTAAAGGATTCCAAGACAGGGCTTCCAAATCAAGCATGAGCCCAACAATACAAAGTTGCCCATGCCAAAGGCCCAGAGTTGGGTCAAGGGCAGTACATGCCATCACAGTGCCAGAGGTAGAGATTGGAGAGGTCAAGAAGGGCTTCATGGAGGAGGTGAAACTTGAACTGGGACTTACGGAATAGGTAGGCTTTGAATAGGTAAGGAAGATTCACGAGTGTTATGAGTAAGGGCTGAAATGTAAAGGATAGTGGTGATTCATTTGGCTCGAGCCAAGGAATCAGGTTAAGGAGTAAATATTAGGGACAACTAACATAGTCGGTTGGGGCTTGAACACCAGGCTAAGTATAGAGCCATTGGAAATTAGCTTTGTGTACAGAAGGGACATGATCATGGTGGTATCTAAACTTCAAAGAGGCCTCTGTCAGGGTGTGTGAGGAGGGCTCCCAAGTCAGTGATGGAGTGACAATCTAGGAGACTGGGTGTGTAGACAGCTTCTCAAGTGACGATATGGCTAGGTATGAGAAATGGCAGGAAGGAGGATCTCCCAGCCCTTGGGTGTCCCCACTGGAGAATGTCCTTGGCCAGAAAGCTTTAGAGGAGGGCTCAGCATCTGTGGAATAGAATAGCTCTAAGCTTGGCTGTTGGCAGATAACAGTTCTCACCCAGTGGGGATCTGGCATCATTCTAACATGCTGTGAGCAAGTCTAGCTCTTTCCTGTGGGATTACTCCCCAGTGAGCAGATTCTTAAGTTGTTCCTGTAGGAGAGGCCAAGGCTGGCTGAGGTTTCTCCCCATCCCTGGAAGTCTGAAAGGGCCTCGCAGTCCTAGCCCACAAGAGATCAGGAAGGAGGGGAGTTCCCTGAAGGGAGCAGGGAGAGACACCAACTTCCTCTTTCTAAGGGCAATTACTCAGTTGTTCCTCCCCACCCACCTGCTTTTTATCTCTACCTGGAGCTCTGCTCAGAAAAGTCCAAGTTCTGGTTGTAAGAAGGCAAGATTTAAACAGCCCAAGAGGCACTGCCAAGAGTAGTGACCCATTCATCTCTGCCAGTAGTCAGTGTGCAGAACACTAAGGAAGGGCTGCCCCCGATTATTGATGGTGCTTCCAGAGGTTATTAACTGAGCCAGACTTGGCCTCTTTGGGCTGATCTATGATCCGTAGACAGTTTTAAAGTATGTGGATTTCTGGTGCTAGATTATTGAAAAGAGATAAAGTGGAAGTAGTCACTCAAAGCACTGCTATCTGTCACAGTTGCTGGCAAGGCTTCTCCAGGTGTGACAGGGAAGTGGGTGCTACACCTTAATCCCCTCTTTCTCACACAATTCTGAGCATCTGGGATACTTCTATTATCCTCCCTGATGCCCCGGGGGCACATGCAGTTGATAATCTGCCCAAGCAGAAAGGGTGGGAGCATGGCAGGGAGACAGGGAATACTATCTCAAGCCCAGTTTTTATAGGGCAAATCATCATCTTAGCATCACAAAAATTTCCTCCTGACAGATAAAATAATGTCAATAATAGTGTTACCACTTAGCATTTGCTGAGAACCTGCCATGTGTCAGTATACTCTTCATGCTTTACCTGGATGATCTCATTATATTTTGACTCATAACCCGGCAAAGTAGGTACTATCAGTTCACAGAGAAGGAAGCTGAGCCACAGAGCTATAGTAAAGGAACTTGACCAACGTCGGGCAAGGGACCATATAGACAGGATTCCAAGTAGGGAGTCTGATTCTGGAGCCTGAACCTTTGGACACACTACTGACTGCTATAGGTGGGGGCCCTGGAGAACACACACATGCACATATATATACACATGTACACACACACAGGCACATACACACATACACACACGCATGCGCACGCACACACACACACACACACACTTGCAGCTTGCTCTTCTTTCCTTCCAGCCATTTCAATCCCCTCTCACCCGCCCCAGCCTTGCGCCTGTCTCATCCTCAGTGCTCTCCTTGGCCACAGAACCTCCCCAGTGACCAGGCTCGGGCTCGGTCCCTGGCCCCAGGAGTCAGTGCCCCTTCCCTTCTCATCTGCCTCCCTCCATCATGCTTCCTTTCCTTGAAATACATGTTACATTTGTGTTTATTTGTCTGCCTTTTCTGCTGGGCTGTAAACTCCAGGAAGTCAGGGAGCATCCTCACATGGGGCTCAGGACTGTGAGGAAGATGGTTCTGGGGCAGCTCCCTTATGGAACCCTGCTCCCCTCTGCCTCGCCTGCACTGGCCTTAGCTGAGGGTGAGAAGAATAGTACTGAGTCAGGAACAGCTGGTGAGTTGTTATCTCTGAGGAGCCCCTGGGCATGGGATAGTTCATCTTCTTCAGACACTAAGTTTGGGCCCCTAAAGCAAGCACAGCCACTCCTCCCTCCCTCCACACTCTCCCCGCTCCCCCCAGCCCTCCATTAAAAGCAAGAAATATGAATGGGGATTAGAGGCTGGTTGTCATCCTCCTAGCTGGGGCGTGGCCCAGTAACTGTGATAGAGCTGAAGGACTCAGGTCCACTTGGAAGGGCCTTCTGCAGACATCTCCGAGAATGAGAAATCTAAAGGGCTTAGGGATTATGCTTAGGCAAAGACGACATAATGAATTTAAGGGCTTACGCTCTGGAGCCAATCGTATTCTGGTTCTATTACTTCAAGGCTGTGTGTTGTTGAGACAGTTTCATCACCTCTATGAACCTGTTTCCTCCTATTTAAAATGGACATACTATTAGTTGGTGTGCAGTTTGGATAAGATAAAGCACATACAGCATTGAGTATAGCATCTGGCACACAGTAAACATACCATAGTAACTGTCAGCTGTTACTACTATTACCCATCGGCCTCCCCACCTGGGAGAGTGATGAAACTTAACAGCTCACCTGTGGCTCAGGGCCTTGTCCTCTCCAGGTGAGTACACTGGGGCCTGGATGCTCTCCCAGCTCCTACCTTGCTCACACTCCATAATGGTCCTGATAGATACATGTTTTATACACCAGCACCAAATGCAGTTTCCAGCACCCTCCAGGCAAACCATATCAGGTGCCTCAAGGTACAGGATGTCTAGGGGCACAGAGTGCCAGTCAGAGTATCTTCCTAGGTCTTTTGGCCTCTAGCACACCTACGCCCCTGCCCACAGCTGCCCTATTCATAGTTCTGCATGTACTCAACCAGCCACCCTGGGTTGGAAAAGATCCAGGCAGACCTGAGGGTGGGGCCTTGGGTCCCTGGACCTGCCTGAGGCCTGGCCTCTGCAGCCCTCCTCTTCCCAAAGCTGGAATTTCTCATTCTACCCTCCTATCCTTCCCCCAACCTGTAGGCTCTGCCCCAGGCCCAGGTCAAGTCTTAGAGCTGGGGATCTTAGCAGTTTTGGCCTGATAATTTTGCTATCATGGTACCCATGCTGGTCTATATGGGCCCTAGGACTGATAACATAGGATCTACTTTGCTCCTGGTGTTCAAGGCCTTATCTTGCTAGCCTTTCTGAAACCCTAATCTCTCCAAGCTTAGGTCTCTGCCCTGCCAGTCTCAGACTTCTGGCCTGTGGCTAGGATCATGGTGATGGTGCCAGACCACCCTGAGGCTGCCTGCTGCCCCTCCATTATTCTGCCCACCTATCAGGACAGCTGCCACTCCATCTTGGATGCTGCCTCCACATTAGTCATGACTGTGGCCACCTGGGCCTGAGGATTGCACCTCAGCCCGTCAGCCCATCTTCCCTGAGCTCTGGCATTTGGCTCTGATATGCAGCCTCTTTTCTTCAGCCACCATGTGTTCGTTTAGCCCCTGGGCCTAACCCTGCCCCACTGCCCTGTCCAGCTGCAGATGCTGCTGCCCTGGAATTTCTCTGGCACCTGGCAGCATCTTCACCTTTACAATTTGGGTGACCTGAAGACTTGAAATTTCCCTAAGCATCAGTTTCCTTGCTTGAGTTGGGGTAAGGCTCAGCCCTGCCTGCCTCCAAGATGAATGAGGAAGAGAATCATAAGCCCTGGTCTGGGACACGGGGACTCCTCTCTTTTGCACACATCCCCATGAGCCCTAACCTAGGGGTCAGATTTCTTGTTCTCCTTGCACAAGAAAAGGTAGCCAATGGAAACATGCTTAGCTCTGAGCCCCTCATCCAAGAAGAAGTGGGTTCTCCTCCAACAGGTCTCTTTAAAACTGGTCTGTGTTGTTCTCTGCGCCTTTATCTTCCTCTTTCACTTTCATTCCTTCAACAGATTTAGATTTATCCCAGCTCCATGTAGAATAAGAGGACCTTGTCCCTCTATACCCCTGGCCCAAGACACTGGGCACAAAATTAGTCAAATGCCACACGTGTCTGTTCCTCTGTACATCCATCTAATTCTAACCCTCAATCTCTCTGCATGTTCCACTGTCTCTTTTCAAACTCTAAGTGTGTCTGTCTCTGCTCCTCTCTCTGTCTTCTTCCTTTCCCTTCTCTCTCTCCTATGTCACTGTGTTGTCAAGTATTTCCACTGTTAGGACTTGCAGAGCTGAAAGTTCTTCCACTTGTGCAGTGAGCCACATGGGCAAGCCGAGTAATGTCTGTTTTACCCTCTCTATAATGAATCCCATCTTCTTCTCTTTGCAGCGATGGTTATTGATTCTGTCTTGACATCTTGGTTTGTTTTCTGCTGGCTCCTGCCTTCTCTTCATCTTGATATAGCTATTTCTCCTCTTATCTGTAATTTCTTCTCTTTCTACAGCTGCCTCCCTCCAAGACTGGTGCAGCACCAAGGCAAGGGTTTCGTATTAACTCAGTAGTGTAGCTCCATCAGCCCTTCTCTGATGTGATGACTTTGTGTGGTGGCTGGGAATGGGTAAATAATGACAGGAAAAGAGGGGCGTGGAGAAAAAAGCTGGAGCCAGGCCTTCTTGATTTTGGTTATTCTAAAGCAGAGCTTGGACCATTCTGCCTTCCCCTGCTTAGAAACCTCCTACAGTTGACCTGAACCCACAGAGAAAGGATGTGATGCACAGCTGAGCAAGGTAAAATTCTTTACAACCTTACTCTGATCTGCATTCCGGCCTCATCTCTTGAAATCACAAACTTCAAACTCCAGACACAGACTGGCTATGTACTGTTCCCTTCTACATCCCTAGGCTTTTGTTCATGCTGTTCTCCCTTCCCCACCTCTCACTCTCTTTTTCACCCAAAAGACTCCTATCATCCTTCAAGGCCCGACTCAAATATTATCACTTCTGGGAAGCCATTTCTCATAGCCTCCCCTTCCTGAGCCAACTAGAGGCAGAGTTAAATCCTCTTTCCCCTGGGCTTCTACAATTCTTCAAAATGGTAGTTCTTCACTTACCTGCCTTCCCAGGAATGGACTGGGTCTTTTTCTCCTAGTATGTATTCAGGAAAAGTGTGTTGAGTAGAAATGGAGTCTTCTAGGTCAGGGGTCCCCAACTCCCAAACTACAGACTGGTACCAGTCTGTGGTTTGTTAGGAACCAGGCCACACGGCAGGAAGTGAGTGGTGGGGGAGCAAGCAAAGCTTCATCTGTATTTGCAGCCACTCCCCAGCACTAGCATCACTGCCTCAGCTCCACCTCAGATCATCAGGTATTAGATTCTCATAGGAGCACCAGTCCCTGGTGCCAAAATGGTTGGGGACCATTGTTCTAGGTCATTAAAAACATCTTTCTGGGGAGGTAAGTCCAGAAGTTGCAGAAGTTCCAGCAGGCACTAAGTTTGCTAAGGCATGGATATGGACTACTGGGGACTTATGTGAGCCTGGAACCAGGGTTTGTGTATACACGAATGTTCCCTAATGCAGAAGTGCTCCCAAGAACCAGACAGCTCTCTTCACAGGTGGGCACATCTTTTGGGAGCTCCTGGAGCCAGAGGCAGCGAATGGTTAGTGCTGAGCACTTTGCAACTTCCACAGGGCCTAGAGCACAGAGTGCAGAGTGAACAAGCTAAAAGGAAGGGATGAGGAAGATTCAAACCCAGAGTTCCTGAAGTCAAATCTATGGATTTTCCCTATGCCTGCTGCATGGCAGAAGCTTAGGACCTTGGGGCCCACAGTTAGCCCACTTCCTTCACTGCTCCTTCCCTCCCCAAACACCTAGCATCCTATAGTGACCTCACTTAGGGCTGGCTGTTCAGCAGCTTCTTTCTGGTGCTATTTGAGCACTGTTTCTGGCAGTCATTAGCATTCTAGGCATTAACAAGTTCAGCATTATGGAGAGTAAGCCTGTGATCACCTGGGCTGGGGCTCACTTAGCAGGCACAAGCAATAGAATTTGGAATCTGTGAGCCATCTTAGGGCATTTTGATCAGACCAGAAAAGGGAGAAGACAGAGCCCCCAACCCTGGGATCCCTGTGAGTAGAGCCCCAGGAGCTTTCCTGGGGAGGAAACTTTAATGCAGTGGTCCCCAACCTTTTTGGCACCAGGAACCAGTGCTCCTAGGAAAATTTTGATGATCGGAGTTGGAGCTGAGGCAGTGATGCTAATGCTGGGGAGCAGCTGCAAATACAGATGAAGTTTTGCTTGCTTTCCCGCCACTCACCTCCTGTGTATGGCCCGGTTCCTAACAGGCCATGGACCAGTACTGGTCCGAGGTTCAGGGCTTGTCTTGGTCAGTGGCCCCAGAAGATAGATGATAGATGAACCAGAAAGCTTGTGGGGTTTATCCTGGCATTGGTAGGATAGGACCCTGGAGGGAAGAAATGATCATTTTCTGAGTATGACCATGTGTCCCACACCCTCATCACGATTTGGGCATTGTGTAATACAGAACATCCATCCCTTTTAGCAGATAAGGAAGCTGAGGCTAAAAGGATAGGGCTATTTGCCCAAAATCACACAGCTAGCAGGTGACTCAGTTGAGATTCAATTCTTGAATCTGAGGTCAATGCTCTTTCTATCATCTCTATTCCCCAAGGTTCTCAGTCCTGTGAGAAGCTGTAATCCTGGTGCCATCAATTACTCCAAGCATTTTCTCTTTCCTGCTGTTGTTCCCAGATTTCAAGATGGCCTCCATCAATCCTCTTGGAATTAGGCCTTTGTGTAGTCTCCTCCTACATTGAATCAGGGCTGGACTATATGTCCAACAGAATACGGTAGGAGTGATGGTATCTGACTTCCAAGGTTAGGTCATGAAAGGCAGTGCAATTATTGCCTTGGTCTCTTGTATTGCTCACTCTGAGGTAAATGGCCCTCATGGTAGGAGAACACTCAAGCAACCCACATGTGAGGAACGGGCTTGCCAGCCAATGTGAGAGAGCCACCTCAGAAGTGGACCCCCAGCCCCAGCCCAGCCTTTGGATAACTGCAGTCCTAGCAACATTCTGACTGCAGCCTCATGAGAGACCCTGAACCAGAACCAGCCAACCAAGCTGCTCCTGAGCACCAGACACCAAGAGAAAAAAAATAATTATCATTTTAAGTCACTAGGTTTTGGAGTGATTTGTTATACATCAATAGATAACTGGTACATCTGTCCTCAGAACAAAGGGCACTCATGTTTTCAGAGCCTCCAGCACAGAGCTTCCAGGCTGAGGGATGGATCCAGGTTTTATCTTCTGAATGTAGGAAAAGCCAGAGACCCTCTGCCCAGAAACCCTTTGTTCAGATACTCTTTCTCTCTCTTAGAGAGGGACAGGACCCATCTTCCCCTGAGATCTCAGAAAAACACCCACCCACTGCTCCAGCTTTGGGGTAAGACAGGATGAAGGTGAAGTCATCCCTCGGACCTCATTAGAAATATCTGCTTCCCCGGCCCCCCCACCCTCCCCACCAATGAAGATAAATCCTGGCCTCTTGGGAGGGAACCAACTGGATACAGATGAACTAGTGGTGATATCATTTGGATGTGTCTTCTCAAGATCTGTTGCTGATGGCACATGGATTCCTGCACCTGCTGATATTGACCCTTTAGTGCTTACAGGAGTCCCAGAGAGCCTTGAGTGGCACCTCCCTCTCAGAGAACTCTGGGGTCATCTTAAAGAGGATATATCCTCTCTGCTCTGGCCTCCCCTGTTTCTAGCTGGAGCCCTGAGGGAGGTCTTGGGGACACTGTCGCCTAGCATGACATGAGATTCTAAGGCTGCGGAAGGGGCTGATGCTCATGACCATGTCCATTCCCTGGTGTGTTGTTACGTTTACACAGCCTCCACTAGGTAAACAAGGCCCACATCACTGCCTTGACTCCCTCTTCCTTTCCTGTGAAGGCCACAGATAAAGAAGACATTTTTAGGTTCGCATGTTGTGTTCTTATTTGTAAGACTGCCTTAGAAAGAATTCATCTGACTGTTTTATTACCTTCTAATTGGATTACTGCCTTCTTTATCTCTCAATGCCTTTAGGTATTGAAGTTGTGTCTATCATGTGATGGGCCTCCTGGGGTGGGAAGAGGGGACATTTAGAACCCTAGAGACCCCACTTCAACCTGTAAGAAGAACACAGGCCATTTCTGGTTCTCTGGCTTTTCATAACAAGAAACTGGAAGTTCCATGAAAACTGGTACCAACCAGCCTCAGGGTCTCCATCTACCTTTGTCACAAAGCAGAGATAAAGCATTACAAAATTTGTCCCACCACTCTTTTGTACCTGTCCTAGTCTATCAAGTACCACCATTGTACATAGGCAGGCTTCCCTTCTCTGGTGCCCTCCAGCCACTCTCATTCCCCTGGCACCATGCATAACATCTGTCTCCTTATTTACTTGTCCTGGTTTCTTTGCTCTCTCTGCTGCAGCAGCCAACATATTGTTTATTTTTGCCTAGTCCCTAAGGTTGTCTCTGGATCATGCTTGTCTTGCTAGCCCTCTGCCCTTCTCAAAGAACACACCATGGCTGGCAGGAAGTTTATTCTTTGATAACATTTTCATCACATTTTTCATCACAACATCGGTGTCTCTGCAAACACTCAGGCCCTTGCCAACTGTCCCAGAAGAGGCAAAGGGAGCTGCCCGCCCTTTTTTCCAAGGTGTCTAGGGGAGGTCAACTCTTCACACCCCTGTTACCACTGTGGGTGATTTTTTTCCTGCCCATTGGAAAGGAGGCTGGAAGGGACAGATGTTTCATCTGGTATTGTAGGTTGAGCAGGATCCCGGCATCAGGGCAAATCCAGGCTTGGTCACTCCAATTTTGTTTAAGAATCTGCATCTCAACTTCATCCTCTGAAAAGTGAGTCTTATCTACTGTACAAAGAGAAGGCATGGAAACAGCTAGCAAATAGAGGTTTTGTGACAGAGTTGCAGTGGTGACAGTGACCAGGTTGCTGCTGAGCTAGAGTGGGCTCTGCTTGCATTGAGAACCAAAGGATCTAAGAAGCTGGGAGTTCTGCACAGAAAGAAGCTCACCTGAATCAAATGAGGAACAATCAATAGCAGCAGCCTAGCCCTGGATGAGGCTTGAGTCTCTTAGAGCAAACATTATCCCTAGGCCTCTAGTTCTAACCCCTCATTTACCAGCAGACAGAGTTGAGACCTGCAAAGGGAAGTGACTTGTCTGAGGTCACCCAGTCTATTAGTGGAACCCATGTCCTTGACATTTCGTTACCACTTTTCCTCAAGCTGCATCAGCCTGATTCACAGAGAGACTAACCAAGTCCAGCAGAGGCAGGGCCACTCCTTAGAGACTCCATAAGAAGGAGTGGGATGAGGGCTCTGTTCTCCAAGCCAGAGGACCACATTATGAGGGCCCCTTTTAGGCCCAGAGGCCATTGCTCAAAGATGGGGTCATGTAAGAAAATACCATTAACATCTGGGAATGCCCCCCGAAGAAAGCCATTCCCAACCCTTTTGCCTGAGGCAGTGCTGTCCACAGGTTCTCAGGAGCCTATCCTGTGATGTGAAATCCATCTTCCCCTTGTAGAAGGAGTAGAGTGGAGGTGATAAGCATGTTGGGGGTGCAGGTCAATGGAGAGGGGGTTAGAAAGGTGACCCCGGCAGGAGAAGGAATGCATCTCCATTTAGCTGCTGAGATGAGAATCCAGAGGGTCTAAAACACCATGCCGCAGGCCTGGGGAGGGAGCAACCCTTGCTCTAAATTTCTCCACTCCTACTCTTCCTCCAGTAGTGCTTGATGTGGCAGTACCCGGCACCTTTAACTTGAAGGCTCTGAGGCTCTCGGGAAAGAGGTGAGAAGGGACTCCAGCTAGAGCTGGGAACTGGACAGAGAGGGGTGAGAGAAAGAGAGAAAGAAGCTGGGGGTGGGAGACTCCTTGCCAGTTCTGGTTTTGGCCTGGAGCAGAGAAAGACAGGTGGCTGAGAGACCCAAAGCTATAGCCCTTGGGACCAAGCACAAAGTGCTGACCACTACCCTCACCCCCAGGCAAAATCCCAAGAAGCCTAAAGGTGTCCTGGGCCCTGGGTACAGTGCTTCCCATGCCCAGTCACCAGCCCCTGGCCTGGTACAGTGTGCAGGACAAGCTGTGAGCAAACAAGGAGAAGTCCAAGTTAGTTAAATGGCTTGTGCAAGGTTTCCTAGATATTTATACCTTTTCCATTTATTATTCCTCTCCAATTTCATAAAGGGGGCTTGTAATAAAGTACTTTGAATTTATTCCTTCCACAGATATTTGGTGCTCTCTATGTGTCTGACATTGTTCTAGATTGAAAGGTGGACAAATAAAGACAGAATCTTCTTCCTATGGAGCTTATCATCTGGCATATTATAATCTTGTGATAACTACTCAGAAGGAAATGAGGGTATGACAGTTGTGGGAGTGTGCATCAACTTTAGATAGGGAAACCAGGGACAACTGCTCCAAGGAGGTGGCATTTAAGCAAGTGACAAAGGCCTGAAACAAACTTGAGTTTGGTATGTTCACACTGCACAGAGAAGGCCAGTATAGCTGTAGTGGAGAGAATGATGAAAGCTGAGAGAGAGGAAGGGCCTACACCAGAGGCATCTAAGGAAAGAAGCTAGAGTTTAAACTTAATAGGATGGAAACCACTAAGTGGTTGTGAAGCGAAAAGCGGCATGATCCCGTGGACATTTTAGAAGGATTCTTCCTGCTGCCTCAAGGAGAATGGGCTATTGGGAGGTAAGAATAGAAGTAGTTTCTGTGGTGATGCATATGAAAGATGATGGTGATTGCACTAGGGAATGGCAGTGGAGCTGAAAAAGGATATCAAAAGCAGTGTAAGAGAGGCAAGAGTAAGCAGAGCACTCAACTTGAAGTCTGAGAGCATTGTTCTAACTGAGCATGACCCTGAGCCCTGGATGCCTGGCCAAGGAGCTGCAATGCTTGGGAGAGGAACAAGATGGTGGTCTCGGGGATCTAGATTCCTACAGAGGAAGAGCTGGAAAGAGAGTGTGAGGAGAGTTCTCCTAAGAGAGCAGCTCCTGGAAAGCAACCCAAATGTAGGGACCAAGGGTAGAATGAAACTCTGCCAAAGAGAAGCCAACTAATTTGGGATTCCCTGAAGGATTCTCCTTCAGAGATCAAGGCCTTGAATCACCTGTTGCTGAAGAATAATAACTCAACTTGCATGACTGGGAAGACTAAAAACAGCATAGTATAAAGCAAGGATAACATGCAGGCATCACCTCCACACCTGCACCCACGACATACATCATTAATCACTTGTGCCAGCCTCCCTGCTGAGCCCAGACTCAGTTTCATTGTCTTTCTCAACACAACCCTCCAAGAAGCTACACCTAATCCACTCAGGATGGCACAAAGTTAACCTCTTCATCATTCCCAGTACAGAGAAATGAGTACCAAGTTTGGAGTCCAAGAGACTTGAGGTTTAGCTTTGCCTTTGTCTGTGGACTATTTAGCCTCAGACTAAATGTGATCATGTATTAAAGCACTTAGCCTAGTGTCTGTTACTGGGAGGCATCAATAAATGTTAAAAAAAAATAGCCTCTTTTGCACCATTTATACTTCTGCTCCAAAATGTGCATGCGCACACACAAGCGTGCAACCAGGGACAACTGCTCCAAGGAGGTGGCATTTAAGCAAGTGACAAAGGCCTGAAACAAACTTGAGTTTGGTATGTTCACACTGCACAGAGAAGGCCAGTATAGCTGTAGTGGAGAGAATGATGAAAGCTGAGAGAGAGGAAGGGCCTACACCAGAGGCATCTAAGGAAAGAAGCTAGAGTTTAAACTTAATAGGATGGAAACCACTAAGTGGTTGTGAAGCGAAAAGCGGCATGATCCCGTGGACATTTTAGAAGGATTCTTCCTGCTGCCTCAAGGAGAATGGGCTATTGGGAGGTAAGAATAGAAGTAGTTTCTGTGGTGATGCATATGAAAGATGATGGTGATTGCACTAGGGAATGGCAGTGGAGCTGAAAAAGGATATCAAAAGCAGTGTAAGAGAGGCAAGAGTAAGCAGAGCACTCAACTTGAAGTCTGAGAGCATTGTTCTAACTGAGCATGACCCTGAGCCCTGGATGCCTGGCCAAGGAGCTGCAATGCTTGAGAGAGGAACAAGATGGTGGTCTCGGGGATCTAGATTCCTACAGAGGAAGAGCTGGAAAGAGAGTGTGAGGAGAGTTCTCCTAAGAGAGCAGCTCCTGGAAAGCAACCCAAATGTAGGGACCAAGGGTAGAATGAAACTCTGCCAAAGAGAAGCCAACTAATTTGGGATTCCCTGAAGGATTCTCCTTCAGAGATCAAGGCCTTGAATCACCTGTTGCTGAAGAATAATAACTCAACTTGCATGACTGGGAAGACTAAAAACAGCATAGTATAAAGCAAGGATAACATGCAGGCATCACCTCCACACCTGCACCCACGACATACATCATTAATCACTTGTGCCAGCCTCCCTGCTGAGCCCAGACTCAGTTTCATTGTCTTTCTCAACACAACCCTCCAAGAAGCTACACCTAATCCACTCAGGATGGCACAAAGTTAACCTCTTCATCATTCCCAGTACAGAGAAATGAGTACCAAGTTTGGAGTCCAAGAGACTTGAGGTTTAGCTTTGCCTTTGTCTGTGGACTATTTAGCCTCAGACTAAATGTGATCATGTATTAAAGCACTTAGCCTAGTGTCTGTTACTGGGAGGCATCAATAAATGTTAAAAAAAAATAGCCTCTTTTGCACCATTTATACTTCTGCTCCAAAATGTGCATGCGCACACACAAGCGTGCACACACACACACACACACTACAAATACTCCTACACACTTCCACACAGTGCATGTTCACACATATACTTACATACACATGAACACACTCACACACGAGGCATGAGAGGATAGAAAAATTTATCCTAACAGTTGAAACTGAAATTGATCTTAGGGAGGGAACTGTCTTTTGTTCAGGAAATTACCTTGGTAAATCTCTAGGGATACAGATTAACAGAAGTCAAAGAACAAAAAAGATAGATGAGTGGCTCTGTGTTAAAATTGAGACAATTCAGGGGCAGTGGAAAGTAAAGTAGCCCAGAGGTGTGAGTGCTGCAGAGCACTATGGTGGAGTGGGCAAAGCACTTTTAAAGAATAAGTATGTCAAATATTCAATATGAAGCTGTTTGCATTTCTGAGATGTAAAACCTCTCTGTCTCAGAAAGAGTACATACGCATGATTCCATTTATACAAAACTCTGGGAATGAAAACCAACCCATAGTGACAGGAAGCAGATCAGAGGTTGCGGAGGAAATGTGTGTGTGGAGATCGAGGGAGGGACTTGTTCACTATCTTCACTTTAAATATGTGCAGTTTATTGTGTTTTTTATTCCTCAAACAAGGCTTTAACATGTTTTCTACAAGCTATTTGTATCAATTTAACCTAATTTTTGGTCTCTCATGCTTGTAAATATGCTAACTTTCCCCACCTTTAAACAGGTATTGACCCCAAAAAAACGTGTTCTCTGTCTCCCCACACCTCAGTCAAGTCTGACATAGGTATGAAAGTCTTCTGTGAGTGGTTTCGGGGTAAAATTTGAAAGAAGGAATTGAATCCTGCATCTAAGTTGAAACTGCAGAACTGAGAGAGCATGTGTGGGACAGGAGACACAGCTAAGAACTGAGCAAATTCAGTAGAAGCGTGAATACAGAGCCGAGGTTCTCATGAGAACTCAAACTCACTCCACTCTCTGGAAATTCTCGGAAGTCTTGGAAGAGAGCACTGAACTTCCATAGGACGTATGCCGGGAATTCAGGTCAGTGTCATAGATCTTAAGGCACAAGGAGATTTCAGCTGACACTTGTGGTCATTACACAGACAGAAGCATACACAGGCACCCAAAGTGCGCTCCCTCTGGCCACACAACTTTTCATTGTGCTGCAGAGCGGGTCCCCCTCTCTTAGGCTGTGAGCACCAAGCTGGGGAGAGGAGGTAACTCCTGATTGAACTGCATTTTCTCTGTAAAGAAACTTATCAGACACAGGGAACATCAGGGCAAAGAGGGGAGTTTGGCGCCTTGACAAACTCACATATGCCTCTCGTTCTTTCTTGGGGTCTTCCAGTCAGCCCATTCTAGTCAGCCTTATAATGTACTCTCTGGCAATATCCTCAGCCAGCCAGCACAGTGACTGTGGAAACACAGCATCAATTTGTTTCTGGCAACTCCAGGCAGATGCTGTTTAGGTCCCTCAGCTCTGCTCCAGACAAAC
>NW_006436287.1:1129486-1135541 GCF_000325575.1 Pteropus alecto | reverse complement strand
CACTCTGGGAGCACCACATCAGCTCTCCTTCCCAGAGGGTAATTAAAGTGCAGCATCTCTAGAGAGGGCCAGCTCCATGGAGCAAGTCTGTAATTTCAAGCTGACAAGATTGGAAGCATGTGCCATGGGTTCTCCAATAGGCAAGATGGATGGATGGCGAGGGAGTCCAGCTGATGAGCAGGAGCCAGTGAAAGTACAAAAGGGACCAAGTGGGAAGGGACAAGAAGCTCCCGAGGTGGAGGGGTGTAGGCAGGAAGAGGCTTTCTGTGTTCTGAAAGTCTGTTTGCTCTCTGCAAACCCAAGCTATGGGCATCTCCCCCAGAGGAGCGTCTGCAGCAGTAGATGCAGCCCTGCCCATTGTCCCCTCGCCAGACACAGGAATAGAAAGAAACCCAAAAGGCAGGCCTCCTAAATACAGACCTGGGTAGAACATCAATGCCCTGGGGACAAGGCCTCCCTGACATCAATAAACTGAGACTTTGCAGAAAACTTTCATGTGCCTGAAAGTAGGTATCACTGGGGCTCTTATCATCCTGTCATCAAGAGAAAAGATGCCCAGAGGGGTTAGGAATCCTGCTCAAAGTCATAAAGCAAGTCAGCGATGAAACCAAGAATGTAATATATATTCAGGAATAATACATGCCAATATACCAAGACCTTGGTGAAGCCTCGATTTCTAAAAAAAAAAAAAAAAAAAGTCATAGTACTCTAGTACCACCCTGGCCTGCACCAGTTGGGTAGACAGCAAGATACTGGCCAGTTCAGTGATTCAGTGGGTAAAGTCCATGCTTCAGTAGAAAGATAAACTACTTCTGGGCTGGGCCTTCAAAAAGAAGAAATCACAAATAGCATCCCAGCAAATCTGCAATCTTCTTTACAGCTCTCTAGATTCCTGGACCAGCACTTTAGCCATTGGCTCTTGCCATACTACTTCAGTTGGGAACCATAAGGGTATTTATAGACAGATGAACAAGACTAGGATGGAGAGGCAGCTGCCTGTGAGGACAGCTCCCTCTCTGAACCCAGAAATATGCTGCCTCCCTTCCCTCCTTGTTGCCTCACCTACACACTGGCCCCTTTGGGAAGCTTTTCCCTTCTCCAGGCTCTGGGCTCCTATTCCAAGTTGTTTGAGCTTCTTTGTCCTTCCAGGGTTTTACAGGACCTGACACAGTGCCTGGCCCTCAGTGGGTGCTCATAGCTTGCTGAGTAAATGTAGGTCGATATGTGTGTGAACTGGGCTGCCTACAGCCTGCCCCTCTTTGAGTCTACCTCTGCTCTCAGCTTGGTGGGGCAGATACTCTCTTTAAGAAGGCATGGGCACTAGTTAACAGGTGGGAATCCAGTAAGGTGCTATGGAATGAATTGTATGCCCCCCAAATTCATATGTTCGGGCCCTATCATCCAACGTGTTAGTGCTAGGAGGTGGGGCCTCTGGGAGGTGGCTAGGTTTAGATGAGGTCATGATGGAATTAGTGTCCTTATTAGAAGTGATAAGAGTGCTAGCTGTGCTCTTCCTCTCTCTCCCTCCTCCCTTTTTCTCTCTCTCTTCCTTTCTCCCCTCTACCTTCTCTCTCTCTTTTCCTTTTCCCTCTCTCCCTCTCTCCTATGTGAGGACACAGCAAGAAGGTATCAGTCTGCAAACCAGAAAGAAGATTCTGACCAGGACCAGAATCTGTCAGCATCTTGGACTCTCAGCCACCAGACTGTTAGAAATAAATATCTGTGGTTTAGGCCACCTAGTCTGTAGTACTTTGTTATAGTAGCCCAAGCAGACTAAAACACAGGGGAAATAGAACTCTCCTCCCGAATTCCACCTTACACAGCCCGGAACCATATCAACAAGACTTTAACCTTGACTGTGAGCAGAACCCTAACTGTTGAATTTCTAGACCCAGTCCTGCTGTTTATCAGCTCTGTGACCTCAGGCAAGGGATGGAATCAGAGTACTTCCAGGGATGACATCCACAAGACCTCAGTTTCTCCATTTGTAAAAGGGAAGGAGGCAGGAGCCCCATTCTCCTCTTTCTCAGAGATCCTGTGAGTGGGGCTCCTGGAGGATCATGGGAATGAGCATGCCTGAAAAGCACAGTGCACTGTCTGGATGTGCGAGAAGGCGAGGTCTGGTTGGCATCAATGGCAAAGCTGGTAGAGGAGCTCCTTGGAGTAATGGAAGAGCCATGCCAAACTGAGCAATGGAGCAGTTTTCTGTATGCCAGCCCCACCCACTTACATGCCTCGGAACTAAGGATCCAACATTGTCCGCAGCATGTTTTGGCCTGTCCACTTGCTTTCTCAGACAGCTCTAGGGATCCTATCTTGCCTCCTGCCTCCTCTGCAAGGTAGGTTTAAATCCATCTTTGTAGCTCCCCTGAAGTCTGCCACAGTGTTGAGCAGGTAGGGCCTTGATCCACCTACTACTCTCTGATATGAACCAGCCATGCCTCATTTGGGTAAGGGGCTGACCTTTGCTGCAGGAACCCACTTAAGCCTCACCCTGGCAATTGGCACTCC
The DNA here is from genome assembly GCF_000325575.1 of Pteropus alecto. Lineage (NCBI taxonomy): Eukaryota > Metazoa > Chordata > Mammalia > Chiroptera > Pteropodidae > Pteropus > Pteropus alecto. The sequence goes on along the minus strand of NW_006436287.1, from coordinate 1,133,030 downwards.
TCCCAGGAAATAGAGGGTGTCCTAGTGTGGGTCCTTTATGCCCTTCCCAGCCTGTCACCCTCTGCTATTGCCTGTGCCCTCTGCTATTTCCTGTGCTAACCTCCTTCCACCTGCCCATACTGCCCTAAAGGACACTCTAGGTCCCGGCCGAGTGGAAGAAGTGATGATTCCAACTCTTCCAACTCTTCCAACTCTTCATGACATGGGGAAGCTGGGAACTGTGCAGGACACCCCCACCCCCACCTCAAGAACCCAACTGCCCTTTTCTCTGTGTTCATATGCCGCAGTTCCTGGGAAGTCAAGGTAGAGGTGTGAGCCGGCCCAGCTCCTGACTCTTGCCTCCTTCCTCAGCCTTTAATATTCATGAACTCTCCTAGCAGGGAAGCTAAAAATGTTCTGCTCCTAAATCTAACTGCTTTATGGAAGCCTAATTAAATTCTTTGGTGGAATGGGGAAATAAGTGACCTTCAAAACTGCCAAAGCTATTTGGAGTGGCACGTCCCAGGAACCTTTCCCTTTCTTTCCCCTGCCACTGTGGTTGGCCTTTTTCTTGGTAATGAAATTCTCTGCCTGTCCCCCAGGCTAAGGGGTCCAGGGACACTCTGGGGGTGGGTGCCCCAATGGCAAGACTGCCTCCTGTCAAAGAAACACACAGGCAATGATGTAGACTCCTTTAGCAACCTTAGACCTTGCTGGAAATTGCAATCTCAGCCAGCGAATGGGGTTGAGGGAAGAGAAATAGCAACAGCGAGGGGTTGGCTCAAGTGGAAAGAGAATGACAAAGGTCCCCTCTCCCCAATGGTGTTTCTGCAGTCAGTTATTCTGGGAATTTCAGGCTTCCTTTTTCCCTTGGCCACCTCATCCATGCTTCATGGCAAGGCCCAAATGAACACAGGGATAGAGGCCCTTTGCAAAAGTTGAACCTAGGAGCTTAGGACAGAGCACACATCTCAGTTTCTTCTCCTACTTACTAGGGATATCACACTCCCAGGTGCCAACAGAGGAAGCTGCCACTTTCTGAGGGCCTCTGAACAGAGGAACAAAAGGGTCTGAATCCCCCACAATCCTCCCTGTCACCTAAGAAGAGTTCCCTCATCTTGAGAAAATGGAAGAGATGTGAGTAAGAGGGGATGTGGATATGAACCCCTGAGCCCCTCACTTGCACAGTGTCAGGATTTGCCCTTGATAATGGCTGAGACACAGGTGAGTTTCAGCGGGACATGTTCTGTATGAGAAGTAAAAGGCTGGCAGAATCCCCTAGGCAGGGAACTGGACAAGACCTGGAGGTGCAGATCTACACAACACACTAGCATCAGGGCCAGCTCTCACAGGACCTCAATTACCATCTGCTGAATGGTTGTGAATGAACATGAATGCCTGATAGAGGAAGACAGAGGTAGAATCTGAGAGATCAGCTTATTTCTTTTCTACTTTAAGAGGAGGTCATTTTTATCTGGTCCAATGTTGCCTTCTGATTAGTCATCAGTAAGGCATTCTCAGACAATGTCAATTCCCAAAGTGAAATAATCGGCAGATGTTGGGCCTGGGTGACACCCTGACTCCAATGAGCCTTTTTTTTTCTGGGATGCATACTCTTCAAAATCAGCTTCTGAGTCGTTCTGAGGTCATCAGAATAGACACTACTTGCTGTGTACATTATGAGGGGGCGACCACACTCGATTCTAGTCAATGCCCAAGTGGAGTCTCGAAAGCCAAGGTTCTAGGCAGTCAACAGAGATCAAGGCCCTATTATCCGCTCCAGACAGACAGGACAGCATTTCTTTGTCTTGTGGCCTCCCCATCAGGCCCCCATTGCTTCTCTTACTTTGTCTATTAGCCTCCTCTTCTCTCCACTTATTCCTGACTCCCCTCTTCTCCTGTCCCTCTTCCAGCCTGGGTTTTCTATCCCTCATCCCACCCAAATTCTCCCCCACTGCAGAGTCCAGCTTCATGAGGGAGAATTGCCACAGCCAGACCAGACCACACTGATCTCTTCCTTGCCCTGACTTTTGGGCTGGCCAAACCACTCATTCAACCTCTGAGCCCCTCACAGCCTGGAGCCCACACTAAACCCCCTTGGGGTGTGATTCTTAACTCCCCAACTAAATTTTGACCTCTAAGAAGCCAATATGCATGCTTTAAATGCCTTTGAGAGCTCTCTGTGTGCTCTTAGAAGACTCAAGCGCTTCATGGAAAGTGAACAAATATGTGGTCGAATGAAAGAAAGTAAATGAATAAATGAGGAAATTCACTCGTTCAACAAACATTTATTAAGTACTGTATGCCAGACACTGTGCAGGGTGATGGGAAGACCTAAGGCATTAGAACAGACTGATCCTTACCCTCAGGAGCCCTCAGTCTGGAGAAACAAATGGGGGAATAAATGAAGGTGTAAGTAAACAAATGAAGATGAGAGAGTAAGCAGGCAAAGGAACAGGTGATCAGACAGTGCACAAATATATATGCTTTTGAAGGACAGAGGGGCTCCTCACCTGTCTGTGTCCTCCCCAGTCTAATTCTTCCTCTCTTGGCTCTCTTGGAAGAGCCAGCTCTCCCCAAGGAGAGAATTCAGACTCCCTCCCCAACCCTTTCTTCCACCACCACATCTATTTTGGTGTTTCTGCCACCTCCCTTTGCTCACAGTTGCTGCCTTTCCTATTTGGCCTTCAAGGGCCTTGAATCAAATGCGACTACACAGTGCTGCCCCCATCACCACTGTCTTGGGCTGAGGCCCAGCTACCTCTTCACTGTGAGCAGGGAAGAACCAAGCTGCCAAGGAGCCCCTATCAATGGCCAAATAAAGGCATCTGAGCTAGTTGCTACCCCTGCTGGCCTGGTACAGCTGCCCCCTCATGCCAAGATATGGGGAGGAGTCCCCTGAAGCAGAAAGAGGCAGAGCCTGTGCCCTTCAGTCATGTGAGAACAAGGAAACTACCATCCTCCAGAAAGGGTCCTTAGAACACCTTTGGAGATGGCCTTTAACAATTATACAAATGTTAAAGCATGTTTTTCTGGAGAATAAAAACAAATAATGCTCTGGTGTTTGAATTAAGGTATAAATGGTAAATACTTTTTATTAAGATACATATAATAGTAGAACAAAACTTTTGAGTTTCACAGACCTAGGCTTATCTTAATATTGCTGCCACAGCCTCATTTAGTCTCTCTAGACTATTATTCATGGGACTTTAGGCTTGGCCCTTCTACCTTCCCTGTTATGTGATATGTGTGGGTGTGTGCATGTTTCTGTGTCTGTGTGTATTTCGATGAGGGATGGGGCTGTAGAGCTGGGGTTCCAAATTACATGCAAATGTTTCAAATATAACTGTGTAGCTTTGAGCCATGTGGAAAGAATGTGTGATTTGGAGTTGACCTGGGATCTCATACTCATATTGTGGCCTTAGACAAGTCAATTTCTGACCTTCTGCTTCCATGAATGGGTATCACAATGTAGCAGATGCTGTAGTAGACCACCCAGACCCTGTCTTTAGGAACCAGGCCTTCAGTCCTCAGCTGCTTGGGTACTGCCTGTCGGGCTCACCGC
>NW_006436287.1:1106826-1129458 GCF_000325575.1 Pteropus alecto | reverse complement strand
CAAAAGGGAGCTGTCTTCCCCAAGGTTAGTCCACCATCAAACACTGATCCATCCACATGGGATACAGAAGCTTGACTGGAAATATCTTTAAAGGACCATCTCAGCCTTAGTGCTTGGCTCAGCTGAGGTCTTACTGTAGCTGCAACTCAGTTACCTTCTTCTCTGCCCAACCCTGCTTCCCTCACCCCCTCACAGGTGTTGTTCTCTGAGCGTGCTACCCAGAAAAGCTCCTCAGCACAAACCCCTATCTCAGAGTCTGTTTTCTAGGAAGCCTGACCTCAGAGAGTAGCCAAGTTGTAGTCAGTTAAATGTGATAACATCAGCACAGGGCTCAGCACAGTGCCTGACATATCATGAAGACTCTGTTAATGACAGCTGGTACTCTCCATGGAGGTCATTGGTTCCCAGCCTTGGCCAAATATAAAAATCAGCTATGAAGATTGTGGGGAGGGGTGGGGAAATGTCCAGATGCTTAGGTCACTTCCCCAGAAATTTTGATTCAGTAGGGTTGAAACCAGCCCTAGATTTCTATATTTTCAAAAGTTCTACAAGAGTTTTTGATGGACAACCAGAGCTGAGAAGCACTGACCTAGGTCACCGTCACCACAGACCTACGTAGCGCAAAGTGACCTGTCCAAGGGTAGACAGGTACTTAGCTCACTTCAATCCCGACTTTCTTAGAGCCATTGCCTTAGGGGGCAGGGAGGGTTAAAGCCCCTTGATTCCAACTCTCTCCAACAGAATCACAAGGCAATCACATTTATAAAGCAGATCCTAGAACATCTGGCCCAACTGGCAATACAAAGGCAGTATGTGATCAAGCCCCCTGAACACTTACAAGAGGGAGTTCTCATTGTGGTGTGGTTATCAGGAAGGTCTTGAAAGTTGAGGTAGGCCCTGAACCAGACTTTAAATAATAGTGAGGTTTTGGATAGGGAGCAAGCAAGAAGGATACCAACCCTCAGCATGGTAATCTCATGCTGAGGTCAGTCTGTTTCTAAGGAAACCAGTCTTGATCTGTATTCTCATCATCCTCTGGCAAGACTGAGGGATCTCAGGGGCACTCAGACTCATGGACCAGCAGGCAATGATTGCCCAGTTTTTAGAAAAACATATTTTGTTCTAAAGATTAAAACTTAGGTGAGGGTTTGTTTAAAATTTGGTTGATCTGCACTTCAGTCACCCCACTTCTCTAAGTGCTCCAGTCCCACAAGCCATGCAGCTATGTGGTGTAGCAGAGGCAGACACTTGAGCCTGAGTTCAAACTTCTGAGTGTTGCCTTGGCCAAGTTGCTTAACCTCTCTGAGCTTCTATATGTTCATCTTTATAATGCAGATAATAATATTTGCCTTCCTCACTCTCTGTTGGTTATTAAGAGGTTCAAATGGGATCATGATTGCAAGAACACTTCTGTACACAGCAAAAGCAACTACAAGTGTGAGCAGCTACTGTTTTCCTTATTGCTTTTTAAATTCAGGATACAGAAACCAGGGAAGTTCTCACCATTGCCCAGTATCCTACAGCAAGCCATATAGGGAGCAGAAGCAAGACCAAAGTTCCCTAGATAAGACCCTAATGCTTTTTCCAATACAGCAGCCTATCCATTCACCAAATCTTTCTTCTCTCTCTAATCTCTTAGGCACTCCGGGGATTGTGCAGTCTTACCTTGCCCTAAATTTGTAGTCTTTGTTGCTTCATAATCTTTTGATCGCCTCTGCAGCAGCCTGCCAGCCTGTGCCTTTCCTGCCTCCATGTCATCTTTAGGGTCCTTCTGTCTACACTTTCTTCACTTTGGACTTCCTAAACTGAGTCTAGGATCAGCACCTACCCCCCAAAGATAATTATAATCCCCTCATTCATAGGATCTCTATCCTCCCACTTATAACACTGGTGTACTGTCATCTGTTGATTCATTTATAGCAAGGCATCTAGCTAGGCAGTTGACATACAGGGTCCAGAAGTGATCTCTAAAAGAGCCCTTGAGGACCCATCACCAGTCATCGCTGATTGGCATGATGAGGGTCTACAGCATCTCATTGACACTGAGCTGGAGAACTGGACTCCAAGTTCCTGACCTCTCCCTGTTCCCCTACCGCAATATCTCTGCCCAATAAAATTAACCCTCTGTTGCAGAAACCTCCAGCTGCTTTGCACCAGCCTCCAGCTCCCCAGTGCCAAGCACCTTGGTGGCCTTTCTCTCTCCCATCCCCACTCCAGTCCTCTCACCATCCCTGCTCCCTGCTCCCCACAGAGTCCCCTCCAAGTTCAGGAAGCAACTCAGACTCTTGATTCTAGGGAATGGGTCATGTCCACTACCCCCAGGTACAGTGTGAGCCAAACTAATCAATGGCAGAGCAGTAGATCAAGGGGTCCAGCCTGAAGCCATCTATCACTGTCATTTACACAGGCCTGTCAGCCTGCAAATGGAAAAGAAGATGATGTGAAACAACCCATCTGCAGGTTTTTAACGTTCCTTACAAATTGCTGTGGTGAATAACTTGTTGCCTGTATTTATTCCTTTTCAAATTGTCTCAGCTACAGACTTCCATCTTCATTTCTACATCCTGACGGTGTGTGCATTGCCAATTGGGCAACCTCATTATTTCCCTGATGCTGCTGCCTGGAGGAGGAAGGGGAAGAAGGAAGGTGGGGAGAGAGATGAATAAAGAGAGTAAGGCGGGGTGGAGTGTAGCTGGTAGAGGAGGGACTCTGACCAGTATAACTGGGTTAGGCAAGGACCTAGTCAGCTAAGATCCCTATCCCCAAAAGTCCTCACTTCCTGAGCTTCTGGTAAGAGAATAACCTGCCCCTCTTCTAGAGAGTTTGAGAGCAGGAACTCCCCTCCACAGAGGAAGCACAGTAGACCCTCAGGTTGCCCTACCAAGGGTCAGAATTTACAATCTAAGGTCATAGGCCATGGTCCCTCATTAACCCCACCCTCAAGGAGAGTCTATCTGCCAATCCGCTGCAAAATTTTATAACATAAGTTTGTTTTTTATGTTTCTCCATCCTCATCCCAGACGTAAGGCTTGCCACCTCTGTCGTTCCACTGAGACCCATCCCTGTGTTTTGGTTTCCAATGCCCTAAGTCCAGCTGGCATTTCTTCTTCCCTGGCTCAGAGCAACCTCCTAAGTGGTCAGTCAACTCTCCAACCCACCTTCCTCAGTCTCAGTAGAAAACTGAAACTTCTTTTAGAGGTCAAACATGTTATTTCTTACCTTCATCAGTAGTTTTCAGTGATCTATGTGTCATTTGCATTAGAATCACTTGGCTAACCCATCTCAGGACCACTGATGTCATGGGGCAGAAAGTTTCCCAGCTGGTTAGTGTGCACTGCAGAGATGGAGGACCATGCCCACTTGATACCTGAAGCACAGAGAGATGAAATAATGTGTCTCAGGTCACACAGCTAGTTAACAGCTGAACAGGAAGCAGCAATCCAGTGCTCTTCCTACTATACTACAGTGAAATCCTTGTATGAACAATAGTTGCTTGTGTATCCACCTTTCTGACTCAAACATAAGCTCCTTGAGTACAAGAACTATGTCTTATGCACCTCTGTATCCTTCCATTTCCCTTCCAGCTTGGCTCAAGGCTTGTTTTAATTTTGGTAAGCCAGAAAAGTCAAGAGCAATATACAACAGGTCAAGTCCCACATTCAGTTTCTGCTCCAGGGGAGAAAGCTTATACACATAGCTGAAGGCAGAGAGCTCCCTTGGTGGGCTCAGAGCTCCCCTCTTCTTGCTGATGGACTACAGATCAAACCAAAATCCACCTTGCTATTGAAAGCTGTGTTTCTGACACTGTTCAATATTTCCACTCTGTCTTTCACAGCAGATCTCTAAATATTTAAAAACAGTTGTCAGGATCCACTTAGATGTTCTCTCTTCCAGATTTAAGATCCCCAGCTCCCTAACCCATTGCTCATATAGCATAGTATGTAGACCATGGGGCATCCTAGTTTCCCTCCTCCAAATGCCATTTCATTTGTCAATGTCCTTGCTCAACTGTGGCTACAGAATGAAAAGCAATGCTCCAGATGTGGTCTGGCTCCTGCCAAGCACAGAGGGACACACCATTTTCTCTTCTTCTCGACTCTGTGCTTTGATTAATATAGTCCATGATTGCATTAGCTCTACTGGCAGCTTTACCTTATTTTTGGCTCACATAGCACTTTTCTGCTAATTCACCTAACTCTATTACTGTCTAACCCAAAATTCTCCATTTTGCCCCCAAGGTTTACATCAAAGTCTTTACAAAATGTCTTGCTGAAATCCAGATATGCAATGTCATAGCCTACCATTCTAAAAAACCTGTTAAGTGGAGAAAGGTCGTTTTGGCTGGACTTGTGCTTGGTGAACCCAAGATGATTTCTAGTGATCTCTCCCTTTTTTTCTATGGACTCATGAACCATCCACTCAGAAATCTTTTTTCAGTGCCCTCTACAGAGCTTTCTTCACCCAAGGTGCTTGCTCAGTGTCTGGATGGAACAACAGCGACAAGCTGTCTGATTGATTATGCTTTTTGTGATGTGTATGGTGGAGATCAGGGACTGCCTGGGGAAAAGCAGAGAGGGGAGCTAATCCAAATACCAAACTCAGTAATGCCCATGGAAGTTGTAAATAGCTTGATAGAGGAACTTTGAGTCTCTGCGTTGGAAAATTTATTAACAATGCCTAATGTATTTCACTCTCCCAGCACAATGTTTGATTCAAAGAATATATGAAAATGTCACAGAAATCCCAATTCTGCCAAACCATTTCCTTTCTCCTATAATTAGATACTCCAGATTTTCAGTATCATCTTTTGTGTGTGTTGTTTCTTCTGATTTCCACAGGCTATTTTTAGACCCATCATGACTCATTTTCTGAAAGGCAAAAGAAAAAAGTCTTTTTTCCCCAGAAATCAAATGTTGCTGTCCTCTGGGTGACACACATTTAGTTAAGGCATAGCTAGGTGACAGACAAGGGTGTCTGAGGGAGCACACAGGAGGAAGGCCCCTGCTGTGGGAGAGGGGACCGGTGAGGAGAGATATCACACAGTGACCTTCAGCCCCTGGACAGCCCCACTGATTAATCCCACTCCTTCCTTCAAGAGAGAGACGGATGCAAGTTCTTGGAGAGACAGTGCTGGTGGCAAGGAGGCACAGCTGACTCCTGAAAAGAAGGAAGTGACCATGAGCTATCTCCAATGGGAGGGCCTGCCTGGCAGTGTAGTGAGCTCCCCATCTCTGGAAGGGTTCAAGCTGGATAACAATGTGGGTGTTTAAGGCCCTTCTGATGCTGACTCTGTGAAATCTACCAGGGAAGCTACCGGAAGAATTCCAGCTCTGAAAGAGAAACCAAGCCACAATGTCCAAGGGCTCACCCAACACTAGGACTCCAGGAAGGATGAGACACCAGCAACTACATTTGTACTTGTCCCCCATGCATAGACAATGTAGGGAGGGCTGGAGGTATTCACTTCCTCCATTCGGACTTCCTAGAGTGATTCATCTGGATGGGGAAGTCCTTGAACATGCTCCTCTGGTCTCTAGCTTGGTAACACACATACTTTCTCTGCTTTACATGTGAAAGGGCTTTGAATACAGTGTAATAGATAGTCACGGATTCATTTTCTGCTTCCTTTAAGTATTCAGACCCTTTCATAGACTCTTAGAGGCCTGGTTCCTTCTCTATGGAAGTTTACAATCTAAGATCCACCTGCTGAAACCAACACACCTGTATAGAACACCCTGTCACTCAACAGTAATGCAAACCTGGAGCAATTCAATGCCCCTGGGTATGACAGAGAGTGTGAGCATGTATGTGCATGTACATGCATATGCATACATGTGCACGTGTATATGTGTGTGTGGTAGATAGAAAAGTATCAGATTTAAACATGTCCTTTCCTCACCTATCAAGAGTCTGTCATATTTCCTGCACCTGAGCCCACAACATTTATGAATCAACCCCATGGAGGGCCAGTGTTACAGATGAAAGGAACCCAAGAAAGTCTGAGAATCTCTGGTCGAACTTTACAGTCTGAAAATCCCTTCTTCATTCATTTTTTTTGATTGTCCATTTACTCTCCAAATATTTATTCGGCACCTACTATGCTCAACGCACTGTGCCAGGCACTGAGAGTACAGGAGTGACTAAAAACAGACCCAGTGCCTGAACTCACATGAAGCTCACAGTCTAGTAAATGGAAAATGATACAATGCTGTGGAGCCTATAACCCAGAGAGCTGACTTAATCAGGACACAAGGAGGACTTGATGGCTGGTTGAATGGTGGAGACAATGGGGAAGCTGAAAGAGAAGTAGGAGTTTCTGGTTTGGACACCTGGTAGATGATGAGACCATTAACCAAGATAGGAAACATGGAACCAGAACACCTTTGAGTACGTTCCATGAGTATGATCTGGAGCAGCTTATCCCAGGTCTGGGTTCCCTCTATGACAAGGTGAAGAGTTTAGGGAAGGCTTCTAAGAAGAGGTACTAATTAAACTAGTTCTCAAAAGGTGAAATAGGATGTGAAGGTCAGGGAGACATATAGTAGAGAAGAATTTCAGGGAAGGGCCTCAGCCTGGGCAAAGGCCTGGAGGCATGAAGAAGCACCTTTAATTTAGGAAACTGCAAGTAACTGCACTTGGCTGGAGCAGGATAGTACACAAACATGGTGGGAGATAAGGATGGTGGGAGATAAAGATGGGGCAGAAAAGCTGAGGAGCTTGGACCTTGTCCTAAAGATAAAGAGGAGTCACTGAAGAGTTTTGAAAAAGAAAATTATGTGGTCAGATTTAAATGCTGAAAAAATAAAACACTGAGTCTGCAGAGTGGAGGGTGGCTCATTGAGAGCTGGTGGGGAGGCTGGGAGATGGGCCCAAAGTTCTGGAGCATTTAGGAGCACAAACTGACCAGACAAGGGGACTCTGTGGGTATAAAAAGGTGGGCCAGGGAGGAAGTGAAAATGAATCCCAAGTTGATTTTCTGCTCAGCTGAAATGAATGTTGAACTTGAGGGTCTTATGAAAAATACACTTAAAGATGTTTGAGTAAATGAATCTGGAGGCCAGGAGCACAATGAAGATGAAGATACAGTGTTGAGATGCATCCAGTTCTTAGGATGAAGATGGAGAAAGAGTTCTCATGCCCCTTGCCTAGAAACAGCCTGCTTTTCTCTCTGGCTTCTTAACTCAGCGTGAACATTTGTCCTGTTGCATGAGGCAAACTCGGAAGCATTCCTGAATCTTCTTTCTCCTTCATCTCTTTTCTCCATAGCCAAGCCATCATTTGATCAGTGGATCCTCTCTCCACAGGAGGTAGGCCCAAGTGTCTTCTTCTCTTTACCTGCTCAGGGCCCCTTCCATCTTTCTCACAAAGCGATGCAACAGCACCTAACTGCCTCCTTCCCACTTTTGCTGGCTCCAGCCTCCCACAACCTGTGTCTTTCACAGCAATGAACAGACCACATCTCTGTAGAGCATAAAACCCTCCGGTGGTACCTCCTCACCTTTAGAATCCAATGCCAGCTCCTTGCTTATCTCTGGAAGCTATACATGAGCTCCTCCCCACCCCGCCTCCCCCAGCTTCCCTTGCTCTGCCCCTTCTGGCCTTCCCTCTATTCCTCAGTCACCCTTCCTTGCTCCCACTCAGAGCCTCCAGGTTTGCTGTCCTCTGGTCTCAGAATCTACTGCCTTCTGACTGTCTCAAGGCTCACCCTTCTTGTCACATTGGTCTCTGCAAAAGCATCGCTCCATGGCCAGTCTTCCCTGAGCATTCTTGTGAGCAGCCATCGAGCACTGTATGACATCATTGCATTTTACTGTGCCCATATCACTGTTTTCTTTGTTATCATTTTGTTTATTAGATGCCTCCCACACCCCTCCCACATACACACATGCTAGATATAAGCTCCATGAGAGCTGGGGTCTGTTCATCTTACACCCCAGGACCTAGAAGAGTACATGCTCATAGTTGGTGACCCACAGATATCTATTAAATGAATGAATAAATAAATGAGTAGACAAATTGGCAGAAAGATGATGAATAAATCCTCCTTAGAGAGAAATAGTACAATCAAGAAGAGAGAGTCTAACAAGAGAAGGAAAAGAATCGAGAGACACCTTTATTAAACAAGAGAAAATAAAATTTTTCAGTAGAGGGACTAGTCGCATCATCACAAGCTACCAGAGAGCCCTGGTAAGGGCCCAAAGGCATCTATTGGTTTTAACAAGAGAGTGGTAACTAGGATCTCAGAGGAACAGTGGAGAGGTGGGAGGCAGCCACTCTGGGATGGTATGATTGGCTAGGATGCAGGAGTGGATAGGGGCATATCTGGGTGGAGCAAGTGGGTGAGGGCACCTGGGCAAAGGGAGCTTTTTTCTTGAAGGCTGGCTCCTGGGCTGAGTGGAGGGAATAAAAGAGAATGAGAAGAACCTGAGATTACACAGCAAAGAACTGGAACTGGAATCCTCAGAGATTTACAGAAACAATAAGAGGTGCTTCAGACAAGGTCATAATTTGTTTTTTATTCAAACCAATATTTATTCTATATGCATTTCAAGGTGAGGTCCAGGTCTGTGTGCAGGAAGAGCTAAGAAGGGGGCTTTAGGAGGCATGGCCTGGCCTCTCCTCCAGGTCTGAAGCTATGTAGTGTGAGCCCCAAACATGCACAACATACTCACATAGCAAAGGCAGAGGACAGCAGCAAATTGGGGAACCACCCCAAAAGATGATTGAGGAATTAATCAACTGTTGCTGCTCAAACATGTCTCTTGAGGTCTCACTCTAGACACCAAGCAGATTATCAGTGTATTTCTCCCAACCACACACTTCCACTCCCTGAGAGAAGTATAGGTCAATACAGCTCTCTCCAGCTCACCACATTTCCAGTGATATTTCAGCACCCACCTCAGATAGACACCCAGGGAGCTGCCTGGTCTTAATTCAGCTGGAAACCAGGGCCTGTCTCTATGCCAGTCTTTCTATTATGCCTCAGCATCTAGCAGATAGAAAGGAGTTTTTATCCTTCTGTGGCTTGTGTGAAGCTCATGTGGGAGTGAAGAGAGAAGATGTGGGTTTTCCACATTTGAAACAGTAGTTAGGGGTCAGCTTTGTACCCAGTCCTACCTCCAACATTTGCTCCATTGAAATTTAAAATGGTGAAGAATTTTGATGGATTAAGATTCAAGGTTGCATGTTCAGTCTGGGGTCTGCCCCAAGCCAGGTGTGGGGAGTGGCACTTCCTCTTTTCCTTTATTCCCTCCCCTAAAATTTGACCTCTCATTTCCTTCCAGTTCCACCTTTTTCAAACACCATGAAAATCTGATAAATTTGGTATCCCTCAAGTTCAACAGTTGACTCTCAAAGAATGCGTGAGCAGTGGGTGAATGATTAACACTCCCTTGGGGATGCATGGAGCAATTTGGTCATTCGAGTTAGGATATAGAAATAGACAGGAAGAGGGGCTAAGGACATCCCCTTTTGATAGATTCTCAAACCAAAAGACAAGAAGTTACGTGAGAAAATCAAACACTCTGTGAGAAAGGAACCGTGTCCTAAGCACAAGACGAAAAGAAAGAAACGAGCTGGTATGTTCTGGGGAGAATTTGTAGTCCAAGAGAAGAGAGAGGCATACCCAGGAAAACTGAAGCAAGGGTTGAAGGACGAGGGATGTGGTGTGGAAGGTGCAGGTGGCCTAAGTGCAGGCACAGATAATCCCAAACAGTTCTAACAAGACATTCCTTTTTAGCAGGTTTTGAGGAAATTGAGCACTATAAATTGGCTCAAAGGTAGCAGAGGCTTACCCAGGTTGGGGACAAGGAAGGCTACAAAGAAGCCAAGAAAACATCATGAAGAGTAAATGCTGGCAGTCAGGAGCAAATTTGTCCCACTGAGGGCAGTTTGCCTCTGGAATCTTCTCAAAGAAGAAGCTGCAGTCCTGTTGTTTTGTTCATTTAAAATCAGATGGGCTAGAGCCTCAGCATGAACCATGGGGAGCATTATGGGGGCATGGTGTGGGGGGAGGGGAATAAATGTATTTAAATGCGTCTGAGGCAGACCCCATGGGATGCATAATGAACTCTGCATGTTTGTGATTTCCGACCTTTAGCCCTCTTGTGAGGGCCTCCTCCAGTGGCCTAATGAGGAGGTGCTCCACTCAAATGCTATCTCAGGCTCATTGGCCTATTTTAATGAATTTCACCCTTTGCCCAACTCATCCGGAGACCTAGTCAGGTGAGAGGTGGAGGAGACCTTAATGCTTTTTCCAATGAAAGAGTGAAAGTAAGCAGAGCACCTGCAGCCAGGGCACTGCAAACACTCAGCTCCTCGTTTTAAATGTGTCAGGCTGAGCACTGGAGTACTAATGTTTCCTTTCATCCTGTCTTCTAGGAAGTAAGGCCTTTAGGAAGTAAGATTTAGAGTGTGGAGGGCCGCAGCCCCTGTGCAAGAAGCAACCCCAATGCCTAGGAGAGCCTGTGACAGTCATCAGTGGAAAAAGGAGTCTGATTGGGAATAATAGCTGCCATCTCCTGGTTGAGGGAGACTAGCCAGCTGATGGAGGGGTGAGCAGCAGAGTAAGGAGCCCAAGGAATCCAAAAGATGCTGAGCTGGAAAGGGGCCCTCCTAGTGGCCTAAGCCTCTTCCCTTCCTGCCTACAGCATTTCCTAGTCCCAAACCAGCCCTTTGCTGGCCTCAGCTCAGAATATACAACTGTTGAAGCCATTCCCCCTCCCTGATCAGTGCAAGGAAGGCCTCGCCCAAAGCCAGGGTCCTAAGTAACTTCCCACAGTGGCCCACGCACCCTCAGGATGGGCCCAGGGCAGCAAGCTCAGAGTCACTATAGCCTCCCTCTGCAAATGTGTGCAGACACCACCCACTGTGAGGAAACAGCCCCGCACCTTCTGGGGAAAAAACCTGAAGAGGATGTCAGATTTAGCAAATAAAAACACAGAATATCCAATCCAATTTCAATGTCAAATAAATGATGAATAATTGTTTAACATAAATATGTCCTGAATATTGCTGGGACAGACTTAAACTAAACAATTATTTGTCATTTATCTGAAATTCAAATTTAACCAGGCATCCTACATTTCATCTGGTAGCCCTCTCCTTGGACCTGCTATGAGGGCTAGCATCCTGAAAAGGAGGCTGATCAAGGTGAAAATAGTTCCCCAGTAGCTGGTGCCCAGCCTGCTGCTCCTAGCTCTTCCACAGGAGGCTCTAAAAGGTCTATTGGATCTCTGCACTCCCAGGAAACCCTGAGCCATGGCCTAGGACCTACACACCCTCCACGAAGTCTCAACATGGTGGCTGCCTCCAGAGCTCCCTCTTGCCCACTTTCCCAGCCAAGTTCACTAGCAGGGCTGCTCCCTAGACTGTCGAGGCCAGTCCAGACCTCAGCCTTCTCCCCACCGCACCCCTACCCTGCCAGTCTGAGAATGAGCTTCCTGGTATGTTTTCTCTGCCTCTTTAACTGGAATTCATTTGCTCTCACTCAGCCTGGATCCAGATGCTTTCAGTGAAACAAAACTTCCTGTCTTGTGGTTTTGATTCTAATCTAGAACATTTCCCTTCAAACCAAGAAGAAAGCTAAATACCGGCCCTTCTCTTTGACTCTTTTCATAGATCCCCCAAACTGCTATCTATCCCTCAACATGAAAGGCCCCCAGGGCACTGGAAGAGGAGACTCAGATCCATTCTCCCTGTCTGCAGATTTTATTACCTACTGCCCTTTGCTCCTGCTTAGGCTAATTGAGGCTGGCACACAAGTAGTGGCCGCTAATGTGTGTCCTCTGCACAGGCTCTCAGCTGGCAGATGGAGGTACGTGATTGCCCCCTTTCCTGACCATTAAGCAGAGCAGCCAACACAACACACCAGTTCCTGGCTGAAACAGCATAGCGTATGGGCTGGCAGGGAACACGGGAACTATGAAGTCCCCTGCCCCACCCCTGTGCTGATAGGAAAGGTACCAGGAAAACTACTCATAGTGCTGGGGCTGGGGCTGACTAAGAAGCCAAGGGACAAACTCCTCAAGAAAACAAACTGTCAGGCTTCTTGGCCAGAGATTCGAACCCAGGCTCTCTCCACTTCCATCCTCTTCTGGCAAAAGGCACACAAAGCAGCCCTCCTATACCCCTGCCCTGGGCCTCTAGGAAATATGCTATCACTCCTGGCCCTAGCCAGGAGATGGGGCAAATTGTGTAGGGCAGCCCACCCAGGGAATTTTGTAGGAGTCCTCACATGGGTAAAGAAGCAAGGGTCACCCATCCCTGGAGTATTATCTTCCTTTGTACCCCACTAACTTCTACACATCTTCCAGAATTCACTTAAACATTACCTCCTCTGGGCAGCCCTCCTCGATGTCCCAAACTGGGTCAGATCTGACAATACACATTCTCATAGCACCCTGAGGTTCGCTGAAATAGTTACTATAGTAAATTGTGGAATTTACACAAACTGACTGGATAAGTAAGACAAATAAATTGTATTTTCTATAAGTAACCCCTTCTTACTTCAGGTTCTCCATTCTTGCTGATAGTTGGGGATGGGGTTTTGTTTGTAGTAGCTGACCAACTTGCCTGTAGATAGCAACTCAGTCTAAAACATTCTCTTTCAGTTGATCAAAAATCAAAGTCTTTTTTGGTGCCATTTCTTCTGCCTCAAGTTGCCTCCCCTCTCCATCTTCCTTCCTTGAATGGTCTTTGGGGGCAGGGCCCTAAGCACACACATATTGCCCT
Source organism: Pteropus alecto (assembly GCF_000325575.1). Classification (NCBI taxonomy): domain Eukaryota; kingdom Metazoa; phylum Chordata; class Mammalia; order Chiroptera; family Pteropodidae; genus Pteropus; species Pteropus alecto. The sequence goes on along the minus strand of NW_006436287.1, from coordinate 1,116,726 downwards.
CATCATTGTCAGCCTCATGAGATATCCCCCAATTGTCCTGTCCTTGGTTCCAACCTGGTGTCCTCTGGCTACCTGATCTGCCCTGGTGATGTCCTGGCTGCTGCCACTACCTCCAGTTGAGTGGCTACCCCATCCTGACCTCAGGCATCTTCCATCCGCCAATTCTTTCAGCACATCTGCAATCCCTGCTCTCAGATACATGGGAATGCCCTGGCCCTCAACATGTTGGATACAGAGCATTAGCAACAAGGAACACTGACTCAAACCCACCCCAGGACACCTCCCTCAACCAAAACCGCGGTCGAGCCTGCACCACAGTAAACCCAGGCCTCTGGGGGGACTTTCCCTGCTTCAGGTTACACTTGGAAAGCAAGGAAGGAGCCCCAGTGTTCTCAGGTTCCCCACACCTACCTGAGTACATCTCTCTGTCACCCACACTGCTCTGAATTTGCCTCCAGGGAGGGTGATGTAGAGAAGTGAGGATGTTTAGCCCTCCCTCCTCATCAGAGACTGAAAGAAATTTCCTCCTTCCTCTCCCTCCTGTGGAGCAGGAAGTTCTCATTCCTGTATCTCTTCATCACATCCTGTATTAACCTCTAAGTTCGGACATCCAAGCTTTGCTCTTATAATGTAAAAAGTTGCTTTGAAAATGTAGAGGAGCATTTTATCCCTGCAAATGAGGCTGTCAAGACTAAAGTTTCACTGAAGTCTTTAAAAGTCAAGCAATGACCTTTTTGTTCCAGAGTCATTCACTTTTGCTATGCTTTCTCAAGTATAAAGGAAAGGTGAGGGATAGCAGCTTTCAAATCCAAATTTTTTAAATAACTTTAGGAGCATTCTGCACAGGTGAGCTCCATCATTCATGTGCATCTTGGTGGAGAACAGGTGATGAAACTCTATAGCTGATGATCTCCCAGGGCCCTCCCAACTCTGGAGTCAATGGTTCTATGACCAAGCAAGAGAGCAAGATCAATACACAAATAACTGCAGCCTCAGACAGACCCCAGAAGATGCCACCAGAAAGGTGTAAGGGCCCTTGGAAGGTCACTTAAGGAAGAAGACTCATCAGTTAGAACACTAGTTCTCAAGTTTTTTTGATCAATGACCCCAGTAAGTCTTTTTCTCACTATCTACTATATAATTCCATTAGTTAGGAACAGATTGTTTACTTTTCTCTTGGCAGTTTTATGTACAAAAACAATAGACATGTTGATTATGATTTTTCAAACTATACATTCTACTTGGCCACCCCCACTCCCACTTCATACAGATTCTGATGAAGCCCCAACAGAAAAAGGAGGATGTTCGACAGTTTATTAAATTCAGGTGAGGCTTTATGTGTGCTACTGAAATAGGCCTTGAAAGATGAGTGAAATCCAAACAGATGAAAGAGAGAGAGAATATTCTAGGCAAAGGGAACCCCTAAAGTGTGCATGCAAAGAGGTGTGTGGGTATATTCAGAGAATGGTGAGGGGCTGTCTGGCTACATGGTGGGGTACATAGAAGGAGCGGTGGGAGATAAGCCTGGGATGCCAGCCTGGAAATTTGTACTTGGAGCTGAAAGCTGCTCTTAAGGTTGGCTTGGGGGTGATCAGGGGAGAGCATGTGTTTGCCTAGCTGAGTAGGAAGGGCCTAATCATCCAGGGCATAAATTTCCTAGTCTGCTACTCCTCCCTCCCTCACCCTGCCAGCCATATCCCTGCCCCCTAAGACAGAGCTAAGCTTCTGGGAGGAGACTCTGTCTGGATCCCTGCCCTCCCCTAAAGCCCTACCTAGTCCAGGCCTGCGGGTACACTCTGCCAGAGTTTTCATGAAGCCTGTAGTTAAAATAACAGAAAGAATCAAATTCAAATATATTATATTAATTAGTAGACTTTCAACTATGTATAACAAGCGATCCAACGCAAAATCATGTAAACATTAAGGAATGTACTGGCTTGTGTAGTTAGGATGTCCAGAGGAAACGACTTCAGGATAAGTTTGACCCACAGTTTGTGATGTCCCGCAGAACTCAGCTCCATTTCTTTATGATTGTCTCTACTCTGCCCTAATACTTCATTCCCAGACTGAATTCCCTCCTGCTGCCGGAATGGCTGCCAACAGTTCTGGGGCCCCATGCTTCTTTTTTCATAATCAGGAGGAGATAAAAGTCTTTTCCAACCCCACTTAATCTCAACTTTCTCTCTTGAACCAATCACCTAGGCCAGGAGAATCCTATGCATTGATTGGTTTGGTCCTGGGTTGCATGCCTGTTCCTCAACCAATCACTAAATCCAGGGGGGCAGGAATACTATAACTGACTTAGGCCAGTTAGGGAACGACCCAAGAGTTCAGTCGTACTCAAATAACAGTCTGCTACACAATGAAAGAAGAGTGAACATACGCTGGGGGAGCAGATGGTACTGTCCAACACACATCTATTTTACTTTTTTCACGAAAGTTGAATGAGAGTGTTAAGAAAATAGAATTGGAACCTCCAAAGTAATCTGGGAGTCATGCATAGATTTAACTCATCCTTATCTCCAAAAACACACAAAACGGAGCTGACCATAACACATTTCATCTTTTTTTTTCTTTTCCTTTTTCTGTTCTTTCCCGTTCCCTGTTTCCTTATCCCCGCCCTTGTCTAATTTCCTCTCTTTCTTTTCCATCTCTCTGTATCCACAGTATACCCTCAGTCCTGCCTCTCCCCACTTTCTGGCTCTTCTATCTCAAGCCCATACCTCCTTCTCTGCCCACATCTCCAGACACCCTCTCTTTATGCCTCTGAGTTCAATTTCATCTCTCCCAAATTGCTTTATTGGTTCCATAGACAAACAAGGCTAACTAGAGCCATTATGGATGCGTACAATGTGTATTAGACTCAAAAAATATTTCAGGAAAATACTCTGGTAAGTGGAATCAATAAACTCCAAATCAAACATTTGCTGGGAAGAGAAAGTCTACCTTTAGCTAAGAGTGCTGAGAAATTGTTTACCATTCAGAAGCAAGAGCCTAAACCTGGTTCACTGCCTCACCCACAATGCACACTGGCCAGAGCATACAGTGAATGCCACATACTTCAGCTTCCCTCTCCTACAGGTTCGCAAGCTCTGACCACACCTCCCCACATTCACCAGGCACCTACTTCTCCTCTCAGCTAATGAAGTGGCTCTCAGTGGCTTCTACACCTGCCCCTAGAGCAATCTCAGTGGTGCTGATTGGGAAAGGGAGCAATGATAGGGAGAAAAGAAAGAGAATTGGGGAATAGAGGCATTTACATTTTTAGACTCAAAGTTTAAATCTTTAATAATCATAATTTTTCTTGAAAGGAAATGAGTTTAGTGTGTGGCATTTGTACCCTGTCTCCTCTTTGTCCCTACAGCGGATAGGGAGGAAGACAAGAGGAAGGGAAACACAAGAGAGAGAGAAGAGAAAACACGGAGGAAACTTAGTCCCATTGGACTGGAGTCAGACTCAAAGCTTTGTTCTGCTAGATTCTAGAAAGGAAGAGCCCAGACTAAGGTCACATTGGGTATTTGGGGCTGTGTCCCAAACTCTGGCTTGTTCTGGAGACTCTTTTATCATTACCCTATTCTATTCAAGAGCTTTCACTACTCCCCAGCACCATTGGGATTAAAAAGCAGCTGGTACGACCATCCAGGCCCCTCAGGAAAAGGACCCCTTCTTCCAGGAAGGGTTTCTTCTCATGGGCCCACCATTCATGGATGGTCTCCCAAAGACTTCTCATGAACCTGATTACACCCCAAACAACCAGATGAGCTCACCTCCCCCACACAATGCCCAGTGAGAGAGCCACCTCTCACATGTTTATAGCACCACCATCCCAACCTGGACATGTCCTGAGAGAGCTGAAGGAGTGAATGAGGATAAGGATGGGACCAAAGGTCTTGACTTTGGGTTAAAGTCCTGGCTCTACCACTACCTGTGTGAATTTGGACAAATCACTTCTTCCATGTAAACTTCAGTTTCCCCAAATTGTAGTGAAGGGTAAATCAAAGAATTTTAGACTAGGATCCATAAACCCCATGAATTTACACAGGGAATGTTGTTTGTATGTGCACTTTTCTGGTAATGGGCTTCATCATATTCTGAAAGTGGTCTGTGACATCCCTTCCTAAAGTTTCAGAGCCATAAAGGGAGCCAATGACAAGGCTGCATGTGGCTCAAATATTCTCAGCCTTCCCAAACCTCTAGGTGGAGTAGCTGTGGAGAGTCCTGGCTTTGACCCCTGAAGGGGCACCTTGGTGTCACCTCCCTAATGCCTTCTGCCACCACCACATCTGGCCTTTACAGGGCTTCTGTGCCTCTTTTCTCTGTAGCCCATGCCAGCATACAAACCCATACCTTGCTGCAGCTGTTATGTCTTCAACCTTCTCAGAGAAATTTAAGGATGAAGGACATTAATTCAAGAGGCTGCTATTCTCAGTAGGGTGCCATCTCACATTGTTGTTCAAAGTCCATCTAGAAAATGATCCAAAGAGGTCTAAAATTGGGACCCATTCCTGTCAACGTCTGCCCCACACTTGGAATACACTGGGGTGTGAGGTACCATTAGGGAGAGGAGTCTTCTGGAAGACTTCCATTCCACTCCATCATGTAATCCCACCAAGGGCATCTGCACCATTTCCTGAGCCCATAGCAGGAGAAGCTTTCAACTGAGCTTGGCTAGAGCAGGCAGAGATGAGATCAGACTTCAGAGTTTATAAACCTGCCACTCGACACAGCTATATTCAGCATGTAAATGTATTTTGTTTGTTTATTTGCTATTGTTTAAAAATATTCCTCAGAACATATTTAGACCAATTTTTTAGAAATTAAGAGACTGTAGCTTCTCTTGAAGGATCAGAGGTTCTGACAACATTACACTCTAATAACAGGAGGTAACACTTGGCTGGAGCTGAAAAGCAGCTGTCCCTTAAGAAGGGAGTACTCTTCAGGAGCCACAGTTGCCACTGCCCAGGCCACAAATATTTGCACTTTATTCTGGCCATGTCACATTTCATTTAATTATTGCCTGGCTTTGTGGGAATTTAATTTTTCAGTCCTTGACCTAGAGATAAGATGGCACATAATTCTGACCCCTGGGAGTTTCAAGACTGGGGAAGATAGAGAACACATAGGTGGCAGAGCAAGAAACCAGTGAGGCAAGGAAGTCTCTCAGAGGCCCCTGCTGATGCTGAGAAAATGAGCCACTGTTCTGCCTGCTTCCTGCCCAGGCAAGGTGACTGTGTCAAATATAGCTCAGCCATTGCCTGCCAGACCAACCTTGGACAACTCATTTAACATCTCTAAGCCTCCATTCCCTCATCTGTAAAATAGGAATAGGATCATTGTAAAATTGAATGAGGCAATGCATAAAAGGGCCCTATTATAACATCCTGTTGACAACAAAGGTTCACAGTATAATAGGAGTGTCTGTGCTCTTGTCCTGTCTGCTCTCATGCTCCCTGGGAACACTAAGACCAGAGACTCTAAGAGCCAGACTTTCCCTTAATTTGTTTGATGTACTGATGATGAAACCAAGGCCTACACTGGTGAGGTTCTTCTAGATGCTAGAGTTTGAACACTCATCCTTGGTCCAATGACACAAATCTGCCCAAGCCAACTTCAACTCACAGAAGGGACTGGTCACACTGGGAGAAGGAATAAGATGGAAGGCCTCCCAAGGGCAGCAGCCTCTAAGCAGAATTTAGGAGTAAAAGTGAAACACACATTGGCAGAAAAAGGGATTTTGTTAGATACTGCTCCCCACGTAACCTACACTTCAAAACACCAAACCTAAAACTATTTTTACTGTCTTTGAGCCCTAAACAATAGTCCCAATCCTATCCTCACCTGACTACCCTATCCAACAAATTGGCTTAAAAACAAGGGCTTAGGCTAACCTTCCTGCCCTCCTAACTGGAACTGGAAAAGAACACACACTCACGCGTGTGCGCACACGCACACACGCACACGCACACACACATACACGATGTGTTTATTTGTCTTCTCTTCTGTTGGGCCTTTATATCACCAGCTCATTTTTCCTGTGGACAATCTCTAACCCAATGCATAATCAGATATCCCTTATCAGAATTACGTTTCCTCTAAACCAGTGATCAAAGTGGTCTGAAATTAAGAAGGCTCAAGCAAATTGCCATCTGGAACCAAACTTATCAAACTCAGGTGCTTGTTTCATTTTTTCTAATGTACTTTAAGCTGAGCCCCACTCCCCTTGGGGCATTTAGCAAAACTCATCCTCCTATTTATTCTCTCCCCAATTCCTACTGCCTACTAGAGCCTCAGCTGGGCTTTTACTACCCTCTCTATCAGCCAGTACCTACCCCCTACGACCACCCCAGAGAGCTTTTATTCTTATCTTTCAGAGTTCTCCTTAGGCTGGTCTCTCCTCACAATCTCCAGGCACAGACACACACACACACACACACACACACACACACACACACACTCACACTCACACACTCACACTCACACACTCACAGAGGTCTCTCTCCTTTGTCTTTTTTTACAATATGTCTTCTCTTTCCACCACTCCACTGGAACCACTCTAGCCAAAGTCACAATCAGTTCTCTGTCCTCTTATTATTTGACCTCTCAGTATCCTTTGACCCAAGAGACCACCTTCCTTCTTGAAACACTCCCTTCTCTGGCCTTTCCTCACACACTCTGATCTTTTCTTCTCCTCTCTGAGGACTGTTTAGCTTTCTTTGCCACTTTCCTCCTCAACCTCGGAATGCTGGAAGAGCAGGAGGTTCTCAGAGAAGAGTGCAGTTTAACTCCATCCTCACCTACATTGGGTATTATTTTAAAATCTTTGCTAATATAATGGCAAAAATAATGTTTTGTTGTTTAAATTTCTATTTCTTTCTATTGGAGGATTCTATAAGGCATTATAGGCCACAGTAAAGAATTTAAGTTTTACTCTAAACTCCAAGAGAGGAGTCCCATAATCATATTTTCATTTAAAGAAGTCCCTCTAGCTGGTGTAAGAATGCTGGATTGAAGGGAAACAGGAATGGAGGCAAGGAGACCACTTAGAGGCTATTGCAGCCATCCCACTAGGATATAATGGACACTTGGGCTGGGGCAGCAGTTCAGAGGGTGAGAGACAGATTCTGTATTTTCTGATGTCTTGGATACTGAACTGAGGAGAAAGAGGAACCCAGGATGACGCTTGTGTTTTGGGTGAGTAACTGGAAAAATGATACCAGCTACACTGTTCTAAAGGTTATACATATTTTTGTTCATTCAATCTCCTCAACTCTGTAAAGTAGGCACTATTATAATCCCTGTTTACAGTTGAGGGCATTGAAACTGAGCAGGGAAGTGCTGGAACAGGATTCCAACCCAGGTGGTCTGGCTCCAGAGTTCATGTTCCTAACAGCCCCACTCAGGGCCTCTATTGAGGAAGGATGAGTCATTTAGGAAAGTAGAGGAGACTGGGGGTGAGAGGAAGTCTCAGGACGGGGACCCACAGGGATGGAGCCCAGGCATCTGCATTTCTCAGCCTCCAGAAGACCTGACCACAGCCAGAATATACATAATGGCCATTCTATTGAGGCCTTCAAGAAAACTACAAAGAGACAGGTGACAAGCACAAATAGCTGAGCAGATTTTAGGAGACATCTTCAAGGATGGTGGAGTCTCAGGCTCAGCGCAGGAGCAGCTGACCTCTGCTTGCTCTGGAAATAGGCTTACATTCATCCCTCACTCAAGACTCCACTTAACATCCCTCTCCTCTCCACACCTCCTTTTCAACTCACAGACCTGCCCCTGCCTCTTTTACAGAGATATACCTTATTATAGTCATACCTCATTTTACTGCACTTTGCTTTGTTGGGTTCACAGATACTGTGTTTTTTACAAACTGAAAGTTTGTGGCAACACTGCACCCAGGCAAGTCTATAGGTGCCATTTTCCAACAGCATTTGTTCACTTTGTGTCTCTGAGTCACACTTTGGTAATTCTTGCAACATTTTTAACTTTTTTACTACTATTATATTTGTTATATGTGTGATTTGAGATCAGTCAGCAGCCATCAACATCAAGGCAAGACCCTTCACCAAAAGAAAGATTACAACTCGCTGAAGTCTCAGGCGATGGTTAGCATTTTTTTTAGCAATAAAGTATTTTTTAATTAAGGTTTGTACATTGTTTTTTAGACAGATGCTGTTGCACGCTTAATAGACTGAAATATCGTATAAACATAACTTTTGTATGCACTGAGAAACCAAAAAATCGTGTGAGTCACTTTATTGCGATATTTGCTTTATTGCAATATTCACTTTATTGCAGAAGTCTGGAACCAAAACCGCAATATCTCCGAGGTATACCCGTATTTCAAAATAATTTTTGTATTTTCTTTTTAAATTATAGAAGCATGTGCTTATTGTAAGACATCTAAGAAACACTGACATGTGGAAAAAACATAAGCTCACCCTCAGGTCACTCAGAGATTTACCATTAGCATTTTAGTGTTTATTTCAAATATAGAGTAAGATAGACTCCATTTTTTTTAAACAGACATTATAAAATACATTCAGTTTCTATCTTGATTTTTTTCACTTAAGATACAATGTAAGCATTTTCCTGTGTTGTTAAATATTCTTCTAAAACAACAATTTTTCTGACTATATGGTAGCCCTTATCTAGAAGTACCATCATTTAACCATCCCTCTCATAGTAAACTTTTATATTGTTTCCAGTTTTTTGTCTTTATAACTAAAACCATAATAAATATATTTGTATATGAATCTCTGTGTGCATCTAATGATCTCCTTGGGATAAATTCCCATTGTGACGTTGCTAGGGTCTAAACCTCTGTAAGATTTGATACATATCCTCTTGCCAAGGCTCTCACTGTCATCCCCCACTTGCATTGCTTCCAACTGTCCTTCCTGCTTCCTCTATTATCTGCCCAACCCACTATCACAGCAGCCAGAGCCTCTATAAAACAGTGACCGCAGGTTGCAGTCACCCCTGCACCTGCACAGCATAATTCACCCACTCCCTTCTCCACTGCACTTCCCACCTAGCTCCCCTCCCCCACTACATTCTCCCTGGCCTCTTCTCAGCTCATTAAAGATCTCTCTCACCACAGGATATTTGCACATGTTATTTCCTCTGCCAGGATCATTTTTCTCATCTTCCTATGGCTTGCTCCTTCTTATCAATCATGACTCAGTTCACAGCTACCTCCTTGGAAAAGCTTTCACTGACTTCACTTCACCTATCCCTAGCTCACTATTTGTTTTTTTAAGGCTTTTCATATTTTATAAATATTTAACTGTAGTATCATTTGTTAATATTCAATTTCCCCTACTAAATGGTATGTTCTATGAGGGCAAAGGCTTAATTTTGCTCAATACTATATACCCAGTTCCTAACCTACTGCTTAACAGAAAATAAATATTCAACAAATATCATCAAATTGTCTTCCAGAAAGGTGTGCTCACATACACTTCTACCAGTAATGTAGGAAAGTGTAGTTTCACTACATCCTCACCAGCACTGGTTATTATGTTTTTCCAACAACAACAACAAAAAAGACACCTTTGCTAATCTGATGACAAAAATTATATTTCATTGTTTAAGTCTGCATTATTTTGATTACTAGTTAGATAACCATCTTTCATATTTATCAATCTTCTTTTGTGATCAATAATAAAAAAAAATTCATAATTTTTGATTATTTTTCTCACTTTAAAGTGATTCCAAAAAAAAAAAGATGTTCTGGCCTCAGTCAGCTTCTGGACTCTTCTAGAAGTAAGCAGTTATTCCTAAAGTCTAACCTCAATCTTTCCTTCGGTGGGCCCCTGTGGGGTTGGCAAGAAAGCATGGAAGTATCCTCTTAATCCTCTCACCAGAATCCCTCTCTTGCCTCTTGTGCTCAGC
>NW_006436287.1:1076178-1106792 GCF_000325575.1 Pteropus alecto | reverse complement strand
CTGCATACGCAGTCCTCCCTACACTCTCAGTACTGAGCAGCAGATGAAATAATTCAATTCAAGAAGGAAGGCTGCGCTGGTGAGGTGCAATCAACTCTGACTAAAGTCTCTTTTTCAGATATATAATAGTCTAATCAATATTAATAGAGAGGTCTATCTGTTTTCCCCATCTCCCATGTCCTTAAGAGTAGGTAAAATGCTTGTGGAATAGGATCCTATTCAGCACATACTGATTGCTTCTAAAATGCATTTTCTCGAGATGTGTCATCAAGTGTGAATCATTACTGAGCAACTAGGACCAGCACTACCATTGACAAATTTGGGGAAGATTCTTTGATTATTTTGCCCAACATGTGATTTAAGGGCTGGAGCTTCTTTCCATTCAAAATTTGCTTTTGCCTATCCTACAAGGGACTTTTGAAGGTGGAGGAGATTTAAACAAATGGAGGGTAGGCCATAGCACCTTGCCAGTAGGGTCAGACACCCTCTCCCTGGAGGTGAGGGAGGAGCAGTGAAGAGACCTCCACCGATATCCCATGATACCCCATATCAAAGTCTAGCTCTGGAGGCAGGTGAAACAGGAGAAGGACAGGGTGGCATCAGAAGCTGGGCAGCCTGGAAGGTCTACTGTGTCCTGGGCTCCATGTCCCAAGGCCTGGTCTTTCTCCCTGTTTGCTACTCACTAGCTGTGTGATTCTGGGAAAGCCATTTGGACTCTGAACTCTTCTGCCTTTCCTAAATTTAGAAGAAGCTTTGTGCATTCCAGACTCAAGTTCTCATCCTCATCTACTTCTCATGGGTCCTGGACAGCAGCTCCCTTTTAGAGTGCTTTGATTTTCATAATAGTGCTATCAGTGAGTGGTTCATACAGTGTGCATAAAAATCATCAGAGTAGCAAAACAAAAAAATTAGAAACAACTTAAAAATCCACAAATGACTAAACAAGCTGTACTTTGACAGTTTGTAACATATATAACATGTGATCCAGGGCAACAGTTTAAAAGAATCATGGAGATCTATATGTACTGACACAAAAAGACATCCAAGACCTATTGTTGGGTAATAAAAAACAGGTTGCAGAATGATTCATACAAGGTGACACTATGGGAGGAAAGAAGAAAACACTAATAAACATGTATGTTAATGCTCAAGGAAAAAGTACAGAAGGATGTAATAAACTGATAACAATGGTTACTTCTAGGACCCCTCTCCCCAGGGATGGGGAAAGATTAAGATAGGCAGGGAGGGCCAAAGAGGACCTTAGCATTATCTCTACTGTCTTGGAATTTTTAAGGGGTAAAGTATTCATACATTTATTGGGTAAATAAAAATTATTAAGAAAAACATGTTTGGTAATTGGATTTCCATATAGAAAAAAGTTAATCTTGACCCCAGATCACATCAGACAAAAAAAATAATCAATCCCAGATGGATCATAGATCTAAATATTAAATAATAATAAATAATAAAGAAGAATATTTTCTAATAACATAGGAGAATATTTTCAAGAGGTTGAGGTCAGCAAAAAAAAAATTAACTGGATACAAAAGGCATTCACTATAAAGGAAAAGCCAATAAGTTAGATCACATTAAATTCAGACACCTTCAAAGGTAGATTTTTCTTCACAGTACAATACTGATGGGTGACTGATAAAGGTGGATGGAGAGCTGGAGATAGAAATCATTCTTTTGTAACCTTTATAGTAAAGATTGGTTCAGGCAAGAATCATCAATGAATGCTAAAGCTAGGAGATTTTTGATGAGAGGCAGAAAATTTGCATTGTCTTAAAGTATATCCCCATAGGTTACTTATTAATTTCAAAAAAATATCATAACTATACAGTGGAGAAACCAGATGCCACCTTGACCAGCTGATCAAAATTAATGTCATTAATGAGGAGCAGAGGGAAATTATGGGACCAGAGAAGGGCACAACATTATTCATGTATTATTCCAGTGGTGATGCAATATTTCCTCTAATCATAAGGAAATATCAGACAAATGAAATGGAGAACATTCTATTTAAAAAGTTAGAAGGAGAGGAACTGCATTCTTTAAAATGTCAATGTCATAAAAAATAAAGAAAGGTTATGAAAATGTTCCTGATTAAAGGACACTAAAGTGACATGACAACTAAGAATGATACCTAATCCAGGACAGGATTCTGTATTGAAAGGAGGGAAATGCTTTAAAGAGCATCATTAGATCAACTGGAAAAAATGGGTATTCAGAGAGTAGAAAGAAAAATATCAATGTTAAATTGACTGAAGTTGATGACTGTAGTGTTGTCATGTAAAGGAATATTTTTAAGAAATATAGACATATACACTAAATTACTTAGGAGTAAAGAGTCATTGTATATGCAACTCACTCTCAAATGGTTCGGAAAAGTGTTGTGTGTGTGTGTGTGTGTATGTGTGCATGTGAGTGTGTGTCTGGGGAGGGGGAGTATGGGAAGAGAGTACAAATTATAAGCAAATGAGGAAAAATGCTACCAAAAGATAAATATGGTTAATGGCTATAATAGAACTCTTTGTACTAAACTTCTCGTAACTTTTCTGTAAATCTGAAAAAATTTTAAAACACTTTAAAAATAGAGATTTGAAACAGCAAGTCACAAAATGGAAGAAGATATTTGTAATGTAGATGCCCAAGAAAGAACTCATAATCAGAATATAAAAAGAATCCCTATAAACCAATAAGAAAAAAGTAAATTATCCACTAGAAAAATAGCAAAAGGTTTGAACAAAGCACTTCACCAAAGAAGATATTCAAATGACCATTTAACATAAGATGTTCAATTTCATTAGTCATCAGAGAAATGAGAATTAAAACCATAATGCAATATTGCCACACACCCACCAGAATGGACAAAATAAAAAAGACTGACAATATCAAATGTTGACAAGTGTGTCGAGCAACTGAACTATTGTCATTGTTGGTGGGAATATAAATTAGTACAATCCCTTTAGAAAAGAGCTTGGCAGTGTATTAGTTATCTATTGTTGTGTAACAAATTAGTCCAAAACTTAATATCTTAAAACAACAAACATTTATTATCCTACTGTTTTTGTGGGTCAAAAATACAGCCCAGCCAAGCTGGGTACCTCCAGGTTTCTCATGAGATTACAGTCAAGCTATCAGCCAGAACTGTGGTCTCATCTGAAGACTTGACTGAGAAAGGGTCTGTTTCTAAGTTCACTTACATGATTATTGGCAGGATTTGGTTCCTTTTAAGCTGCTGGCAAGTTGAGAAATCTCCCTCAGGTCCTTGCTATGTGGGCCTCTTCAAAGGTTAGCTCACAAGATGGCAACTTCAGAGTTGGTTTCTTCAGAGTGAGCAAGACAGCAGAGACAGCACACAAGACAGAAGCCACAGTCTTTTCATTCCTAATCTCAGAAGCGACATCCCATTACATCTGCCATTTTCTATTGTTAAGGGTGTATCAATAAGTCCATCCCCAACTCAAAAGGAGGAGATTACACAAGGGTATTTTATTAGCCTGCTCTGGCTGCCATAACAAAATACTATATAGACTTGGTGGCTTAAATAATAGACATTTCTTTTCTCACATTTATGGGGACTGGAAGTTCAAGATCAAGGTATCAGCAGGTTTGGTGTCTGGTGAGAACTCTCCCCTTGTGTTACAGAGGGCTGCCTTCTCGCTGTGTTTGTACATGACTTCTCCTTTGTAAATACATGGTCATGGGAAGGAGTAAGCACACTTAGACTAGCTCTCTGATGACCTCATTTAACTTTAATTACTTCTGGAGAGATCCCATCTCCAAATGCAGCCACACTAGGAGTTGGGTCTTCAACATATGAATTTTGGCATGATACAAAGATTCAGTCTATAACAAGTGTGAAGACAAAGAGGCAGGGATTATTGGGGCTGTCTTAGAGGCTGCTGTCATAGGTAGTATCTCCTAAAGCTGAACACAAGCACACATTCTGATCCAGCAATTTTGTTCCAACAGAAACGCATGCATATGTGCAACAAAATATTGTACAAGAATGGTTATAGCAGCACTATTCATAATAGCACAACTGGAAACAATTCAAATACTCATCAACAGAAGAATGGATAAATTGTATATAAAGGAATACTATATATCAATGAGAATGACTAAAATACAGCCATACGCAATAAAAATAAATCTCTAAAATAGTGCTGAGGGAAGAAAATTTACCCAGATTCATCCACTGCTGAGGAAAGTTTTGCCAGACACAAATGAGTACATATTTATGATTTCATTTATGTAAGGTTTAAAAAATAAGGGCAAAATTAATTTATGGGGATACAAGCCAGACAGGTGGTTACTCTTGGTGGAGAGGGGAAGGAAGCTGGAAAATGGCAAAGGGTGCTCTAGGGGCAAGTGATGTTCTGTTTCACAACAGGCGTATTCCACAGGCATGTTCACTTTGCGAGAATTCATCAAGTTGCACATGTATGAATTTGCATGTTTATGTGTATATTCTTCAATTAAAAATTTACATTTAAAAAGGAATATCTAGAGCCTTGTTAAGTTTATATTCTAGAACTATTCATGGCCCTTTTCAAAATTCAGAATCAATAAGACCACGGTGAGTGGGAGATGAACTGTTCCCCAAATTTGTCTTTTGAACAAGCTGTCAAGGAGGTCTCATTTGTTCTGGGGCTACACTTGAAAAAACACTGGTTACAACTGGCATTTTAATAATAGCACAGTCCATGACCATAGAGTGACAGCATGGAAGGGTGGGAATATTCTATTACAGTTATCTCTTCAAAATGTTCCTTTGCCCCATCCACCCCCAAGGGCCTGAACTCCCTTCACTAGAGTCTTCTTTCTTTGAATCTTTAAAGAGAACCTATGATTCTCTTGGGAAAGGAACCTTAGGAACCTTTCTATGGGACAGGAACCTTGCCTGTTGTGTTCATTACCGTATCCCCCAACTCAGCTGAGTCCCCAGCTCATAATAGGTAAGGACCTTAGTTGACTCATTGAATGAATAAATGAATGAGTGAAAGACTGAATAAACCCTTGAGATAGATATAGGGATAGAGATACAGAGATAGATAATGATGCTGATGATGATGCTGATGATGATGATGATGATGATGATGATGAAGATAGATAGATGATAGATAGATAGATAATAGATAGATAGATAGATAGATAGATAGATAGATAGATAGATAGATAGATAGATAGATACAGAGACTTTGAGCATGCATGTGTAACCAGATCCCATGTGTGCAGGACATGAACGGAAGATCCAGTCAGGGGTTTCATTTTCTTCAGGGGTCTTTCTCCATTTCTTTCCAGGGAAGTCCCCTCTCCTGGTGTTATGATGACACCAATGTCCCCGCCTCCACTGAGTACTTGTGTTCACACTGCTTTCTCCAGAATTTGGTTTCAAATACTAAGTCCTCAGATTTCCTTTCCCCTTACCATGAGATTCTCAGTGGTGATTCTCATCAAGGAGCTACTTCTCAACCATCTTCAGTTCTGATATTTATCAAGCACAGGAATCACAACCTCCAGGCTGTGGCTGCTCATCCCTCACTCTACCCTAACACTTCTGTGAATATTTCTATCACAGCAATGATAGCATTTATTGACAGCATCTTTGTATGTATTGTCTCCTTTATGAGATCATAATTCCCAGTGTTTAGCACAGTCCCTGGCACATAGCAAGTGCTTAATGTGTGTTTTCTTTAACTGACTGAATAGAAGGAACCAAGCTGAGAGCCCCAACCCTTTCAGGAAAATTCTACTTCCTAGTCTCCCCAAGCCTGTCTGTGCCTTGCTGCCACCCTATTTCCACCTCTCTCTCCTAGACAGACCTCTCTTTACCTTCTGAAGTCTTTTTCTTGCTCCTACTGAGGCTCATCATCACTTGCTCTTTTTTCCTTCTATTCTTTTTTTCTCCAGCTGCATGCACCTGGTGAAGGGGGAGTGGGGTCTTTCTTATGCATAAGACAAATTTAGCCTTCATTTCACCCATAATATCACTTGATCAAACTCCCAGCTTTGCCAATTAAGCATCTTTTCCAGTTTTCTTTCCCCAAACTCCACCACAACCCTCTCCTTACAGAGATGTACACCTCTTATCCTAAATCTGAGAAGGGAAACCTCTTAACTTGTAAATCCTCATTCCTGCCATCAGAATGAAAGCCACAAACTCACTTTAGAACCACAGGCAGTTAAAAAGTGTGGAGAGTGAAGGAGCAGATAGGAAAGCTTCCCAGGAGCATTAGAAAATTTTGGTGAGTGATAGATATATTATAGAGGAGGAAAAACTTCCTCATACCCTCATAGGTTCTATGGCTGGGCCTAAGAGTTAAATTGACATAAAAACAGATTAACAAGAGAAAATCATACACACTTTATTTAATATTTTTACATGTACATAGAGTCTTCAAAGGAAAATGAAAACCCAAGGAAGCCATTAAGCCCCAAAGCTTATATACCTTCTTAAACGAAGAACGATAAATTGTAAGATGTGACAAGATAAAGAGGTTAGGCTAGGGGCAGTAAATTGTGGAATGGTGACCAGGAAATATATGGGGGAAACTAATGGAAGATAAGGGTTATTTTAATATCTTTGCACAGATCCATTTTGGCATTGAGTCCCAGTCTCTGATGATAAGAATGTCCTTCTCTTCCTGGTATAGGGAGGCACCTTTCTCATGGGAATGCTATGACCTGCTTTCAGGAAGAAAAGGAAGATCAGAGAGATCTTCCTGCACCTGTTGTTTCTCAAGTGCCTTCAGCTCAAAATAAATCAATATTCCAAAGCAGCATTTTTGGAGGTGGCATGTTGTGAACCTCTTTAATATTCAGTATCCCAACTGTGGTGATGGTTCACAGTTGTATATATGTCAAAATTGATCCAATTGAGCATGTTAAATATGTGCCGTTTAATTATGTCAATTATACCTCAATAAAACCGAAGGAGGAAGAGGAGGAGCAGGAGGAATAAAAGAATTCAGTAAATTTGCAGAATATAAAATTAATATAAAAATCAGTTATATTTATATACACTAACAACAAACTATCCAAAAATGAAATTAAGAAAACAATCTCATGTACAATTGCATCAAAAAGTATCTAGGAATAAATTTAATGAAAGAGATGAAAGATCTGTACACTGAAAATGATAAGACATTGATGAAAGAAACTAAAGAAGACAAAAAATAAATGAAAAGCTATTTTATGCTCATGGTTTGGAAGAATGAATGTTTTTTTAAATGTCTATGCTACCCAAAGTAATCTACAGATTCAATGCTATCCCTATCAAAATTCTAATGACATTTTTCACAGAAATAGACAAAACAATCCTAAAATTTATATGGAACCACAAAAGCTAAAGAATCTTGAGGAAAACAAAGTTGGAAGCATAACACATCCTGATTTCAAACTATATTATAAAGCTATAGTAATCAAAACAGTATGGCATTGGCATAAAAACACACAGATCAATGGAACAGATAGAGAGCCCAGAAATAAACCCACACATATATGGTCAACTAATCAAGGAAGCAAGACAAAGGAGACAAGAATATCCAGTGGGAAAAGGATAGTCTCTTCAATAAATGGTGTTGGGAAAATCATACAGCAAAAGAATGAAACTGGACCTATATCAAATAAAAATGGATTAAAGACTTAAATTTAAGACCTGAAACCATAAAATTCCTGGAAGAAAACATTGAGAATAAGCTCCTCAACATCTTGGCAATGCTATTTGAATTCAACATTAAAAGCAAAGGTAACAGAAGAAAAAATCAATAAGTGATAATACATCAAACTAAAACGCTCTGCACAGAAAAGAAAAACATCAATAAAATAAAAATACAACTTAAGAAATGGCAGAAAATATTTGCAAATCATATATCTGATAATAGTTAATGTCCAAAATATATGAAGAACTCATACAACTCAATAGCAAAAAAAAAAAAAAGATTAAAAATGGGCAGAGAAACTAAATAAATGTTTTTCCAAAAAAAGACATACAAATAGCCAAAAGGTACATAAAAAGTGTTCAATGTCACTAATCATCAAGGAAATGGAAATCAAAACCACAGTGAGATATCACTTCACACCTGTTATAATGACTATTATCAAAAAGACAAGTGATAACGAATGCTATCAAGGACGTGGAGGAAAGGGAACCCTCATGCACTGTTGGTGGGAATGTAAATTGGTGCAGCCTCTATGGAAAACAATATGGAGTTTCCTCAAAAAATTAAAAGTAGAATTTTATATGATCCAGCAATCCTTCTTCTGAGTATTTATCTGAAGGGAATAAAAACAGAATATTGAAAAGATATATGTACTCTTATGTTCATTACAGCATTATCCACAGTAGCCAAGATATGGGCACAACCTAAGTGTCCATCATTAGATGAATGGATAAAGAAGATGTACACACACACACACACACACACACACACACACACACACTAAAATATCATTCAGCCATGAGAAGGGAGGAAATCCAACCATTTGTGACAACATGGGTAGAACTATGCTAAGTTAAACAAGCCAGACAGAGAAAGAAAAATACTGCATGGTATCACTTATATGTGGAATCTAAAAAATAAAAACAAAAGTGAAACTCATAGAAACTGAGTAGAAAAGTGGTTGCCAGGAGCTGGAGCGGGTGTGGGAAATAGTATAACTTAAACGTTCTCACACACACACACACACACACACACACACAAAATAGATAAATATGTGAGGTGATGGGCAAGATAATTAACTAGATGAGAGAGAATCCTTTTGCAATGTATACATATATGAAATCATCATGATCTACACTTTAAACATCTTATGATTTTGTCAGTTATGCCTCAGTAAAGCTGGGGGTGGGAAAGAAAAGAAAATCCAGAAAGGGGAAGTGACTTGCCCAAGGTCTATCAGAGAATCCTAACAGAGTGGAGTCTTGATCTCAAATCTCCTGTCTCCCTGGTCAAAACTCACATCATGGTTTTCAATCCAAGCAGAAAGTTTCAAAGAGCCTTCATTTTTAACATGGAAGTGGCCATAGGGAAGGCTAGGCTCTGTTCCCAGAGAGTTATGAAGACTTGGCACTAGTCTTGACTAGGCTTCTTCAACACAGACTCACCAATGGGGCAATGTGACAGGCAGTGTGGGTAGTCACTGGCTCCTTGCATCAGTGAATGGTGACTGAGCACCTGTATGCCAGGCACTATGTTGGATGCTGAGACACAGGTATAGGACAGTATCCTGTCCTCTCATTATAGTAAGGCATAGAGATCCCTAGCCAGATCATCATGATGGAGTGACGAAACGAGCAGGGGATGCTCAGTCCAGACTAGCATGACTTCCTGAATGAGATGATACCCTTACCTGGCTTTGCCTCCCCCTTGGAGGCCCCCACTTTCACTTCTGCTATCCCACTCTCTTCATTCCTACCCTTGCTATCCCCCTTCCTGGCCCAAGTATCCCCCAAATCCAAACTGCTCTCTTTTCATCTCCTCTACATAACTGACACAGGTTGCCTTTTCTAACTTCGCAATAAGTTAAAGAGGATTTTTAAAAATACCAGAAATCTGGCTGCCACAGAACAAATTTCTGACCCTGCCATGGCCAGCAACTCAATCCCAAATGCCTTCTTGTCCCATGGAACCCAGTTCATTTGCAGCCATTTCTCTCTCTGCATTTTGATGGCCATCTGTTCCTGCAAATTCACACCAGGCAAACATGCTGTGGCAAATGGTGGGTAAGAAATGGGTCTACCCTCCTCACCTCTCTCTACAAGAGGCTCAGAAACCCTGAACTCTTTATCCCATTTCCAAGAGCAAGTCAAGATTCTTCTCTTACAGAGTCATTTCCAGAAAGCTTTGCACACAGGAAGACAGAGAGAAGTCTTCAGAAGAGAGGAGAGCATGGCAGGTACAGCATCTAGAGAAGGCACCACATGCAGAGATTGAGAAGCCTACACAGCAAATTCCACTCACACCTATGATACGCACATATCCTCACAATAATCTTTAATTAAAGAGATAGAAAGATTCTCAAAAGGGAGAGACAACATGCCTAAGGAGAGGAGAATAAATATATATGGAGTGAAGATTACTGGTACGGCAGTGGACAGAATAATTTCCCCCAGGTGACCTGGGTCTTTATCCCCAGAATCCATACATATCTTCCCTTACATGGCAAAATGGACTTTGCAGGTGTAATTAAGTTAAGGATGTTGAGATGGGGAGATTATCCTGGATTACCCTGGTGGGCCCAGTGTAATCACAAGGGTCCTTCCTTTTAAGAAAAAGAGGAAAGCAGGAGAGGCAGAATCTGAGTGATGCTGCATGAAGAAAACTGCACTGCTCATTGCTGGTTTTGCAGTTGGAGAGAGTGGCCATGGAGCCAAGGAACGCAGAGGCCTCCAGACACTGGAAAAAACAAACAAACAAACAAAGAAAATGGATTCTCTCCTGGAGCTTCCAGAAAGGAAAGCAGTCCTGCTAACACCTTGATTTTAGCCCAGTGAGACCCAAGTTCAACTTCTAACCTTCAGAACTATAAGATCTATTGTTTTAAATCATTACATTTGTGGCAATTTGTGACGGCAGCAAGAGGACACTAAGCTTAGTATCTAACAGAGGGCAGGAAGTCCACCTACAACATGGCCGTTAGTGTCTCAGCAATCCCATGAGCAGATGTCTTTCCCCCTTTCATGGATGAGGGCGGTGAGGCTCAGAGAGTTAAATGACTTGTTCCAGGCCGCCCAACTGGTCTTGGGTCTTAGTTCCTTAGAAGCAGAGATTCAGTGCTCATGATTTCTTGAGGGAGAACTCTTTAGGTAAAACCTATAGAGGAGTAAGAGAAGCAGAGGAGGGAAGAGCATGAGGAAGGGTGGAGTCTTGGGGCAAGTCCACACTTGGCATGATGCACGGGTTGCTCTGGAACGTTAATCAGCAGAGAAAGTTAACCCCCATTCCCATCAATGGGCTCAGCAGTTTGTACCCCATGTTGACCTGTCATTGGTTGGCTGATGGCTGCCCTGAGGAATGGCTGGAGATAACACCCACTCCACCCCAGGCAAAAGGCAGTTCTCTGCAGGAGGGGCAGCTGTGAGCAGTAAGCAGCCACACTCACATAGCTGGGAATGGGTAAGTCATAGTAGCATCTATACAGGTATGGCTATGGACCCATCTCCTACAGGAGGAGTGAGAGAGATCACAGCCAGGAATATTTGTTCAAAGAGCGGTGTACACAATTACATGGAAAAGGTGCAGCATTGGCTCGAGCTTGAGACACATGTCTATGCTCAGTGAGGTGCCAGGCCAAAAACTGAGTGCCTCTATGGTACCTATGCCTCCCATCCAGAGCAGAGCCCAATCAGCATCTGGGCCTTGTCCTCGGCCCCACTGCCCTACAGGTAGAAGCTGGCGCATCAGCATTCCGACAGCAGCGCCTCGTTCTCCACCCTCCCTCCCCAGCTCCCGAGACCAGAGCCTCAAACATTTCCTGGTTCTCTGAGGAAAGTGGATGTTAATAGTGTTCACAGTTCCCTCTTTTCCTTCCCATCCCTCTTTCTTTCTGAGCCTATCCATGAAA
Organism: Pteropus alecto; assembly: GCF_000325575.1. NCBI lineage: Eukaryota > Metazoa > Chordata > Mammalia > Chiroptera > Pteropodidae > Pteropus > Pteropus alecto. Next base: position 1,095,218 of record NW_006436287.1, on the reverse strand, counting down.
CTATTGATATCCAACTTGAACTAAACTGAAACTATGTTTCAACTTCCTATTTTACTTACGGCAGCCAGGTTGTTTCTCCAAGGGCAGTGATGGGGACCAGGATCTTGCTTCATTACAGCCCAGTGCCCTGATGGCTGACATAAAAGCCATTACCAGGTCTAGGACATAAAAGCCATTACCAGGTCTAGGAGGAAACTGAGTGTTTCATTTTCACGTGTTTTATGTGGTAGCAGCTTCTGCTCCCATCAGGAATATTCGCACACATTTCGTAGTCTGGCCTACGAAATGTGTGCGAATGTTCAGAAATGTGTTCTCCAGTGAGGCCTGTGCTGGGCCAGGGCAGTGCTGGGAAGGTCCAAGCCATCAGCCACATGCAGTGCTCTAATGGCCCAGGATGGCCTGATCCTCTTTTTCTTTCCATTTGTCAGGACAGGACAAAGGAGAGAGGATGACAGGCATCACAGGTGAGAGGGTGTTGGAAAGAGGCTGGAAGTCTGCCCAGAGGATGAGCAAGGTCGCCATTTGGAAAGAGGTCTGCTGTCTTTGATGTCTTCTCAGCCCTTTCAGGATCCTGGGAGAAATGCCAGGGGTCACCTGAGTTCACAGGAGGGAAAACTATGCCCAGACTGACCTCATGCCTTGCCATGGATACCAGCGCATGTCAGGGACAGAGCTCTGGTCTCCTGACTCACGGGACCACTCTACCCTGGGCTCCAGTCCCTGACTCTGGTCCAGGCTGCCACTCCATGAGCTTACCTTCCTTTCCAGACCAGCAGCCAACCAGGGGATGTGCTTCCCCACAGGCCTCCTGGCCAGATGGAGACCGGGGCTGACTTTAAATCCCCCAAAGCAAAATGTCACACAGTTATTCTCCCTGCCCAGGCACACAGCCCCACCAAGATCCCCAGACATAGTGCAGGAAACCACTTTGTTCCAGAGTAAAGCTGACATCACTCCTGAGGGAAGTTCATCAGTGCCTGATTTGCCTAGGACAAAGAGACCAGAGAGCTCCTGGGCTTGGCTAATGGACTTCAGAAGAGTCTGCCAAGTTAAGCAGCACAGCAGGTGGTTGATCTGCCCAGGAGGAGAGCCGGCCACTTAATTACTAAAACTAGCTGCTTTTGTTGAGTTCTTACTGTGTGCCATGCACTGTGTAATGAGCTTTACGTAAGTTGCCTCATGGCATCTGCACACTGGCCCTACAATGTAGAAGGAAATATCTCTATTTTACAGATGAGAAGCTAGTCCCCACTTGTGAAAGCCCATATGGTCTCATTGCACTCTCTTAACCCTCACATCAGAAAAGATAACCCTCCTTCCGTTGAAAAGGAAAGTGAGGCTCAGAGAGGTTAGGCAACTTGCCCAAAGTCCTCCGCATTGATGAATGCAGGTCAGTGCAGGACTCATCCCTGGGTCTGCATGAGCCCAAGGCCTGAGCTGTTACCATTGTGGCTCCACGGAGGGTACAGGGGCAGGGTCTACAACTGGACATCGACTAGGGGAACTTGAATTTTCTCCCCACACATGCAATCCACAGAGGGCAGCCCCTGCCTGACACCCAGGTCAACAAGGACACTGTCCTGGGAGAAGAAAAGCTCCACTCTGGCCCTGCCCAGGATACTGCTCTCCAAAGTCTGCACTGAGAACACATGCATCTCTTCAGCAGCCATTCACAGTATTCCTGCCAGATACTGTGCTAGTTTTGGTAGTCATCTGCAGAGCTCTGCTGAAGTTCCTCAGCTCTGCTGCCCCATCGGCACTCTTTATACCCCACTACATGCTCCCTCTCTTTCATATGCTCCTGGAAACATACACTTGTGTACACATGCACACACATATACACACACGCACACACATACACACACACACACACTCTTCCCTAACCAGTCACCTCTAAACTAGGTCAGGCCCTCAAGCCAAAGTGAGGAAGACCAAATTCTGGAAGAAGAAGACATAGAGGAGAGAGGGAGAGTGGGCAAGTGTGGGCCGCCTAGGAAGAGGTTTCAGCCTCAGGGAGGCAGCAGGTGCTTCCTGTAGGGATTCCTAGATGTGAATCTGACACTGGACTCAGGCCAGACTCAGGCAGTCCTGCAACAGCTCAGGGGCAGCTCAGGGAGGCAGGTGAGACTGAGAATCAGCCCCTTAACAATGTGGGACCCTGGGGAAGCTTTACAGACCTGCTCTGAGCCTGTCTCTCCATCTGTAAAATGAAGAAGCTGAAAATCCATACTTCTCAGGATGATCTTGGAGATTACATGAGATGGAGCATGGACGTGGAAGAACTTCAGAGGTGTGAATCTTCTGTAGGGTGGTTAGAGCTGCCTCTGCACCCATTTTACCTATAACAGCAATACAGGCTGAGTGTGTGCTCTGTGCGAGGCACTGTTCTATGGCTTACCATGAATTACCTCATGGCATCTTCGTGCCCACCATAGAGGTAATGCTCTAATCATCAGCCCCATTTCAGGGCAGGAAACTGAGACACAGTGCTTGCCTGAGGTTGGGGCAGAGCCAGGTTTAGAAGACCCTAGAACCTGTGCTTTTCCCTCTACCCAACTCTGCGCCTCACTCTTGCTTTCCATCCTCAGAGCTCAGGGGCTCAGTGCCATGCCAGGGGGAAGGCACAGCACTCTGCTTGCTCCAAACAGCAGGGAAGGTATTTGAGCTCATAGCGGGGAGAGTAGGGAAGAAGCCCCAAAAGGCCTTCTTGTACAGAAGCATCTCTCCCAGCTGGCTTCCCCTGAGAACTTTAAAGCCAATTAAGGCACCATCTCCAGAAGGTCTCAGTTGAAATGCACATCAATACCTGGGAAGTTCTCCCATTATCTCTTCAGCAAAGATTAGTCATTAGAGTTGGTTAGTTAGAGGGTTGACTAATTTTGAGAGGCAGGCGTATAGAGATGGGTCTGGGAGAAGAGCTCAGATGAGGGCAATCCATAGGGGAGCAGCGGGATGGGGGACAGTCTAGGCTCAGGAGATAGGTGCTGGGCAGCGGTTGGGGGAACACAGTGGAGTGTAAGGCAGCAATTTTCACATTGTTTTTTGAAGGAGAATTCAGTTTTTCATACATTTTCCTCAAAAGTGAAATACAGATCAAAGAAGAGGAAGTGGCTCTAACTGAAATGGAGATGAGGAAGAGAGGGAAAAGCCTTGACCACTCAACCCTCCATTATACTCTATTACCCATGATAGGGCATCAGGGCACCTCCAGGGCATCCTCAAGGCCCTCCAGGAATCCAGTTTGCAAGCCACTGGTCTTGATGTAAGGAGCAGTGACCCTGGAGTCAATTCGGGTGATCTTACCTATAATCTAAGTTCTCTCCTAACTATGACATTCTAGGTAGTTTGGGGAGAGAAATAAAGGAGGGTGGTCAGGGACAGCCAGTCTTTACTGCTGAGTGAGGAGTCAAGCTGAAGCTATGTGGCCAAAGAGGACCATGGACACATCCCGGCATAGCCAAGCTTTACGACCACACTTCCCTTCTCCCCAAACTCTGACCCTGAGCACAAGCGCAGACCTCCATGGACATCTGAGACTGGTGCATAGGAACTGGTAAGAAATTACGAAAGATGAGGTGTGGGGTCCAGTCCACAGGCTACCCCTGAGTCCCTGACTTCTCACAAAGGTTCCCCACATGCATCTAGTCATTTCAGTAAATTGATATCACGATGTCTTAAGTCAGGAGTCTGGGCTGCAGCCCACTTCTACCACTTCCTGGCTGAGGCCATTAGGAAACATTATCACCTTTTCTCCCCTCAGAAACCCCATGTGGCCGAGAAGGCAGCAATGATCACCCCCCTTGTAAAGCTGAGAGAAGTGGGACTCAGTGAGATAAACTGACTCACCCAAGGTCATGCAGAGCCATAACTAGGAACAACTCTCTTCCTGTGTGACTCCCACGGGGCTCGGATGCCCAGCCTGCAGGGTCGTCAGCACTGGGGCAGGTAGGAGATGCCCAGACCTTTCTGAAATGTGGTGGGGTGCACAGGCTCGAGGTTGTGGGTAGAGGCTGGTTCCAAAGAGTCAGTGGGTCAAGGCATGAGGGGCAGCCTTGAGCTATCCTCAGGTGCTCAGCTCTGCACTGGCCACTCAGGAGAGAGAGCTTTGGCACATAGTAAGCAGGCTAGGTGGACAAAAGCCATTGCTGCAGGCAAGCCAGCATGACCCAGACACCTCACTCAGGGCAAGACCTGGATCAGATACTGGCTCCCGGACAAAGGGCTCCAGCCCTTGAAGTTGAGGAAGAACTGGGGTTCCCCACAGAAAGGAACTCAGACAGAAACCCCGGCCACGGCCTGGGCATTTCCACCTAACCTCACACTCCAGGGCTGCATCGTGGAAGCATTGGCAGTTCTAGAGTCCATGTGAGAGCCCAGATCCAGGGTCTGGGTGAGTCTTGGAAGAAGGAGGGGATGGAGTGAGGATAATGAGCTGTTGCATCAAAGGGGCAGAGCACGCATCAGGGATTCAGCGCTGGCTGGACTAAAAAGCAGATGACAATGGCATCTACCATCTGAGCCTTCACTCTTGTCCCAAATTTCTTCCTTTGGCCAGGGCAGCCCAGGAGGCCCCACCCACAGCTAGAGACGCTCCTCTGCATCCCTGATTGTGTTGTCTCTTCTTGCCCACCACTCCTCCTCTCCCACTGACTCAGTTATTCATCAAGTGGAGTTCTCAGCATTGGAGTTAATCTCTCTCCTCAACTCCCAACCCCTGCCCCCCCCCCAAGTTTGGAGTGAGGAAAAAAATGCTGGCAGGTACCATGTGGTGCTGATTAGAGTATTGATCCTGGCTGCAGTCCTCACAGTTGCCTCCTGAGCATCTATCACTGCCAGGTGGGGCAGGCTGGAGACTGGCCTCTGACTGGGTCCAGACCAAAGCGTGCTGGAGTTGCTCTCCAGGGGAAAGTAGGGAAGGGGGCAGGGTCAGCCCCTGGTGGTCAGAGGTGTATCCAGCAGTGCATTCAGCAGGGCAGTGGGGGCCAGGGTTATTGCCACTTTTAATCCTGAGTACCTCACTCCTCTTCCTGCCTCCTGTTCCTCATAACTCTCTTCTCTTTGCCCTGTGACTCACTGATTCGTGGCTGCCTTTATCTGGTTATTCTGGCTAACAGCAGTTCCTATCATTTACGGAACACCTCCAGTATGCTAGTCCTCTGTGAGGAGTTTTTCATTCGCATGGCAGTCCAGTGAGGTTCTCATTAGCATCCCACTTTCCTATCTTCAGACACTGAGGCTAATAGAGGTAAGTTAAGGTAAGGCTGCTAAGCAGAGGAGAGGCCAGATCTGAATGCCACTTTTCCACCAGGCCACACCACTCCTCCCGTAAAGGAGCAGTGACATTAATTGAGCCACTGTGTGCCAGAAACACATCCTCTCACTGACAATAGGTATTTACCTTGTGATGTAGAGGATCATTATCCTCATTTTACAGATGATGACACTTAAGTAACTTGTCTCCAGTTACACAACTAGGAAGCAGCAGAGTGGGGATTCAAACTCTAGTCTGTGAAACTCCAGAGCCAAGATCCTTATATTTACATGGCATTTCCACACTTAAAAGCAGCTTCATTGACAATTTTATCTTTTCTCTTCATACTCAGTCTGAAAGAGAACTGGTATTTTATCCTCATTTTTTAAATAAGGAAACTGAGGCATGGTTTAGTTAAGTGGCTGGAGATGGCAGAACTCAGAGTCCAGCCAACGTCTACTGACTCCTGATGTTCTTGTGTCAAACCCACCCCACCTCCATGGGATGGACGGCTACCTTGCCTGCTGCTCGACATTTATGGAAGCCCTGAAACCTATTCTCCTCTTCCAAGAAGTCTTGGACTTGCCATAGAATAGCAACTTCCTTTGGCCTTTCTGCTTCTCTCTAGAGCACAAACCAAGGACCGGAGCATCTCTCTCTTCATAGGTTCAGTTTCTCTCCAGAAATGAATGAAATATGCTCATTTCCACTTCAAGCCTTTACTCTGGCCCTTTTCCCTGCCTGGAACTCCCCTGCCTCTTCCCTCTTCCAGGCCTCCCCTCTTTCCTACCTGCACTCCCCACTCAGGCACACTTCTTTCAGGAAGCCCAAGCCCATTGGCACCCATCATTCTGGCAAGCACCGCCACTCTACATCAGGAGGCTGAACTTTTAATCCCACCACACAACTCAGTGGCCTTGGCAAGCCATTTCTACTCCCGATTTCCTCACCTGTGCCCCTTATGAGAAACACTCAGAAGTTTGTAAACAATTCAGATGCCAGGGCGCCACGCCTGAGGTTCTGATTCAATAGATCTGAGATGAAGCCCAGAAAGCTGCACTTTAAAAATCAGCCGTTTTTATTTAACAAATATTTATTGGATGTCTATTATTGGAAGTCCAGAACAGACACTGGAGCCAGACTGCTTGGGTTCAAACCCAGTCCTACCTCTCTCTGGGTGGCCTTGGGGGTGTTGCTGAAGCTCTCTGTACCTACGTAGCACCACTCTCACTTGTCCTACGATGTGCAGGTTTGTAGAGGATGAGTGTGATGTAGAAAAAGCTAGATGTGTGAGGAGCACCCTCTGTGTGCTGCAGTGGTCAAGCACTGCCAGGTTGGATGGCCTCCAGAGTCCCTCCAGAGACCCTGGTATTCAACTGTGCCTTTCAGGTGTTCTTTATAAGAGCTTTTTTTCCATTTCCTGGCATCCCCCGACCCTCGAGCTCCTGTAAGGCAGAGCCAAGGCTCCCTCCACCTCTAGACTGCCCCCCTTCCCCCAGGAGAGGATCCTTTATAGCAGTTGTGGCCCAACAGGCATTAGGTTGTTTGACCAGAGAGTGCCAGGTGCCCCATCTGCTCCCAATTTCACTTCCTCCCACCTTCAACTCTGGTTGTGGTGGAAGGCAGGCAGGAAAGCAGATAGCAGCCATCCCAACACCAGCCCTGGAGTTAACAATTGTGGTGGTGCTAGGGATAAAAAGCAGTTATGATTGCAAATTGATCTGTTGTGCACTGAACTTGCAGGGTCCTAAGGAGAATGGGAGCCCAGACTCAATCTCAGACCCTGCTTCTGGGCTAGCCCTGGGCTCTCCTGTTCTTCCTCCTCCAGAGCCAGCTTGGAGCTCAGTGTGAAACAGAACAGCTAAAACAGCAGGTAATTTAAAAATTTATTTTCATTTGGTTTATAATTGTATAGATTGAGGTGGATCTGGAAGCAAAGGACAGACCATTTCCCTTCATTCATCTGGCTTGGGGACATATGTTTGCATTTCTCCAGGCTACCAGTACAGGAGGCATCCAAGGACCTGGTAAGAGAAGCCTATCCTGAGTTCCCCTTTAAAAGCTTACCTAAGGTGTAGTTCTCTGATTAGAACATTTAGAGTCAGATCCTGCCAACTCTACACTGAGCTCAAGTGTTCTGAGTCCTCTTCCCTTTTCAGCCCAGCACTGTGCTAGGTGCTAGAATGGCAGTGGGAGGAAAAATGGGTAACATGAATGCCTAGTGCTCAGCTAACATGCAAAGCCCCTAGCTTTGTGCCTAATTGTCACCTTCTCCCTTGGGGTCTCTAGCTGACCCATACGCAGGCTTTAAGCCAGGCTGCTTCTCTGTCACCCTGGTTCCGGCTTGGCCATATGATTGTCTCCTTAGGTCCCTACAGCTCAGTCACAACAGGGGCCCAGTGGTGTGGAGTTAGCCCAGGAAAAACTCATACACCGTATCTCAGGAAGCCAAGGAATTGGACTTATAAGGCACAGTGACTCAAGGTGGGGGCCCATACAGAGTCCCCCATACACACACTGATCTTCTCTGCCTCCACTTCAGCTACACTCAGAAGCTTAAGAACCAGGCTGCAATGTGAACACTGGCTCATCTTAACTGCATGACTTCCAAAAGCTGCTTGACCTCTCTAAAGCTTAGTTCCTCATCTGAACAGTGGATGTACAGATACATTCTCATATGGTATAATGAGAGATGAACCCCACGCACAGGCCTGAGCACATAGTATCAGCTCAATTAACAATGGCTTTTTCCTGTTCTCCACCTTTAACCACTCCTGTCCAGGAATGCTTCCCAGACATGCAGGCTCCTACAGATCCAGGCAAGTTGTCATTCCTGCCTATCAAGGGAGACTTCCCTGTTCCAATTATCTGTCCAAGGACCATCCATTTCTCTAGATGACTAACAACAGCAGTGTCCTCCTGCTTTTAGGGGAAATGCTGCAAGCTTTTGCAGGCAACATTATCCTAACAGACCACCTCTCACTGAACCAAGCTTTCAGACAGGGTCTACCCCCATACTACATACAGTAGGAGGAATACATATGACATATACCCTGATGAGGAGATTTTTTAAGTAAAAGAAATGGCCACTGCTCTCTGCTTTGTGGCCATCTACTGAGTAACAACATGCACTTGGCACAGTGTTTGGCTATGCAGAGGAGCCCTGACATGAGTGAGTCCCCCTCTGAGCCACATGGAGAAAGCCAGGTCAGAGCTGCTGGAGGACCATTCGAGGCACCACTAGACAATGGAGAATGCGCTGTTCCGGCTGAGACTCAAAGGATGAGGATGGATTCTGTAGGCAGTTGCCAGAAGAAAGGGCATTCAGGGCAAAGGCCAGACCTGGTTCAGAAGCTCTTGTGGCTGCACTGAATTCAACCATCAGCTATTGAGGTCCTAGGCTGGGGCTGAGTGGCTGGAGGCAGGGTTGGTGGGCATTGAAGACACAAATGGAATAATTCATGGTCCCCACACCTGAGGAGAAGATGAGACCCAACGAGGACCAATACCATGTGCAGAAGGAAATGGAAGTTAGAGGATAGTTCTGACAGGGTGAGGCAAGAGGGGAGGGATTTGGGAAAGCTTTGGGGAGAAAGTATGGTTCACCTAAGCCCTGGAGGAAGGGGGGAGTGTGAGAGGTCCTAGGGCAGAGCAGAGTACCAGATGACACAAAATCACAGGTTGCAGCACGTGCACATTTGAGTGCAAATAGCTGATCACCCTGGGTAAACCAATGTCAGTCTCTGAGGGATAGTGCGGGATAGCAATGGCTACACAAATTAGGGTAAATCAAGAAGGGCTTAATAAAGGGATAGTTATAAATGTCTTGGCAATGTGTAGAGGGAAGCAGACCTGTTACCACCTTGAGGCCTAAAGAGAGGCATGATTTCCAGAACCACATGAGGAGCACAGATCTTCAATCAAAGGACAGGGCCAACCGAAGCCCACCCTGTGGGGATAGACTAGAATAAAGAAGACCTCGACTATTTCCTGGTCCCTCAGATGCCTCCTGGGGCTCCCCACTGGCAGGACCTAGGGTCATCCAAAGGCACAGGATCAGCCTCCCTGGAGCAGAGAGCAGGATGAAAGGGTGGAAAATAACCCGAGGCAGGGCAGACGGAAGCAACTTGCACCTGTAACATCCCTGATTCTGAGAGTGCTCCTCAGAAAGTGGAGCATAATCATTATAGTCCTCAGAATCTCACAGAGTTCTTGAAAGGATCACGTGAGATAGCAATGGCAAAACAGCTTTGTACCAAGATAATCACTGCTTCTTATCTTGGGACTACTGGGTATCATTCTTCAGAACCAATCCTTGCAGTATTCATAAGAGAAATAATTTTACAACTGAGAAAACAAGTTCAAAGAGCTTATGTCACCTCTCTATATTGGTCAACTCCTTACTGTGCAAAAGACAGACGCTCAAGTCAAACCGGCTTCAGCAAGAGAGAAAAAAAAAAAACAATCAGCTCGCGTAAGTGAACTGTCCAGGAATAGATATGGTTTTAGTGTTTCAGGCATGGCTGTGTCCAGGCACTCAGTCAAGGTTGTTGAGTATCTGTTTTCTCTGTCTCTTAGCTCTGCTCCCCTGTGTTGGCTTTACTCTTGGGAAGAGTATCCCCAAACTGGGACAAAGCACCTTCAGGTACACTTTTATCAGCTTAGCCACACCAAGGAAAATAGAGCCCTTCCCAGAATTTCCAACAAATGTCCAAAAGCTTACTTCCCCACCTCTGTACCAATCCCTATGGCCAGGGCAATGAGAGAGGCCTGGATCAGACACCCTCCCTGAAGCCAGGAAGTCAGGCCAACACGGCTGAGAAAAGTCTGGGAAAGGGCGGAATAAACAGAGAGCTGACAACACAAATAAAAGAAGATGGTGGGTCAGCCAGAAATATCAAGAGCGGGGAGAACTGTGCACTACTATCCCCAAGTCACACAGCCATGAGCAGCCCATCCAGGCTCCATCCTGGCTGTTCAACTTCCAAGCTCTTTTGATTAGGAGATTTTGTCATTGCTGTTCATTTATTTGCATATCGTTGGGTTTTAACACTGCATCCTATGACCAGGAAGTATGGCAGAAAGACAGAGTCATGCAGGGCATGGAAGGAGGAGTGACAAGAAAGGCAGGGGCCAACTGATGGATCTCAAGCCCCCAACCAAGGAGTGTGGGTGTTGAAAGCCCACAGTGCTCAAGCCAGTTCCTCTGGGACTCACTCTCCCCTGAGGGTGCTTGCCCCTGCATTTTAGACCTGTGGCCACAAGATCAGCCCTGAGTCCCCAGAAGCCTGCAGGCTGACATACTTGGGACCCACGCCCTGAAAAGTCCTCCTGCAGGGGCAACCTGCAGGCCTGGAAGTAGACAGCCAGACCCACTGAGGACTCTGGTGGGAGGGTGGAGGCCCAGACCCGTTACTGCCAGTGTGCATGGTCTCTTGCACCCACTTCCATTCATTTGCTTCCTTCTCTTTAAGAGCCTTTGCCCTGATGTATGAAGCACCAACATCACTTCACACTTAGACTACTTTCACTTCTCATTTGAAGGCCTCCTCCCCCTCCTCATAAAGGCATGGAGCTGTGTATGTGAGTGTACGCAATGACATGTGGCAGAGGAGCCCTCTCTTCTCTGGGGTTGTGACACCCATCTGGAGGTAGCCAACGAGGGGGCATTTTCGGGGTCTTGGTTCCCTAGCCTCTCTCCAGCCCTGGCCTTTTCTTCCTTTATCAGCTTTCTGAGGCTCTGGCAACCTAAAGAGAGGATGGGGAATGTGATTGAATGTGAAAGCATGTCAGGATCTAAAAGAGAAAAGGGGGGAGAAAGGAAAGGGGATAGAAAGAGGGGAGGGAGAAAGGAATCATGGACAGAGGGGGAGGGAAAGAAGCCAAAGGCAGAAAGAAAGGCAGTGGAAGAGGAGGAAGGCAGGTGGGTTCAGAGCCAGCAGGGAGAGATTAAAACACATGCTGGCCAGGTTATGTCCAAAGCAGGAGCCCTAGGGGACCAGAGGCCATGGTCTCTCAGCAAACTCAGGATGGCACCTGCAGCTGACAGCAGCCAGAGGGAGAGGATGCAGGAGGTTGGGTCTGGGGACTCAGGAGGAGCAGGACCAACAGGGCTGTGGGCAATAAGCATGTCTTGGTCTGGACTGGGAGATAGGTGCCCCTCTCCTAGCCTCTCTGGCATTGCCTCCCCCTAACCTAAAACCACCCCTCCCCAGAGGGCTGAGTTCCAGCACATGAAGTATAAATGGACATGACAGGATCCCTGCCCTTCCGGGCTTCTTGCCTCGTTCCCAGCTGGTATGCTCATGCCCTTGTGGCCTCTACAGTGCCTTCCTCCATTGGGGCCCTTCCAGTCCTGCCCCCTATCACAGCCAGATTCGTAGCCAGAAACTAGGTGCCAGCATCAGAGCAAGAAGGAGGTGCTATGTGGTCCTTCCAGCCCCCTTTTACCCAGAGCAAGGAGCCTGAAGTCCTTGCTGCCCTGCCAATCCCAAGAGCCCCTCGCCCTCAAGGGTATGAAAGGATCAAATTTCAGGTGTGAACAAATGTTTTGTAGAAAGTCTCAATTCCAGCTTGATGTCCCTGGATAAGAAGGAGTTGGGCCTATGCAGATGTTTGTCTGGAGTCTTTGGAGATGCCTACTTGAGAAATGCTGCTTCCCAGCTACTACCTGTGGTCCCCAGACTATGAGCTGCCCACTATTCCAGAGATGCCTGACCTGACAGGGCACAGGAGGCCCACATGTATCGGGACCCATTGGGCACCTAGAGCTTCCCTTTCTCCTACCTTCATCCCTCCAATGTCTGGGCCTGCCCATCAGCTCTGCCTCTAGGATGACAATTAGTTGCCTGGGGAGTGGGGGAGGAGGTGGGGTGGGCCAGTCATTATTACAAGCCAGGAAAATCCCCACACCAAAAATCTGGAAGAAATAGATGTTGCACACCTTCATGCCCCAGAGCTAAGCCAGTGAGGAAGGAAGTTTTACATTCAGCCCCACTCTGCACCATTCAGCATGGGACATAATTATCACTTCCCTACATCTCTGCTTTTTCTAAAACCCAATCTTGTAGCAGGTTCAGAGGCAGGAGACATACCACATACACTGCAAGCCTGAGGAGTATGTGTGTGTGTGTGCATGTGTGTGTACATGCACCAATTCATGCATACTCACATGCCCACCTCATGTATGGTCCTGCATACAATGACCCCAACCACCTAACTCTTACGCACACACACTTCCAGTGTACACACACCCCTGTGTTCACACACCCTCATACACTCACACCTTGTTCATTCACTACCATGCACATACACTTCATGCATTTCTACACTGTTCAGTCACCATCTCAGGGAGCCCATCACAAAGTCACACACACACTCTCACATCCTAGCCACCACACATATGCACACCAGCATTCAGTCACTCTCAGACACCTTCAGACTCTCCGCAGCAGCCGAGGGCTCCTCTGAGAAGTCTCTTCATCTCACTCAGGGCAAATCCCCATATGAGCCAACACAGTCACACACCTGCGTTTCAATACCCACCCTGCCCCAAACTCACTCCAGACATTCCCATCCTCACAGCCAGCCGTGACTCACTCCACCCAACATTTGAGACACACGCAGGATTGCTCATTCTGCCCTTTCTCTCTATTCATTTACAAACTCTTTTAAAAACTATGTGTATATTTCTCTGCTTACAAGGCACTCTTAGGTAAATCGTCTTATTTATATCTCACAATAACCCCAAGAAGTGAGATTATTAATACCATTTACTACGAGGAGATGAAAGCTCAGGGAGGCTAAGGGACTTCCCAGGGTCACATGGGTTGTATGTAGCCAAGATGAGCCTGCATCCCTGTCTGTCTGATTCCAAATATGCTTATCCTCATAGGCTTGTCACTAGCCAACAAGACACTTTAGTATGAACTAGGAAAAGGTGTCCCTCCAGGTAGACACAGCCCTGTGCCAGGCTGCCTTCCTTGGCAACCAGACTTGGGCTCAAGGTCAGACTTCACTCACCCATTTTAGATGGGTGCCTGTGTGCTGATGAGCATCTGGACAACCAGACTCTGCAGCCCTGCTCTGCCCACCTACCTCCTGAGGGGTTCCCCCATTTGCAGCATGTCCCTTTTTTCCTCTGTACCCTAGGTAGGGCCCCTACCCCCAAAACACTTCCGAGGCCTGGGGCCTCACTTAAACTTGACCCCAAACCACCCGCCCTGGACACTGGAAGCTCCTGTTGCTGCGGCCCTGATGGAGGGTCCCATAGACAGTGCCAAGACACAGGGACTCGCCCTCTGGGGCCCCAGCCTCCCACTCTGCCTGGTTCCCTGCTCCCCTCCTACACTGTAGCAATGTCAGTGCACAGAGGTACCTCATCCCTTCAGAGTCCCTCAGCTTTGACTTCCTCCTTCTTTCTGGGAGATTTCTGGGGCATCACATGCTGTTTGGTAAATAAATCAAGGGCAACAGGAATAATATACCTGTCAAACAGCAGCCAGCTTCCACTTTCTGCTGTCAGCCCTGCCCAGCCATGTCACCCCGAGCTTACTGACACACTGCCACAAGCGATACTAGCAGATGAGAGGGGGGCTCATAACCAGAGGACTCTTCATCAGTTGATGCATGCTGCAGGGCAGAACTGAAGATGAATTTCCCATGGAAGACCTGATAGGAGAGCAGCTGAGACAAGGTTGGGCTGTCTGGGAGGGCAGGGGGGTCAGAAGTAGGGAGTTTAGAATGATCCTTTGGGCTTCTCTCCACATGAGAGTGTCAGGAAGGGTCCTCATACCCCATCACTACAGGAATGTCTGTCTAACACTGGTCCTTCCTGATAAACAAGCAGGCAACAGCATTGAGAAATTCTGGGACCTGGGGTTAGAAAGGATCCAGGGGTCATGGATTACAGCCCTCTGCCCCTGGCTGAGCTGCTGTATCATTATCACAGGTGTTGGAACGTTAGCAGGTCTTAGAAGGCCTTCCAGAGAAAGCCTCACCCAGTTCAGCCACAACAAGCATTTTAGTTAAGAAGTCCTTTCTCTGGTATAACCTGCTACTGTGGCTTCAGGCCATCTGCTCTGCTCTGACCTTGCAGAACAGGTCAGTGATGAGCCTTCACTTTCTAAGGCCTTTTGCCACCCCTGCACCAACCCAACCTAGCCTTCCAGCTTTCTCATCCTCAGAGAAGCTCTGTCTCTCCTCCTGAGTCTTCATAGCCTCTGAGCCTCACTTATAACCCTCCACAAGCTTTCAGTGCCCCTTCTCAGCTGCTCAGCTGTGGGGCTCTGGTGGACACAGGCCTCCCTGAACATTCTCAGGGCATCTGGGACTTTTACACACCATTCCCTTGGGGGTTCCAGGCAAGGTGTCCTCACTGCCAGCTCCCCATACCAGGTCAATTAGGGTAGAAGATGCCCGGGAAATTGTTCACCCCAGGCAGACAATATTCTGGATATCGCTCCTTCCTCTGAGTTTGGCACATAAGAAAGAGTCAAGCATGGGCCCTTATGGCTGAACAGTGATACAGTATGCATGACTATATATAGTCTGAAGAATGGAGGCAGAACTTCTCCTGGAGAATCTTGTTGTTAATTCAAAGATGAGAGAACTTCCTCTGAGTGTAGGGCCTGGCCCCCAAAGAGCAGGCCGCTAAGCAGTGTCCCAGACTCCAAATGCTGCTGTCCTTTCTCTATGGCCCTTCTGTAGCCTACTCCAAACCAGAGCCAAGCTGTTACCTGCATTTGCCTCCAAGCACTGGGCAAGTTCCTATAACCCCAGGGAAGTCCTCCCTCCAAATCCCATGCCCTCGGCATAGACATTCCAAAGTGGAAGGGTTTGGAGATCTTCCAATCTGACTTCTCATCTTCACAGAGGAGAAAACTGAGGCCAAATAGAGTATGGAACCTACTGAGAAGGTGAAGTGTGATGCGTGGTTTCTGGCAAAATACTTCTCTTTTCTGAGCTTCAGTTTCCTTATCTGTAAAATGAGAAGAGAATACCTGTATCATAGTCAATGGCAAGTATACTCCATAAGAATAAGAATTTTTCCTTTTTTGTTACTGCTGGACCCTCAGTGCCAAGAATTATAGTATTTTTATTGAAATATATTTTATTGATATATGACATTGTCTAAATTTAAAGTGTTCAATATGTTAATTTGATACATTACATATTGTAATATAATTGACATTGTAGCAATAATTAGTATCTCTATCTACATAATTATCATTTTTATAGTAGATATTTTTTGATAGTAATATCTTCTAATAAAAGAAAGTTAAGCACTTAGTAAGTCTTCATTAAATGGTAACCACTGTTATTC
This sequence comes from Pteropus alecto, assembly GCF_000325575.1. Taxonomy (NCBI): domain Eukaryota; kingdom Metazoa; phylum Chordata; class Mammalia; order Chiroptera; family Pteropodidae; genus Pteropus; species Pteropus alecto. The sequence goes on along the minus strand of NW_006436287.1, from coordinate 1,079,643 downwards.
CAAATCATAGACAAGCTAGTGGGGAAATCCAGGTTTCCTGACTCCTCATTCCAGGCCACTGTCCAGCTTTTCTCTGTCCCACTTACATGGCTTCTCTCCCTCTGCTCACCCCTCAGCCCTGCACCCCAGCCTCTGTCCTCTCCTTGGGTAATTGGCAATGGGGCAGGAAAGAGGGAATCTCCATGAAAGAAAGGGCAGGCCTGAGCCATGCCACCACCTTGTCACCACTCAGTGAAGAGCAGGGACAGAGCAGCAGGACCTGATGAAGCACATTGTTTCCATGTTGTGCAGAGGAATCAAAATAAACACAAACAAATTTGGCACAGGATGGGCCAGTCCCTCTCTGCCCTTCCTACTGAGCCACTGCTGTTTGTTCTTGGATATGAGGATGAGTAACTCCTAACCACCCACTGAGCTGGGAGGACTTCCCAGTCCAGGCCTCCAACACAGATCCAGAGAGCCAGAGAGGCAAGATATCCACACTCTTGCTCCTAGTTCTGGGGCCCTAGAGCCTTCCAGGTAAAGGCCTTCCTTAGCTGTGCTGTGTAGGATTGAGATCAGCTCTGCAGAGGCCTCCTGTCCCCTCAATTTGCAGCACATGTATCCAGATAGGTTATGGAACATCAGTTGGAAAGCAGGGGGAGTGGGGGTATCCAGGGGAGGCTGGTGAATAGGCTGCCAGCTGGTGTTGTGGGAGTTACCTTCTCAGTGCCAGGTTGTACCTGAAAGCACAACTGAGCAAGGGGCTCCAGGCATAACTCTTACTCAGTCCAGATCAGGGAAATGGACAGAAAACAGAGGGACATTGTCCCAGCCTCCATGTTGGCGATTGTATCCATGGATGCTTTCTCCCCACACATCTCCATACAAACTGCTCTCAGACCCTTTCCATATCCCTCCCCTTGAGCAATAAACTGGTTGCTGCTCAGGAAATGGAGTTAGGCCCTAATGGGGAACAAGTGTGTTCAGCTGATGAATTAGGCAGATGTTGGGACAATGGCACATCTGCATCTCCATGCACTCCCTCCATGCACATTAGTGAGGGACATGCACACTGGCTGTCAGAGGGCTGGGAATGTCTGGACAGGACCAGGCAGGGAGCCTCCGCTACTGACCCACACATATGCCCTCGAGCACCCCAGGAGGAAAATGCATCAAACTTGGAAGCCACAGGTTCCCACATATGTGTCTCTCCTCAACACAGCTCCTCCCAGCATGCACATGCACACAAGGCCAAGGAAGCAGAGGATCATGATCAGATGAACAAGGAACTAAAGCTGGAATGAAATCAAGCAGGGCCCATAGCAGGGTTGCACAGGACATGCCTTTTTGTAATGCACACAAAGATGCTGCACCTCAGCTGCAGTCCTAGTGTGGCAATCTTCTTTAATTCCTGGTGACTCTGCTTAAGTGCCACCTCCTCTGGGAAGCCTCCCTGAAATCCCCCACCTAGTCTTCTCTTCCTCCCTGCACAAAGCAGAACTACAGCACCACACATGATGTGGAATCTAATCAAAATGCTTTCTTCGGTCAAGTGAATTTTACATATACAATACACAAATGCATGCCTGTGCACGTGTGCATGCATGTGTGCACACACACGTGCGCACACACACACGCGCACACACAAAGACAGTGATCTGCCTCTTGCCCTCAGGTTCCAGCTTCAGATGTCATTATTGTGCTGCTTTGTTAGCACTGATGTGAGGGTGCTAGCTTGTAGGGTAGTCAAACATGGCCAAGTATAAACTCAGTCCTCCCCTGGTGTCCTGCTCAGGCTCCTGGGACAGTTTGTGTTTAAGAGTACAGGTGATGGAGCAGAGAGATCTGGCCAGATTCTGGCTTGGATAGTATATAGCTGTGAAACTTTAGGCATGTACCTCTATCTCTGTGCTAGGGCTCCTTATCTGCCCATAGGACACTAGTCAGAAATACTTCACAGCGTGTTGTAAGAATTAAATGAAATCATGGCACACAGCACAGTAATGGTTGCTTCCATTATTTTTCCTTTGTAAAGGATTCAGGAGATGATGTAGCTGAGGGCAGATTTTAGCTCAGTAAACCAGGAGTTTTTTCCAACATGTCCAGTCTCTCTAGGCAATGTCATCCTCCAATTCAGGACAGAACAGGAGAAGCCTGGGCAGGCTCTGTCTTGCTGAGACCCAGAACCTGCCTAGAACAGTGACAGTCTCCATACCTGCCCGCTCTCACTCCCACAGAGAGCCCACCCCCATGCACAGTGTAGTGCACACAGCTCTGGCAGGCCCCCGGCTGCCCCCCACCCTCAAACACACACCATGTGGCCTGTAGGACACTTAATGGTGCACTGGGGCTGAGCATGAGGAGACTGGAGAGGGTGTAGCTGGAAAGAGGGGGCAGCCCTGGTGGAAAATGTGAGGGCCCCACAGAAACATGCCAATCCCAGCCTGTGGTCACATGTACGCCCTCAGAAAAAGCAGGGCTGGGCTGGGGTTGGCCCAAAATGCTTGCCCCAGCCAGAGACTTTTGGATGGCATAGGCTTTCTCAGGTTCCAGGTCCACCATGCTACTCGCATGCACTGCACATGTTTGCAACTAGACTAGAAGCCGTCTCGTCTAGGACTTCTGAATCTGACGACTATGGGAGCCTTCCAAGGGGTCTGCAAATCCCACAAATAGCGGGTAAGAGTATGTATGTGTGCACACAGACTCTTGTCTATACATGTGCACATGTGTGCCTTTGGACAAGGAGAGGGTCTATTGCTTTTATCAGATTTTCAAAGGATCTATGACTTAAAAAGCTAAGAATTGTTATCTTATATTATTAGTTCATTTTGCAGTTGAGGAAAGTAGAGCCTCCTAAAGATCAACTCTCAATCTATTTCTCCTGAGGATAGCCTGAGCTCCTCAGCTGGGATGCAGAGAGGACCAGAGGGGTCTCCCCTATGGACCCATATAGGGCTGAGCCGGTCTCAGCCCCTCTCTCCCTTTCTGGAATGACAGCCTCATCCTCTCATTTTTCTACCCGCTACACACTCACTATCCACTCCTGTGGGGCAGAAGCCCTCTCACCAGCCATTCTGCCAGGCCCTTTGTGAAGAATAGAGGAGGAAAAGGAAGTGCTTCTAGCATGACCTCCACCCTGCCAGCCACAGGCACTGGGAGTCAGGCCAAGAAGCCAGCACATACGTGTGCAGCTGCACCCCTTGGCATGCCTGTCTCGACAACCCTCCCAGCCTCCTGCCTGCCACTGAGAGTGATGAATTTATCTCCACAGGAAAGAGAGGTGTATCTAACAGCAGAGATGACTCGGTCTGAACTCTTCTTTTTGTGGCTCCCTGGGGAAGGGCTAGAAGAGATGTTATCGCTCCTATCAATCAGGAAAGGGAAGGGAAGGGAAGGGAAGGGAGGGGAAGGGAAAGGAAGGGAAGGGCAGGGAAGGACGACAGAATAGAAGGAAAGAAAAAAAAGGAAGGGAGATCCTTA
>NW_006436287.1:1053789-1075938 GCF_000325575.1 Pteropus alecto | reverse complement strand
CAAAGGAATCATTTTATAACTTTTCTTTGGCATATGTGAATTGTAGCATCACTACTCTTATGCTTTGGGGCCATTATTAAGTGAAATAAGAGTTACTTGAACACAAGCACTGCAATATCTTGATGGTCGATCTGGTAACCAAGTCAGCTACTAAGTGACTAACAAGAGAGTAGCATATGTGGCATGGAGATGCTGGACAAAGGGGTGAGTCACATCCCTGACAGGACAGGACAGGACAGGACAGGACAGGACAGGACAGGAAAAGAAAGGAAAGGAAAGGAAAGGAGGCTCCACTCCTGTGTCCTGCTCCTCGGTGCCCACTGAGCTCAATGTGGGACTCTTGGCAACTGAGGGAGCTGTAAACATCCCACAGGCAGGTGAGTGCTAGGGCCCTGGGGACACAGAAGATGAAAAATAACTCACCTGAATCAGCCCCAAACTACTACCCTCAAGAAAAAAAGAAAAGAAAAGAAACCAAGCAACTCTCATGCACTGCTTCTAGATCCTGATGCTTGAGCGGACCTGTGAAATTTGGGGAGTGTCAGCAGTTTGAGGATGGAGGACACATCTGGGAGAGAAGAGACACATCTGGACCGTTCCTGTGGGTGCCCCAAGGGACCTCATCTCCAGGGCCCTTGTCATCACACTCCCCCCATGGTGGCTCTTACCACAGGGGCTGCCTGCTTCTCCCAGGGCCTCCCCATTGCTTGCTCCACCCCTACCCAGACAGCCAGGGCTGATGGGCATGCCCTCTTAGGCAGTCTGGGGTCTGAATAAAGGAACATAAGGCCAAGGAGTAGGAAGAGTTGGGAATCAAGGCCCACATCTTCGGGCAGCCTGGCTTATCTCCCCAGTGGTATGCCTGGCACTGAAATAGGGGCTGAGGCAATAGTACCTCCAAGGTTTGTATGAATAAAAGTCAGGCAGGGGAGGAGCTGAGAGATCATGTGGGCCTCTCAGTCGGGGAAATGGAAACCAAAGAGAAGGGTGACCAGAATCAGGGCATGCTGACTTTCCATCTAGAACACTATGGTCAGAGGGAACAGACATCTTTCCAAGCAGCAGCCATTGTGACCAGTCACAGTTCATCACCTGTGCAGTGGAGAGGTCCCCGGGGCTGCTACAGCCAGCAAAGTCTTCCTGGACAAGGTGCCCTCTGCACCTCCTGGCTCTTCCATTTATGCCCTGTCTTCCCTTCTCTATGTCTCTCTTCGGCCTACCCTGTGAGCAGCCCAACAGAGAGAGGGTGGGCAGCACTTGGTGCTGGCAGTTTCTACCCAGGTCTGGGGCATTCCAGGTCCCAGCCTGCCCCCTCCTGTCCACCTCAGTCTTACATGTGTTGTCGAGCAGAAAGCTGTGTGCTGCAATATAAGAAGCAAGGTCTTTATGGTACTTACTGTGTGGCCTCAGAAAAGACACTAGACATCTCTGAGCCTCTGTTCCTTAACTGTGAATGAAATAGAGATGTAATGATTGCCCTGTTGCATTGTTATGAGAATTAGAGATAGTGCATGTAAAGAACCTGGAGTACCCCAGACCCTCCATAAATGGTTATGATTATTATTGTTGTTGTAACTTTCAGGGGAGAAGGGGAGAGAGCACCATGTTGCTCTCCAGGCAACCAGCGTGGAGAGAGAGGCCTTCAGGGATGAAACCCTTCAGAGAAGACAGGACACCTCATTCACGCAGGTAAACTCTCCATCAGCACTGGGCCTTGTGCTTCTGCCCAGCTTCCTCCAGCATAGCCTAACATGAAAAATGGAAAGTTAGCCCAGCCAGGGACTGTGGAAATAGGGAGAGTCTGAGAAGTGGGTTGGTCCCCAAAAGTCCTTTTCCATTTTTCTTGGTCTAAGCCATAGAACATGATGGCTGAGAGAGACCTCAGAAACCACTCAGTTCCTTGTCCCCCTCCTCATTTAACAGAGGAGGAAACTGAGACCCAAAGAGGAACAGTGTCTTGTCTAAGGTCACCCAATGGTTGAGACCAGAGCCCCTGGCTCCTGGTCCTGTGTTCTGTCCACCACTCAAAGCTAGCTGCCATCCTGATCCCACCCAAGGTCATACCACTGCCTTCTTACCCACTTCCTTAGAAGCCTGGATTTTTCTAATCTAAAAGACTACCTATTTACAAGTGAGGCCTCTGGAAGGAGACAGAGTGAATCAGGAAACAGAACAGAACACAGGCATCTTCACCCAAGAGGTGCAGTACAGGAAGGGTGCCTGATCCCCCTTCCCCAGGCCCTGAATCACGGCCCCGACCCCCCCAATTCAGAAACACAGCCAGGCTTCCTGACTTGCCCCACACAGAAGCCATCACTAAGGGATTCAGGAGGCAGGTGTGTCTCAGTGCTGCAGATGCTTGGTGAGTCTCAGGGGCTATAGGATGGGGTAGATACTCATACCAGGAGGGATAATGAAGGACTATGGAAACACAGCCCTGAGACAGATGCTCTGAGACAGCATCCAGTAATGGAGAGGGTCTTAGAGTCCAGCATGTCTCACCTTCAGCCCAGGAAGGCTCTAGGCTTCCCCTCTCCTAGTACTGGCTCATTTCCAGCTGCCCTGTCACCAGTGGGAATGTCTGAGTAAGCCTCAGGTAGGCCTTCAGATGATCACCTGAATCCTGGGCCCAGGCACAGCATAAGTCCAGTCAGAATTCCAAGCAGGACCTCCCAACCTCTTCCTTGGCCAGGTACACTTAGAAAATGACAGCTTGGTCCCCTCATAAAGGCAAATGAACAAAGACCTGCCAGCTCACCCTGGGAGGAGGCTACTGAGGGCATCAGCATTAGAAAGCCTGTGACCCAACCCCACACCTTTAGGGAGCCTTGGTGTGAGGTGAGTTTTGGTCCTGCCTCTGCCGCTGACTCTCTGTAATGACCAAGTCACCTCTCTGGGTCTTTTTGGACCAAATAGATGAATTTTAAACATTTTTATTTTTTAATTCTTTTATTTTTTAAAAAAAGATGATTATATTAGCTTCATAGCCATAACGTATTACTACAAACTAGGTGATAACAACAGAAATGTATTCTCTCATAGTTCCTGAGACCAGAAATCCAAAATTAGGGTATCAGCAGACCAGTGCTTCCTCCTTAAGCTCTAGGGGAGAATCCTTCCTGATCTCCTGTTTCTGGTGGCTCCAGGCTTTCCTTGGCTTGGTGCTATGTAACTCCATCTTCTGCCTCCATCCTCAAATGGCCTTTCCACGTCTCTTCTCACTCTGTGTGTCTCTTATAAAGACACTAGTCATTGAATTTAGGGCCCTCCCAGATAATCCAGGATGATTTCACTTCAAGGTGCTTTAGCTTGATCCTTTTTTCAAATAAGGTCACATTCATAGGTTCTGGTAACTAGGACATGGGCACATCTTTTTGGGGGCCACCCATTCAAATCCACCACACAATCTTGTTGAAATCCTATTATATTATTCAGTGTGCTAAGGAAGGGAGTTTGAAACAAGGGTGAAACCTGGAGCATTATCCCTTGCCTTCCTCTCCCACTTCCTCTCTTCCTTCCCCACCTCAGGGCCCCCCCACAAGGAAGCACTATATATCCAGATCTCCTCTGCCTGCCTGCCATTTGGCTGTGGCTTCATGGGAGGCAGCCTCACTCTCCACACAGCTCCACCTACTGCAGTCTAGGGTCCTCTCCTGACACTGGCCACCACACAGTTCCTGGGCTGGTTGGTAGCCCTACCTGCACGCACCATGTCCTGATGCCTGAATTCCAAATCCTGGCCTTGCATCTGCCTCTTGAGCAGCAGGGGGTGTGATGAGATAGGGAGGGGTAAAGTCCAAGTACAGGAGGTACTCGTGGGCATGGCAGAAGCATGACTGGGAACAGTGGGTGTGAGATGCTGGAGAAGGGGAGGGAGTCTGGAAGCAGTCCTTGACCCAGGCCAGGCCTCAGGCCAGTGGGCAAGAGAGGCTCAGCTTTGAGGGATTAAGAGGGGGTCCCTGGTGGTATCTCTGCCAGAAGCAGCAGGCACAGAGATGAGCCCACAGCATCTCCTGTCAGACTACTATAATATTTGTATAACCTTGAATAGGTAGTTTCACGTACCAGAAACTCACTTTTCTCATCTGTAAAATAAAGATATAAACAATACTTTTATCAAAGGATCGTATAGGGACCCAACTAAGATAAAGACTATAAAGACCATTCTGTAAGTCCATCTGGAGGTAACAGTAGACAGGGGAGAGCAAGCCACCTCTCTTTCTACAGCTGACCTCTGGACAAAGCACAGGGGACCCAGAGCAGGCACAAGCAGAGCCTGGGGACTCACATGGCAAGCTGCTGGGAAGAGGTGGGTCTGGGCCAGGGCAAGAAGGAAGGGTTGGGCAGGGAGTGGCAGAGAGAAGGTGGAGATGAATGTCAGTCAGTGGTTAGAGCGCTCTCCAAAGACAGTGGCCCAGGTGCCCTGCTGTTGGCAGTTGGACTTCCTCGCCCAGCAGCCAGAACGTCCAGGGCAGGTTACTGCTCTCACCATCCCCTCTGCTCCTGCTCTTGTGCCTAGCTCAGGGTTGGCATATAGGCTGAGCCCACTTGACAGAGGCTGGATAGGCACTGAGCTGATCGCTCACCCAGAAGGTGCTAATTGAGCTGATTAAGTGAGCCAATTACCTCAGCCTCCTAGGAGGGCTGGGAGTGGGCCTGGCTGCTGGGAACCAGGTGTGAGGCTGCAAGATGGGCTGAGAGAGGAAGCTAGGCTCCAGAGGGGTGGAGGCTGTGCTCTGCACCCCCAGGCCTGCTACCTGCAAAGGCACAGGATGGAGGATCGGCGATGCCCATTCCAACAAGGTGAGATTGGGCTCCTGGGCAGGTCCAGAAGAGAGCCAGCAGAAGGGAAAGTAGGGCTGGAACTGATTTGGGAACCCCAACAGGAAAGGGATGCACTGGGCAAGTGAACAATTCCAGAGAGAAATGAATTATTCTTTCTTGCCTCACCTTCTGCTAATTCTGGAGTGTTGAATGAAAATGAGAGCAAATGTGAAATACAAATCATCACCACCAAGCATTTAGAATGGTGCAGAAACAGTGCAAAACTCCTTCCACCTTTTATTTCAGCCAGTCTTCACAGCCACCTGGGAGGCAGGCACCATTCTTATTGCTAGTTTACAGATGAGGAAAATGAGGCTCAGGGGCTGCCACCAGGCTGAGGTCACACAGCAGACAGGTGCAGAAATCAGGATTCAAACCTGAGTCTTCCAAGCTACAAAAGCTTTGTAGTATACAGCCTGAGATGTGTGTGGGGGTCGAGGGGGCTTGGGAGTCAATGAGTGTGAGTCTGAATGTGAGTTCACACAAGTGTGCCAACAGGAGGGAATGCAACACTTGAGTATAAGAATGTGAAGATGGCATGACTGTGAGCTGTCCTGGCTCACATGTATGCCAGGGCAGCGGGCCGTGGGAGCATGTCTGCCCAAAGGTGTGCGCACCTCAGAGAATGCTAGTCCTCTCACCTGAGACCACTGTCGACACCACGATGGTCCCCACCAACATCCTGGCTTGCCTAAACTCATGAAATAACTTCACACTTTCACACCCGCTGCTTTCCAAGTCTGTTTGCATACAGAAGCCAGAGAACTTTAAAAAAAAAAAAACACCACAGATCTAATCATAACCTATTTTTGTCTTATTTTGTTTCTGTAAATGGTAAGTCTCTTTATTTGAGTAATAGACATTATACTCATGTTAGGGCAAAAAAAAAGTGCTTTTTTCAAAAATCAACTTTATTGACATATGGTTTACATAAAATAAAATAAAATGCACCCATTGTAAGTATTTCAGGTAATGAATTTTGACAAATATATACACCTGTTGTATCCACCGCAATCATATTTCCTTTATCTCAGAAAATTCCCTCATACCCCTATTCAGTCAACACCCCACACTCCCTGCCAGATATCTCCCACCCCAAGAAAACACTGATCTGATTTTTTGTCACTGTAAATTCGTTTTACCTATTCTAGAATTTCATGTAAATAGAATCACCTAGTATGTACATTTTGTGTCTGGCTTCTTTCACTTAAAGTAACATTTTTGGAATTCACCCATGTTCCTGAGTTTATCATGCATATATCAGTGGTTTGTTCTTTTTGTTACTCTATAGTGTTCTGTTGTGTATGGCTATGCCACCATTGGTTTATCCGTCTACCAGTTAATGGGTATTTGGGTTGTTTCCAGTTCGGGAGCCATTATGAATAAAGCTGCTTTGGCATGCAAGTCATTTTGTGTACATATATTTTTATTTCTTTTGGATAAATATGGCAATTGAAAGAGAATTACTGGATATAAAAGTATATATTTTAACATTATAAAAAACTGTAAAACCAGTTAGGATGAATTTTAGAATTCTTTAGCTTGACCAACCCCCTCCCCATGCCCTGTCCCCTCCTTTCTTTTCATTTTTTTTTACTTTAAAAAACCAAGCTTCTTCTTAACACAGAACCTTTGCATGTGCTGGTTCCTCTCCCTAGAATGTTTTCCTCACTCTTCTGTTCTTCAGGTCTCATCTTAAGCCCCCTCAGAGGGGGCTTTCTAACCATCCCCCATCCCATCAATATGTAGTGCTCCTCATGCCTTCTCAAAGCTCCCTATACTTTTTTCTTTATAACATACATCATGGTACTAATTATATATGATTATGTGGGTGTTGTATGATTTAGTATTTAATATTCCTCTTTTTCACTAGGCCCTGTGAGTGCAGGAACCATGCCCCTCATCTCCTGTGTGCCTAGCACAGTACCTGGCACATAGGAGCTGCTCAGTAGATACTTAGAAGATTAAATGAAGGAAGCTGAGCCCATGTTCCACAAGCCTAGAATGGGGCTTGTGGGTCCTGCTGAGGAACCTGGGAGCCCACCCTTGCAGAGAGGCCCAGGCAGCCAGATCCAATGACTGGGTGGAAGAGGGAGGGAGGGAGGCTGGGAAGACAGGAGAGGAAAGAGAATGACTCGTTTTCTGAGACATAGTGTGAAGGGAGAGGAAAGTGCAATTCAGTAGCATTTTGACCTTTCCTTTGTGTGAGGACAAATATTTCAGCCCCAGTGAGAAGGGGTAGCAATTAGGTGCTACCAGATCCAAGGAAAAACACTTCCCTGGGCCTGTGAGCAATAAATAACTCAGAGAAAAGTCCTGTTGCCCACCGCTCTTTGCCTCTGTCATTGTCTCTTCATCCCCAAGTTCCCCAGCAGTGGCTGTCCCCACCCCACCCCATAGGTTCTGTGCAGTTCTGAGGCTGGGAGAGAAAAACACCCTGAAGAGAATGGTTTCCTCCAGAAGGACAATGCAAAAACAAAGGAACCTTCCTTTTCCAAAGGCAAAGGGCCAGCATGGCCCAGATCAGAGGACATGGACTCACTGACCCAAGCCCAAAGAACCACATGAGGCCGAAGGCAGGGGCACCTTGGGCCTGAGCAAATCTCACCAGGGGAAAATTCTCAGAAGTCCTTTTTCACGTATGTGGAAGTCAGGCCCACAAAGCAGAGAGAGGGTGGGCACAGGAGCAAATCTTGACCAGGGGAGGGCCCACCAAGGGCTAGCACTTGTCTGTAAGGGATGAACTGAGGCAGCATAAACATCTTAGCTCTGAGGGGTGAGACCTGACTAACTGAAGCAATTCCTCTGTACCTAAACGAGAAACCTGGAGGGGAGGGGCAGGAGCTCAGCCTGATGGAAAAATGACCCATTGGCTTTGCAGGACCACAGTGCTAATGGATGTGGACCTCCCTCCAGTCATCACCCATAGCTTATCTGTAGCAAATCTGCCTTTTAACTTCTCACTGACCAGATCTCCCTCTGTGGTTCTATAACCTTTTCTCCTTCACGTGGGGCTTGGCTTGTAGTTCCTGAGAATCTGAGTCAATTTGCTACCCAGATTCCTTGCTCCCACCCTCCAGTATATACCCAAGACAAAGCCCATTAGGCTGGGTCATGCTGCAAAGGAGGGGATCAGGTTCTTGATCCTCTGAGCTGCCAGAACCTCTGAGGAGCAGCTGAGCAGATGGATGAGGCAGTGAGAGGAACTCTGGGGCTAGACCCCAAGTCTACTCATGGATCTCCCATTTCTCTGGGTTCTTCACTGCACAGTCATTCACATCAGGGCCAGGATTAGGAATGGTGGCAATGAGGATCATGAAAGTGCTGGCTTCAAGCAAGGTGGTTCTCCTCACTGAGCCTTCGTTTCCAAATCCCAAATGGGAGCAGAGAGACCAACCTCAGTCGTACTATGTCAGGATTAAATAAGGTAAGTACTCCTCACAAAAAAATGGTAGTTCATATTATGAATAAACCTTAAATTTCATCATAGTTTGTTTTTAATTCTCACATTTATAATGTGTTTTATTACTTATGAAACACTTCCACATTCATGATCTCATTTAGCCCTTATAACAATCTTAAAAAAACACAGGGCCAGTTTTACAGATGAGATAGCAGATGCCCAAACGAGTAAAAAATTGTGCAATTTCCACAGGACTTCATGAGTATACAAAACCGGTTGTTCCAACTGAAGGAAAGGGTTTGAGGTGAACACGGCTGAAGGTCTTAGGACAATGCTTGTGCCTGGGAGATGGGGGTGAGGCTGCAGCTGCTACTGGGGTTAAAACAAAAAAGTTTTCCCCAAAGAACTTTGGGAGGGAGATTCACAGGGACAGAGAGGAGAACACTGATGGGAGGGAAAGGTAGTAACACTAGGCTCTCCTCCCATCCTCCTAGGTGGGAGGTCCTTGTAAAAAAGATGAATATTGGGAGGACCCAAGAGTGATCTTGGGCATTGGTTTTTCCCATAGCAGAAATTGAAAAGTGAATTAAAATCCTTCCTGCAAAATGAGAGAGACAAACAGGTACAGGGTAGATTAGTTATCTACTGCTATGTAACAAATAATTCTAAAACATAGTGGCTTAAACAAAGAAATATTTATTATTTCACAGTTTGTGCAGCTTAAGAATTTCAGAAAAGCTTGGTGGAGCAGTTCTGGCTAAAGTTCCCTCACATGGTTACAGTCAAAATGTTGGCCAGGGCACAAGCATCTGAAGCCTTGACTAAGGCCAGAGATCCATTTGCAAGGTGGCTCACTCATGTGGCTGTGGGCAGGAGGCCTCACTTCCTCTCTACACAGGCTTCCTACAGGGCTGTTTGAATGTCTTCATGAGCCAGGAGAAATCCTCAATACTTTTTATGACATAGTCTCAGGAGTCACACACCATCACTTCTACCTTATTCTATTTGTTAGAAGCGAATTTCTAAGTCACTCAAGAGAGGAGAATTAGGCTCCATCATTTAAAGGGAGCATCAAAGAATTTGTGGACAAATTTTAAGCCACCACAAAGAATTAAACACCCTCAGATAGGCAGAGTATATGCAGAACAGACCCAGGAGAGAATGTGCAGGTCAGGACAGTGTGCTGGAGGCCCTCCCAGCAGCACCAGAAAGGCACCCTCTCCTTAACCAAAGTCCCTGACTCCTGCCCTCACTACTGCAATGACTTGGGCTACCCTAGATCATGGGACCAGGCACCCCAAGGCAGTAACTGAGATAGAGGAAGGAGAAAGCTGCCAGGGCATGGTGGAGGCTGCCTTCGACTCAAGCTTGAGCACATGGGGGAAGGAGAAATTAGGATTCTTGATCCCAAGAAAGATGCCTACCAAAGAAGGCTCCTGGTGGCTGGCTAACTGGGCTCAAATGTAAAAGCAGAGCCTAGCAGCCGTTTCTAAACAGAGTACTCTTACACAAACAGAGCTTCAATGAGAAGCCTGCTCTAAGCTACCTGCATCCCTCACTGAACACTGCCTGCCTGTGCTGTTTCTTCAGTCTGAGCCAGCCCTTATATAGTTCTTAGAATCCTATTTCAACCAATAGAATTGAGACTTTCCCCATCTAACTGGAGCTGCACAGCTATATCCCCATTAGCATCTTCACCAACAAATCAGAGTAGCTCCATTTTGATGAATCGGCAGAGTGTGTTTTGGACCAATCAAACAATGAGGATTTAGAGTCTTCATTTACATGAGGACAGACTAATCAGGGCCCAGAGGCAGGGACTTGTCTCTATATAAGTCAGCTCCTTTCCAGGGAAGAGGGGAGACTGTGTTTCTATGGAGCAAATCAGACTGGAGCAGAGGAGGGAAGGGTGGGTGGAGCAGACCTGAGCAAGCAGAGCTGCTTTGCCCCAGGGCCACCTCGCAGTCATGCTGTTTCTAATTGAGCTCTGAGCTGCTCCACAGCCATGCTGTTCCACAGCCACGCAGTATCATGATTGAGCTGTTGGCACTGAATAAAGTTTTTTTTCTTCACTGCACCTCAAATTGGGGATTCCTATTGGCAATGAATTGGCACCAATGACCAATGGTTGACAGGATGCTGCACACTCCTGGTCCTGTGCTGCCCTATCTGCAGCTAAGGGGAAGAGGGCTCCATCCCTCCTCTGCATGGGTTACAGGAAACGTGTCTGGGTACACCCTCGACAACACTCATGGGTCTAGAAAAGAAACTGTCTTCCATTGGATCTTGGATGGCCTAGGGGCAAAACTCAGGTTGTAGAGGTGAAGGCTGCCTTGCCCAGCTTCGCCTTCTAACAAAACTACTCACTCATTATCCTGAGAAGGCAACACCAGTTACCACTTACACCTGCCTGCTGGCCTTATACAGTTGGATCAAAAGGAGACACCTGACCCCGTAAGAGACAAGTCATTGGCTGACCAACAACCATTCAGATACTCTCTCAAAATTTTAGCATGGAGGAGGCCAGAGTCTGGGAGTCATTCTGGGGCTTGGCCAGGAGTTGGAGGTCAAGCAGTCAGAGCAGGCTTAGGGAGTCTAGAGTAGCTATTTTAGAACAATGTGTTGAAGAGCAAGCAAAGAAAGCTGATCAGCAGAATAAGGCAGGAAAATAGAGCACAGAGAGCAGCAGGCATGAGACATAGCATGGCATTAAAACAAGCAAGCAGGAAGGGTAGTTTGCTGGGTTCTCAGGTGCCTCTCAGCTCTCCTGAGACCTGGATGTTCTTCTGGCTGCAGGTTCCAAGAGGCAGTCTTGCATCCTTATAATAAATCACCAGTTTCTGAAGCAAGCCTGAGTGGTTTCTTTCTAGGTGGTCATACAATCCTGCCTAAAACCTGAAGGAGGTGGAGGAGATAGAGGAACCATGGTTTCTTTGTAACACCACCAGGAAGAACCTTTCAGTAAGTGTATCATATTCATACACACATCCTTTAAGTTCAGTGAATCTGAGAAACCAACGTGACACTTAACTCTTGCATCAATGTTTTCTTCCAGCACCACCATCACCATTCCTCCTTATACTCCTTGTGGCTGGGTCCTAGTGGCAACAAGAAATAAAAGTCTGACACCATGGTAGATGATTCTCCCTCTCAATCCCTCTGGGCAAAGGTGAGCAGGAAAGATAATGTGTTTACAGAAAGAGCAGCCTCAGTAAGCTGGTGTTTGCATTGGCCTGGGCAGTGATGCTAACAGCCTGCATGAATGAGAGGGGATGCACAGAGCTAGTTGGAGAGTATAACACTGCTTCATTTGTTTGTAGGCTCCTCTGGCCCTGTGAGATTGTCACTAGGCTTTAAAGCAACATGAATTCCTACAACAGAAACCACACCTATCTTCCAATGTAAGTTCAGTAGAATGGATTTTGAATTATTCGTCAGTTCATTCAACAAACATTTGTTGAGCGACTTCTTTATGCTAAGCCCTGAACTGTGTACAAACTTGAAACCAACACAACCCCTCTCCTTGGAGTACTCACAATCCATAGCTGTGATGAGATATGGGGAGCACTCATTAAATGACATACAGGGAAGGGCCTTAGTAGCTTACAGAAAAGATGGGTCAGGCCTTGAAGTATGAGCAGGATTTCACATAAGAGAGAAGGACATTCTAGATGAGTGAATGGAGGAGGCAGCAGGCTAGGGTGCGGGGCTGTGGGGAACACTTGACAAGGATCCAGGAGGCCTGGGTTGTATTCTTCATTCTGTCATTAACTTAGAAAATCTTCTTTCCCTCTCTGGGCCTCAGTTTCCAATCTGTCAATGAGAGAGATTGACTTAGTAGCTTTGGTATTTGAGAATCTATGGTGGCAGGTGCTGGGAGGAGGGGAAGGTTGGGGAGTGGGGTGTTTGCACCGTTTGATAACATTCAGTGGCTTCCCAAACAGCTTACCTAGGCCAGATGGGCAACTGCCCCTAGACCAGGCCTGGGGAGCACCATCTGGTAAGATTCGGTCTCATCCTTCTCTCTGTGAATGCATTGTTAATCCAACAAGGGAAGAGTCCTGGGTGCTAACCCCTCAGACAAGGATCCAGGAATGAAGTTGCAGCCTGACCCATACCAAATACCTTGGCAAGGTCACAGAGCCCTCAGGAAGAAAATCCTTGTTTCCGAACGCTCAGTGAAGTCACTCACATGAGTGCAAAAGCAAAAGACACTAGTAGGCTGCTTTACCACATTCCAACCTGGAAAGCAGGCTCCCAAGACAGGCTTTACTGTTCTATTACAAAGCTCACTTCTCAGCAAATGGGCCAATAAACTTTGTGATTATGTTAATCTATAATTTACCTGAAATGGTTTGACTGACTGACCACAGAGGCAAGATGATCCTGGGACTTGTACCAGGTTCAGAGAATAGCCCAGCATTACTGGTACTGAAGATGCCTTGGAGGGAAATAAGACTGGAGCAATCCATCAAGGTCAGATCATGGAGGATCTTATATACTGGGCTGAGGAGTTAGGTTTCAGAGCAGAGGAGTGGCCGATGCGAGATGAGTTTAGTAAAATATCCTGACAGAAAAGAGTGCCAGGAAGGAGCTCCCCACAGCTAGGAGAACACTCAGGCACTAGCCTAAACCAGGCAAAGTAGGAATTAAAGGGAGCAGATGCATGCAAATGGGAGAAATTATGCAGGAATAGGCACCCACAGGACTTAGCCACTGAAGTGGGAAGCCAAGAGAGAGGAAAGGAGAAGAGGCCTGGGAAAGTTCCAGCTTCCCTCCCCAGCACAGATGCAGCAAGTCACACACCTAGAATCACAAAACACCATAAGACTGTGTCTACACAGCACAAAATATCAACGACTCGAAACATTCAGAAAGCCCCCAGATGCCATCGGGTTTCCAAATATCTGAAAAACCATTCTGCTTGCAAAGGACATAAGACCTCTATTCTCCAGGGTCCTCCCAAAGTACTCCGCAGGAAGGCAGCAAAGATGCTGGCCAAGGTGCTGGGCAAAGGGAGAGCCTAGCTCCCAGCTCTTATCCAAAGCCAGAGCTGTATTTTTAGCACTGCAATCAAGAGCAGGGCCCACCTCTGGATGGGTTCAGGCAGCCTGGGCCAAGCAGGACTGTTAAAAATGGAACAGCACACACTGCAATCAGTTGTGGCAGGAGAGGGACAGCCAGCAGAGCAGCAGCTGTGGCATCTGAAGCTATTGGCCCTCGAGGTGGCAGAGAGGAGCCTGGTAGGGAAACGGGGGAAGCAGCCTTTCAGAGCATGCTGTCCCACACCGAGCTCCCCCGAAGTGCCGCTTCTACGCCTGCTCTTTACTGCACCAGAAGCCCCTCCAGTAGCATCTACACCCTGCCCTGCCCAGGCCAATTCGAGGGGCCTGGGGGTCCTCCAGTTAAAGGGGCTACCGGCTGGTGCTGGCCTGGGCTGGAAGACAGTGAGCACCAGGGCTGCTGGACAAAGCAGGATGTAAAAAGCCTATCCTGTTTGCCGAAGTGGGTGACTGACTGCTGCTACCTTTGCTGCCCACCACTTCCCTGCACTAAGAGCACCCTGGCAAGATTGTGTCCTTTCCAGGATGGGAGGTACAGTAGGCAGCCTAGGTACGCAAGTGTACCATGCTGAGACCCAAGAAGCCTGGGTTTTGAGCCATTTGTATCACTCTGTAACAGTTCTAGGGCCTCCAAAAAGGGCCTCCCTTCTCTGGCCTCCACAGGTTTATCTATAAAATGACAAGGCCAAAATAGAGCACAGACATCACAGATTCTCTAAGCTAGAGGCAGGCTAGGTGCAGAGTGATGGGTGCTTCAGGAGCCCTGGTCACACATACCCTCCCCTCCATCCCAGAGCATAGGACTCTTGGCTAGGTTAGAGCTTGGCCCCACAGGAAGAACTGCTTAGGGCTCCCTTCCAGAACAGAAGCCCCAGACACTTTCCAGAAAATGGGCTGAACTGGGATGGTTTGGGCATCATTATCTTCTCTAGCTGAGAGCTGAGAAGACACTATGGGAGATGGGGAGAGGACAAAGAAATGGGTAGGGAACCCAGGACATCCAAGTTAGCAAAGTAGAAGGGACTCTGAAAGCCATGCTGCCCCACACCCCCATTTGACAAACACAGGAGCTAAAGTGAGTAAGAGGCAGTGACCCACCTGACATGTGCCTGCATGGTGGCATGCATGGACATCTGGAGGCAGGGGCCAAGTCAGCTTTCCTAGTCCTTTCCCTGGATTCTGGTCCTTCAACAGCCCCTTCCATCGGGTTCTCCATAACCCCAATTCACCCCACTTGAGCCCTCAGCCTCACAGATGGGCTATGAAGATTTACAGCCATCTGACAGCCTGCATGTAGGAGGGTGGGGGCTGTCGTGTTTATTGAATCCATGAAGGAGCAGAAATCTGAGCTGACCTGCCTCAGAACCATGTTCAGCTGGCAGACATCTTAGGAAGATACTTCGCTGCCTATCCCTGAACACTTTCTGACCCCCAAGGGGACAGATTCAGGCCCAACCAGTTGGGTGCCTCGCATGAGAAGGCATTTTGATAGGTCATTCCTTCCATCCCCCTGCCCCACTCCCCTGGCCACAACCATGGCAAGTCAGTGCCTCCTTAACAAAATGCCCTGGACAGATGTGCTCCATAGCTGGTTGGCCTTGAAAATGTCCAACAGCTGGATGAGTCCCTGATAAGCTTGAGAAGTACCCTGCTGCCTTCCGCACCAGGGCCAAGCTGAGCCCATGCTCCTGGAGCTAGTGATAGAGGAAACACTCCTGTTCCCCCAACTGTTTCTAGCTGCTATACAGGCATCACATTTTCTCATCTGGAAAGTGGGCACACATACCCAGGGTGTGTAGCCTAGAGCACCCCATGGCTGGCATATGGCAGAGCCACGTACTACATCACCATGGTGTGAGCTGGTGGTACATCTGATGTCTCCTCAGCATCTCAGAAGGTAGAATGAGAATCTGACATCTGACAGCCTCAAGCCCCACAGACTGCCAAAGGCTCAGTTGAACACCTAGCACTACAGGAGGCTGGACTGAGTTAGGGGGAAAAGGATGATTGGCTTTCTCACTGCTGCTGCTGCTGCTGCTCAGCCTAAAAGATCCAGTAATGCCTGCCTCCCAGAGCAGCAAGGAAAGAGCAGAGCCTCTTCCCTATACCAGGGTGGCCTGCTAGGCAGTGGCAGGTTTGACCACTGCCCTCTCTCACTCTGGGGAGGTTCTCTGCTAAAGGCTCAAAGCCCCCTAAAAGCTCCTAGATGTGGGAGACCCAGAGAGGGGCTGGTTGGGACTCAGCAGAAGGTGGAAAGAAGAAAACTGCATGAAGAAAAGGAGCAAGAGGAAGGGCATCTCTCCAAAACAGCCAAGGGAAGAATGACTTCTACTAGAAGGCAGGAGGAGTATCCATACTTCAAGCCAAGGATGCATTCACAGCTAAAAAGAAAACAGTCCCTGGGGGGCCAGAGCAACAAAAAGGAGTGGAAGGATAAAGTGAGAAAGTGCAAAATGCTCGCCAAGCCCCTCTTTTCTACAGCAATGTATAAACTACACACACTCTCGCTTTGTCTCATTATTGCTCCCACTCATAGAAGGAAAGTATTTCTGCTTGATTGATGAGAAAACCGAGGCTCAGAGAAGTTGAGTGACTTGGCCACCACCACACAGCTAGCACTGAGACCCCATCAATCCCCCATAGTCCCTGAGTTCACACTATATATTCCCCAAGCACCCTTGAACAGCGACCCGCCCACAGTCCAGGCTCATAGACAGAAGAGTAAGCAGTCTCATGTGGTTCCTGTGGGTTAAAGATTCCGCCTTCATTGACTCTTTACCTTTTTTGAAATACTCTGGAAAGTAGCAACTCTTTGGGCTGCTAGTCCCCAGTGTGAAGGCACCTTGGAAAGTCTGTAGGTCTAAGACAGAAGGAGGAAATCCTGGGTTACATCTGGGAGGCACCCTCTAAAATAAACTTCATCAGCGTATTATCTTTTTAGGACAATGCCAGTGGGAAGACCCAGTTGCTTGGCCTGAAGTCACCTGACCCCTACCCCAGCCTTACTTTCTTCACCTACAAAATGAGGGGACCAGACTAGGAGATCCTTGAGGTACATCTCAGCTCTGGCTCTATGATTCAAAAAAGGAAGAAACACTAGTCAGTGACTCC
This sequence comes from Pteropus alecto, assembly GCF_000325575.1. Lineage (NCBI taxonomy): Eukaryota > Metazoa > Chordata > Mammalia > Chiroptera > Pteropodidae > Pteropus > Pteropus alecto. The sequence goes on along the minus strand of NW_006436287.1, from coordinate 1,059,537 downwards.
ATCCCCAACCTCTCCCTCTATCACTCTGTCTCTTGCTCTCTCTGTCCACTTGAGCATCTCTCAGTGTCTGCCTCTGAGACCAGTGTTCCTCTCCGTATATTTCTCAAAGACTCTCTGTCTTCCTCTGCATCTCCCTGCTTATGTCTGCCTTTCTCTACTGGTGTCACTCCAACTGAGGGTCCTGTGTATGGAACCCCTTCCTGGACTTGAGGAAGGGAACATCCACAATCCTGTGACATTGGCTAATAAATAATAACCAGCTCAGAAGAGGAGGTAACGCTGTTTACTGGAGCTGTGCAGAAACAGTGGTAGAGAGAAGAGCCCTCAGGGAGCTCCCTTTTTAATGTCAGAGACAAAGGCCATCTGGAAAGCAAAGAAGGAGCTCAGACTGGTGTCAGGCCCAGGAGCAAGGTCCAGCCTCTGGGAAGAGGAAGGGCAGACAAGCAGAGGGGACAAATGTGCCTGCTGTAAAGACTTGGAGGAGACCAGGAATGCTAACAAGTACACCTGAGGGCCACCCATCCCTGGAACAAGATCCACAAGTAATGTACAGCCTTTTAGCAAAGGCTTCTGGCAAAGGCCAAGGAAAGATTCAGACCACCAAGGCCAAAGGGAAGTGTAAGAGCCAGGTCTGTTTTCTCAGCATCACATCATCCCAGAGGTCTCTCCCTGTCAGAAACTGTGAGCACAGTTGGATTATATGCTCCTGAGCGGAAAGACACCATCCATATGGCCAACATGAGGACCCAGATCCTGAAAAAATCTGAATAGGCTGGGGCAGTAGCAGACAGTAGCAGACAGAAGAGAAAGGAACAGTTCTGTTCTCAGAGTTTGGCTGCACAAGTACAGAATGGGATAGAAGTCATTTCTTAGCAGTGTGTGGAAAACAGACTCAGGGTTTAGCTGAAAACCAGCTTGAAATGAGATGAGACTATGATGAGGCCTCTGAAATGTTTAAATATATGTATCTTGGGTTGGGTTGCACTAATAGAACAATAACCAGAAGGAGAAAGGACAGGGTCCAGTGCTCCTGAAGTTCTGTGCTCAGTACTGGGTCTCATACCATAAAGGGGACACTGACAAACAAGGCACCTCCAAAGAAGGACAATAAGAGAGGAGGGAGAGGAGGTGAAGCCATGTCATGCATTTAGTTTCACAAATGCTTATATAATGCTGTGTCCTCAGCATTCTTTCAAGTCCCAGCACAACTCCTTGTAGCCTCATGATGACCCTGGGAGGCAGGCACTATTATCAGCCCACTTGTGGAGATGAGAAAACTCAAGCATGGAGAGCTTAATTAACTTGCTCAAGGTCATCCCCAGGTAAGTCGTGCAGTCAGGAATCACGCCCAGGAGATCTGGCTCCAGAATTTATGCTCCTGACCTCTACACTTTGCCACCTCCCTCACATGAAATGCTTTGAATGAACAGGGAGTCTTTAGCCTACACAAGAGACTCAAGAGCAGCAAGTAGGCAACAGCATTGCCTGTCATGCAGGATCAGTGCTAGGCAACTCAGGACAGCAGCGGGGGCATCAGGAAATGTAGAAGGGGGAAGAATCCAGCTCTGTAGAAGGAAAGATGGATTCTCTTCACTCTTGCTTCCACTCCATGCTGTTTCCAGGGCTCCCATGCTCTCCCATTGTCCAAATCTTCTAGGGAACTTGTGCCAGCTCCTAATTTTTTTTTAGAGATTTCCTGTGTATCTTTTTTATTTCTCCAACTAAACTATATATACTGTTTTGAAGCCAGAGACAGCATTTTATGTCTCTTTGGATCTTCCTATTGTCACTTCTGCTCTAGGTACTTGATGGAATCATGGAATCTCATAGTGGGAAGTGACTCCCTGAGGTTCTCCTGCTCAACTTCTCACTCATGAAGAATTCCCCTTTGTGTTGTCCAGCTGCAAGAGTACATTAGCCTTGGTCACCTCCAGTAATGGAGAGGTCAGTACCACTCAAGGCACCTACTCCAGCTGTGGGTGCACAATCCCATTAGAATGAGAGCTTCTTAATATTCTAGGTTAGCTTGTTGGAGGTGGGGAGAGAAAGGTGATGCAAAGTAGAATGTGTGGCCATATAGGCTGAAATCTTTTATGCAAAAGGAAATATAGCACTTTTTATTTGTGGAGAACCTGAGACAGCAGGTTAGAAGCTTCTGGTGCTATAGAGAGGAAGCTGAAATGACTCCCACTACTTACAAGGGCAGGTGACAGAAACACAGAGAAACAGTCCCAGGTGATAGATAGCTACAGAGTGAGGAATGGGCAAGATAGAGCAGGAACCTAAGATTCTGGCTCTCAGGAGCTTTCTAACCTGTTGACACCCAGACAAAAGGCCTAGGGTGGTGCTTCATGCTGCATGCACTCAGGTGACCTGTTCTCAGCATCAAAAGCTGTTTAAACACACTGTCTGCCATACCTGGGCTACTAAGCACTGGAAATCTGACTAGTGTGAAATGAGATTCACTCAAAATATAAACCATACCATGGGTTTTTTAAAATAAAACTATGAAATATCTCATTAATATTTTTTTTAATATTGAGTACATGTTGAAATGATGTTGTGTTACATAAAATATATTATTAAATTTTTTAAAAACTGTTTAAGCTATGGCACCCCAACATGGATCTAAGATACACATACATAAAGTATGAAATCCTTTTCCGTGTTAAGGAGTCCAGAGAGTCAGGGGCCTGGGAGTTTAGGAGAGAGAAAGCTCTCTGCAGTGTGAGGTCAGGTCAGGGAGAGGTGGGCTAGCGGCCTTGGGAAAAGCCTGGAAGGTCAGGTTGGATGCAGGCAAATGTCAAAAGTAGAGTACACATTGTGCAGAGAAGTGGGGCACATGAGGGAGACTGGTGTGGTTAGGGAAGGAGGTTCCTGTTGAGGGCAGTAGAAAGTGAATCAGGGAGGGAAGATATCTCTCCATAAAGGCCTACCCAAGGTCCTGTCTCTGCTTCCATCAAGCTCCCAATCCATACTTCACTCTCTGTAGTCTCTTTCCTCAAATTCCATCAATAATTAATCATCAAAGAGCACCTACCATGTGCCAGTCATTCTGTTAGGTGTCAAGGGCATAACAGTGAACAAGATCTGCTTGGTTTCTAGCCTCGAGGAGCTTATATTTAGGTAGTCAAACAGACAGAATATGACAATGCTTGTTCACTGACCTCCTCAAACCCAATTCCAGCTACTGCAGTCTGGACAGCGTGTCCATGAGTCTTCCCCAAAGGAACAGCTCTACCTCATGTTTGCTGACCAGTCCTAGGCAGTCTTCTGAGAGTCCAGTCATGAAAGCCCAATCTGCCTACTAGCTTGGGGGCCCAGATATGGATATATTGGAAACTCTGAGTAGGCACCCATGACTACATGGCCCACAGGCCTGGTAGGGGCACCAAAAGCCATGACAGGCCGTGTCATGAACCCTGTCCGTGGTGCTGAAGCCGCTGAGAGTGCTGACTTCTCCAAAGGGGGTAAATATTGTTTCAGTCTACTGCCCAACCAAGCTCTCCTCAAGAAAATGACACCCACGGGCTTGAGCTCATGTCCTCATACCTGCAAGACCTGAGTTCTTAGTTATGTCTCCTCTGATCTAATTTCTCTCTCAGCCAAGTTCACTGAAGGATCACACTGCACAGAGCAGGAAGATGAGCGCTGGTTTTCCCTGAACCTCCCAGCCTGACCCCAAAAACAAAGCCAACAAAGGCAGGAAAAGCACCCTGCGCCTTCCTAAATTGGATTCTTTCACCTATTTGTGTGGATCTTTGGGTCTCATACAAAAACCAAAGGGGAGGTGGAGACCCACTGTCATATCCCACAAATCAGAAACTGGGCTTGGAGTTCTTCATGCATATTAGTAAGCCTTACACAGTCTGCAGCCCTCCTTCACCCCACCCTACCACCCACACACACATGGACAAACTGAAAAAAAACTAAGGAAATAGTCCATTGCATGGAGATCCTTTGTATAAGAGCTCTGTCACATCCCAGACCCTGTCGGTAGGCTGACAGCCCATTGTAGTCATTGTGAAAACAAGGCCCAATCACTCAAGGAAGGAGCTGGGTGAAGGTACTCAGATGTGGGTATTGGGAGAGACCATCCTCATGCCTTAAATTTCCTTTACTAAAGACCTTTACCCTCTTTACCCTTTGCCCTGCAGCTCTGAACCTCTCAGTGACCACGTCCCTGCTTCCAGGGGAGAATTAAAGTGCAGCAGGAGTAATGAAAGCTGGATACAAGAGCAAACTCTAGAATGAGAATTAGGAGAGGCAAATTTTGCGTGACCTTGAGCAAGTCATTTTTCCTCTGGGCCTCCATCTCAGCCTTCTAGGGAAGTGAATGATTGCTAAGGCCACTGATGGCCTTGACACTGAAGGCTCTGGGGTTGCATTGGCTTGTCCTCTGGAGCCTGGCATACTGACAACATATACATCAGAGCCAACATTAGCAACATATGTGCCAAAGGATAGAAAATGTGTCTGCAGAAAATCAGCCTGGCATTGCTCTCTGTGGGAACATGGTAAGAACATGGCCTACCCCTGCATTCCAGGATCCCTGAAGCATCTTTGTATGTACATTCTTAATGAGAACAAATGAAAGGCCCTAGCACAGTGCCTGCCCATAGCATCTACTTCAGAAAGGCCCAATTGTCCTCTCTTCCTCTCTCATGCCTTGAATGTTTATCTCTTTTCTTAGAGGATGGTAAAGACAGGGAGAACTGGAAACAGGAGGGGAAAGAACAAGGTCAGGGAGGCTGGGAAAGTGGGAGGACCATAGCTGCCATCATTAATCACCTTCTTTAGCAACCTAGATCTTGTGAATCAGCATCTGTGATACTGATAAAGGTTGCTGAAGGAATGCAGGTGACACAGTCACAGGCAGGATGTGAGTGCATGGGGGAAGAAGAGGCAAGGTTGACTCCTGCTTTCAGGGTTTAATCTCAGTTGGATACGCACACACACATACACACATGTGCACGTGAATATTGCCATTCCACAGGCTGCAGAGACACTCCTCCTGCTGCCACCCCATCTGTGCTCAGGCTACAGCCCCCTCTGTCTACTGCCCATAGCCAAGCAGGACAAAGAAAGACAACTGCTATTTAATATCTTACGCATTAAAAATTCTATAAAGCCACTCCCATTAGAGGGGCAAGGACTGTGTAATGAGGCAAATTGATATAGTGGGAAGTATATGAGATTGTCTATGACACATCTTCCCTCTCCCAGTCCTCACACAGGACGTGCTTGTTGAATGAGGGGCATTGGTTGGACCCCTGTAAACCTTGCTACCAACTAGCTGTGTGACCTCACACAACTCACATCTCTCTAGTCCTCAGTTCCATAATCTGTGCAATGACTGGGTTGACTTACAAGATCTCCAAAGCCCCAGCTGGCTCCCACAGTCTGTGATTCTCTGATTCTATAAGCTATTTGCACGTCCCAGCAGATGGCCAACAGCAGTAGTCATTGGTTGAGCTAGTTCCCACCAATTTTCTGTAAGAAATGAGCACAGACAGCAAATGCTCTTTTTGGTTCTTATCCATGCAACAGTCACTATTTATAATTAAAATTCCAAATTGTCAACTGTTTCCATTATAAGCAAGAAAGAGTAGAGCAGAATAGAACAGAATGACAGGTGAGCTCTTTACATACAACTCTTTTGTTCTGTACCCACCACACTCTCTTATCTGTAAACATCCAAATCTCTTTCTCTCTCTCTCTCTCTCTCTCTCTCTCTCTCTCTCTCTT
>NW_006436287.1:1044920-1053708 GCF_000325575.1 Pteropus alecto | reverse complement strand
CTCTCCCTCTCTCCCTCTCTCCCTCTCTCCCTTTCCCTCTCTCCCTCTCTGTTAAATATTGTGATGGGCAGAATTCTGAAGTGGTCCCAAGATTCTTGTCTTCTGTATCCACCCTGTATAATTCTCCTCCCTTTAGTGTGGGCAGACTCATGAATATGATGGGGTGGGTGAGGTCATTAAGGTCTATGATCAGTTGATTTTGAATTAATTAAAAGAAAGGTTATCATGGGTGGGCCTGACTTAATTAAGTGAAATCCCATAAAAGAGAGACTGGCCCTTCCTGCGGAGAGAGAGAGAGTCTCCTGGTGACCTTAAAGAAGTAAGCTGCCATGATGTGAGTGAGCTGATGAGAGCGCTCTAGGGCAGGAAATTGAGCAGCATCTTGAAGCCAAGAGGGGCCCTTGAATGACAGCCAGCAGGAAAATGAGACTTCAGTCCTCAACTGCAAGGAACTGAATTCTGCCAACAACCACGTGAGCTTGGAAGAGGATCCTTAGAAAAGGAACACACACCAGCCAACATCTAGATTTCAGCTTTGTGAAACCCTTAGAAAAGGATCCAGCTAGGCTGTGCTTGCATTCTTGACCCACAGAAACTGACAGATGATAAAATGTATGTTGTTTTAAGCTGGTAAGTTTTCGGCAATTTGTTACCCAGCACTAGAAAAGAAATACAAATATGGAACCAGATAAAATATTATGCAATAGCACCTCCTAATAGGATCTTGCCTGTATCCCACTCTAATTCCAAGCACAAGCAGCTTGCCTTCTTTATTGTTTGGGAATTGACCAAAACCCCTCCCCCTGACCTCAGTTGCTGAGACTAAGCCATAAAGATAAACAGCTCCTCTACCTTCTCCCACAAGAAGGCAATGACATCTGTCCAGCCCTGTGCCAACACAGGATGGCAGAGACCACCCCAGGGAACAAGTGCCCTTCTATTTTTCCCAGCCAATCTGGTAATGGCATGCAAACGACTCTATTAGCTTCCAGACCAATTGACAGCCAAGCCATGCTTTATGTAAATTGCCTCCAGAAGAGAATCCACTCCCACCTCCATAACACCTTAGCACCCAGTATAGATGCCTGCTCTCTGCCCTTCCTCCTCTGCCTTCTCCCTCCTGTCCTCCCCTCTGCCCCCATGGAACACCAGCCCTCACTGCCTCTGCCTGCCACTTCTGCCTTACTACAACAGAAGCTTCATCCAATGCGACACCAGAGGGCAGGGGGACAGGGAATCCAGCTGAGGCTTTGGAATGTGCCATACCAAGCATCCCATCCTTCTCTGAACAGAGCAGACCTTTCAATTCTCTTGCATTTGCACAGAGCCTTTTGCAGTGTGGTCTCTTGATGATGCATACCAGAATCTCCAAGAGAGTTTGTTAAAAGTACAGATTCCTGACCCATTTAATAAATTATCCAAGTGAGGCTCCTGCACACTGAAGTTTGAGACCCACTGTCTAATTTCTCTATAGGCATTACTCCTACACTTTGCTACCAAGTGTCAAATACTTGGTATTTGTACCAAATACTTATCCAGAGAGAAAACCATGTAAGAGCAAGATCATATGTATGTTCCACTTATCAGGTTATGTGGTACTTACAGGGCAATTGACTTAACTTCTCTAAGATTCAGTTTCACAAGTATAAAATGCTGCACTTTTCTTATAAAAATTAAAATAACATTTATTCATTCTACAATTATTAACTGAGCTCATACTCAATCTTTATTCACAGATGACTTAATCATCTATGCAAAAAAAGCCAATAGAATCTACAAAAAAAAAAAAGCAGTTAGAGCTAATAAATGAGTTTAGCAAGGTTGCAGGATACAAGCTCAATATACAAAAATCAATTGTATTTCTATATAACATCATCAGTCATTTGGAAATTAACCTCTAAAATGCTTTTTGCAATAGCATTATAAAATACAAAATATTTAGAGATAAATCTAACTAAAAACGTGTGAGACTGATTCACAGAAAATTACAAAATATTACTGTATTACTGAGAGAAAGTAAAGAAAACCTAACTAAATGCAGAGATATACCCTGCTAATAGACTGAAAGAGTTAATATTGTTAAGATGTCAATTCAATGCAATCCCAATCAAAATCACAGCAGGGTTTTTTTTATATAGAAATTGGTGTGCCGGTTCTAAAATTTATGTAGAAATGTAAAAGACCTAGAAGAGCCAAAACAACTTTGAAAAAGAACAAAATTGGAAGGGCTCAGATGACCTGACTTCAAGTCTTATTATAAAGCTACAGTAACTAAGATACTGTGGTATTGGCCTCTAGACAGACAAATAGATCGTGCAACAAATAGAAAGACTAGAAATAGACTCACACACAGTTGGTCAATTAAAATTTTACAAAAGTGCAGAGGCAATTCAGTGGAGAAAGGAGAGTTTTGCAACAAAAGGTGCTGGAACAAAGGGTTAGCATATGCAGAGAGGGAGAGTGAGGGAGAAAGAGAGAAAGAGAGAGAGAAGAATTGTATCTATACCTCATACCTAATACCCAAGATGCAAAATTATTCTGTAAAATAATGCAAAATGCAAAAATTAACTCAAAATGGGTCACAGACCTAAATACAAACCTAAAACGAAACAACATCTAGGAGAAAACCTTCCTAACTGTGGCTTAGGCAAAGATGTCTCAAATATAATACCAAAAGCATGACCCATAAGAGAAAAAAATGATAAAGTTGACCAGCAAATTAATAACTTCTGTTCTTTGAAAGACACTAAAAGAATGAAAAAGACAAACCAAAGAATGAGAAAAAATATTTACAAATCACATAACTGATAAAGGATTTGTATCCAGAATATAAAAAATACATTTCATAACTCAATAATAAAACAACCCAATTTTAAAAGAGTAGTATAAAATATTTGAACAGACAGTTCCCAAAGAAGATCTACAAATGGCAAAGAAAAGATGTTTAACATTATTAACCATTAGAGAAATGCAAATTAAAACCACAATGAGAAACCACTACATAGCTATTAGAGTAGCTAAAAATAAAAATACTGACCATACCAATTTTTGCCAAGGATATGGAGGAACTGGAATTCTCATACACTATTCCTGGGAATGTAAAATTTTATAACCGCTTTCGAAAACATTTTGAATAATTTCTTAAAAAGTTAAATATGATCCAGCTTTTCCATTCCTGGGTAATTACCAAAGAGAAATAATTTGTACATAAATGTTTATGCAGCTTTATTTATAATAGCCAACCCCTGGAAACAACACAAACATTCATCAACATATGAATGGATAAACAAATGATGGTATCCCTATACAATGAAATGCTACTTAGCAATGTAAAGCAATAAACTATTGATACTTACAACATGGATAAATCTCCAGATAATTATGCTGAGTGGAAAAAAAAAAAAACGGACTCTCAAAAAAAAAGAGAGTGTATTCTTTCAAATGAAATTCTAGAAAATGCAAACAAATTTATAGTGACAGAAAGCAGATCAGGGAATGAGAAGAGAAAGGTGAGAAAGGCAGGAGACAGGAATTATAAAGGTGCATGAAGAAACTTTTTAGGGTGATGAATATATTTACTCTCTTGATTATGATGATGGTTTCACAGGTATATGCATATGTCAAAATTTATTCAACTGAACATTTTAAATATGTGCAGTTTATTAATAAAGCTGTTTTTATTAAAATACAGTAGTAGGATAGAGTGTCTCATGGCTACTTTAATAATCAGGGGAGGTCTCTCTAAGGAAGTGACATTAAGCTGCGATCCAACTGACAAGAGGAAGCAGCTAAGTGGAGGTCTGGAAGAACATTGTGGGCGGAGGAAACAGCATGTGCAAAGGCCTCAGGAGGCAAGAAGGAGACTGGCATGTTTGAGGAACAGACTCATTCACTGTTGGTGGACCAGTGCAAAGTGAGATTAGAGAAGGAAGGAGACCCCAGATCAGGAAGAGCTTAGTAGCCAGGCAGGGATTTAGGTTTTATTCTAAGTAAATGAGAAGTCATTGGATAGATCCTAAACAAAAGAGTGACATGATATGACCCTTGTATTTTTAAGTCACCAAGGGCACACATTACCTATAAAAAATATATATATAGATTTAGAACAAAATTATTTTTTTCCAGCTTTATTGGAAAATAATAGACAATTAGTTGCTCTATTTACATTGTACAATTTGATGAGTTTTTTTTCAATTAGAGTTGGCATACAATAATATATTAGTTTCAGTTGTATAGCATAGTGATTAAAGATTTATATAACTCACAAAGTGATCACCCCACTTTATGTCAGTTAATATTTGCTTTATGTATTTAGGTGCTCCTGTGTTGGGTGCATAAATGTTTACAAGGGATATATCCTCTTGTTAGATTGATCCCTTTATCATTGTGTAATGTCCTTCTTTGTCTCTTAATATAGTCTTTGTTTTAAAGTCTATTTTGTCTGATATAAGTAGTGCTATCCCAGCATTTTTTTTTTTCCATTTCCATTTTCATGAAATACCCCTTCCTTTTAGTCTGTGCATGTCATTTGTTCTGAGGTGGGTTTCTTGTAGACAGCATATGTAGGGGGCTTGTTTTCTTATCCATTCAGCTACTCTATCTTTTGGTCAGAGCACTTAATTCTTTTCCATTTGAGGTACTTGTTGATATGAATGTAATTATTACCATTCTTTATTCATATTTTTGATACTTGTTTTCTCTTCTTAAAGAAGTCCCTCCAACGTTTCCTGTAATATTAGTTTGGTGTTAATAAATCCCTTTAGCTTATTTTTATCTGGGAAGCTCTTTATTGGTCCTTCAATCTAAACGATAGCTTCACTGGATAAAGTATTCTTGATTGTAGATCCAGGATTTTCACTACATTGAATATTTTGTGCCAAGCTCTTCTGTCCTGCATAGTTTCTTTTGAGATATCAGCTGCCAGTCTTATGAGTGCTCCCTTGTAGGTAGCTAATTGCTTTTCTCTTGCTGCTTTTAAGATTCTCTCTTTGTATTTAACCTTTGACATTTTAATTATAATGTGTCTTGGTGTGGGCCTCTTTGGGCTCCTCTTTCTTAGGATTAGGACTCTCTGAGCTTCCTGGGGTTGTATGTCTATTTCCTTCACCAGGTTAGAGAAGTTTCCTATCATTATTTCTTCAAATAGCTCAACTTCTTGTTTTCCTTCAGGTACCCCTATGACATGGATATTTTTACATTTAATTGTGTCCCATGGCTCCTTAAGTTATTATTGTAGTCTTGGCTTTTTTTTTTTCCTTGCTGTTCTGATTGTGTGTCCTTGACTTCACCATGCTCTATATCAATGGTTCTATCCTCTTCTTTATCCACTCTGTTTATTCCCTCTAATATCCACTTCATCTCAGATTATGTGTTCTTCATTTCTGACTAGTTCTCTTTTATAATTTCTATTTCCATTTTTATGTTTTTTATCTCTATATTCAAGTTCTCATGAATTCATCTACACTTCCCCTAAGTTCACCTAGCATCTTTAATACCAGCGTTTTGAACTCTGCATCTGTTAGATTGCTTGACTTAATTATTATTGGATCTCTGTTCTGTTCTCTCATATGGTTTCTGCTTCTTTGTCTTCCCATTTTGGCTGCATTTCTGTATCCATTTCTATTTACTAAGCAAAGCTCTTAAGTCTCCTGGTCCTATTAGTGTGGCTTTGTGTAGTAGGTGTCCAATGGCACAGTCCTGAGAGGAGTTCAGCTGCAGGACAAGTTTAGCCCCAACCTGTGCCCCTCTAGGGACATCTGTTAAGATTCAGTAAGCAATCCATAGATGCTGTGTTTATAGTGCCTCAAGAAACCACACCAGAAACCAAGACCAGCTGCCACCAGTGTGAATCTTGGCGCTGTTCAGCAAGGAGAACCAGACTAGCCAAGGACACACCTAGATGTGGCTTGGGTGGGGCCACAAATTAGAAGAAGCAGAGTTTCAGGGAATCCTCTAGCAGAGCAACCTCTGTTATCCAGTCTGAGGATGTCTCAGGTATGGCGGCACTGCGTCTACACACTGGGAGGTGGAGAGGGCTCAGCAGAGCAACAATGGATACCGCCAGCACTTCTGCCCAGGAAAGATCCTTGCCTCCAGCCCTTACTCCGATGACTCAATGTCTCCTGTAAGTCCCTGGTGCCCCCATGCAGCCAACCTGGCGCTGGTGCTCAGAGTGAGCAGGTCCATCACCGCGAAAGTCCACTTGCAGACACGGCTCCTTTAACAGGCGTCTGCAGCTGCGAGCTGCTGCTGCTGTAGTCTCTGTGCCATTCAGCCTCTCCAGACCAGGCAGCCTCACATCTTTGCCCCCTCCTACCTTCTATCATTGCAGATTGATTAATTATTTCTCTCCCTAGTTGTAGTGCTTCTATTCATCTAGATTCCAGGTGACTTTGCTTGCTGTTTGCTTCGTGTTTCTGTCACAACTTTGATTTGGTCACAAGAGGCATGAACAAAGCCTCTATCATCTACGCCATTTCCCTGCCCCCTCTTTTTGCTGTTGTGTGTTGCAAAAGAGAGTCTCATTAAAAGGCAACTGCAGCCTCCAGGTTGAGAGGAGAATACTCTGCCCAGGGTGGTAGCCATGCAGGTGAGGAGGCTGCCTTTGGGGGTAGGCTTTAGAGCACATGCTGGTGGGTGTGGCATGTTCTGGCTCCTGCATAAGTGCAAGCAGCTGGCCCTCAGGACATGGTGGCTCTCTCAACTCCACCTCTCTCAACTGTACTTTCCCTGGACAGTCCAAGGCATCCAGCACGAACATTGGCATCACTCTAGCTCATCTAACTGTGGTTGGTTATGCATCTGCTTCTCTCCCTCTTGCCAAAGATCTCTTCTCACTATCCCAGCACCTAGTACAGTGCCTGGCACAAGGCAAGCATGCAATAAATGTTCATTGAATAAATAAGTGAAAGAATGAATGGCAAATTCACTAATTAATTTATGAAAGCGGAGCAAGGGAAACATTTCAACCTGCCTTAATCTCAGTGTCAGACTTTCTCCTCTACCCTCTGCCCCACTGCACCCCCAGATACTACCCCTGACTTCATCAGCCTTCCTGCTGTCACTACCCAGAAGAGGCAACCACATGGCCAAGCTGCAGGGCAGTCACTGCTGGCTGACTCCGGCCAGCAGCAGGACCTGACTTAGTTTGGAACTGGCCAAGGTTTACGACTATAGCAAAAGGAGATCCTGAGACAGGCTTAGTGTGTTGGGCTCTGAGGCCGGATTCAGCTTTGAATACCAGGAATTTGGTAGAGTGCTGTCCAGGGGGATATCTAAGAATGATGGGGCGGGGGGAGGGAAGGTTGGGATAGGCTTTTTGGAGATTCTGCTCTTTTCTTGGGAGCCTAGCAACTAGTTTCCTTTTGTGGGCACCCTGGACTGTGGGCACTAAGCCCTGTCTCCTTCTGCCCCATGGGGAGGTGCAAGGAACATCGGGAAGGAAGAGAGGGTGGGAAAGACTCCTTGAGCACCTCTCCCTGGACAGTCCAGGGCATCCTAGACATTGATTTGCTTATTAATTCAAGCATTTTACAAACACCAATGTGGGCCAGCACAGAGCTATTGCTGAGGGTCCCGAGGTGATTAAGACATTGTCTCAACCCTCGGTTGTTCACTGTTAAGAGTCAGGGAGGAAAAGCAAACAACCAAAATATAAGCAGATAATAGTTACAATGGAAATGTGTACCCCACTGGGTGGCATTTCATGTGCCAGGAAAGGCCTCACAGTGAGGTAGATCTTGAGAAGAGACATGAAGATGAGTCAAATCTTTCTAGATGGTGAAGGAGTAACAGTCAATCCTACAGTGGGTCAGCATGCACCAACATCCAAGATGAGAGCGAGTGTGGTGTGTCTGGGGCTGCACTGGTTCGCGCAGCCAGGGCACAGTCTTCGCATAGAGACTAAGGAGAAGTTAGGTGCAGAGGACAGCAAGGCTGAACTATGATGAGCCATGGGTGCAATGCTCAAAAGTTCAATATGAGCCTGTTAGCAGTGGGGAGTTATTGAAGGATATGGAGCAGGGAGAAGACATGGTTAGCATTTAGGGTGTCAGTAGCCTAGTGGATGCAGTGGGGGCAGCATGGGGGATAAGGCTGCAGGCAGTCAGGGCCCTGGGAAGAGTAGTGTCTGGGTGAGCAAAGAGGAGGTGTGGGGTAATAGAGCTAATAGAGCTGGAAAGGCTCAGGCCAGGCCCTAAGGGTTAGTTAGGAAGGCTTTGGGAGGATAGAAAGGGACACAGACAGCCCCTGTGCTCTGGGGCTCAGCTTGTGCCCAGTTCATGCTCTCTATCCTCCCCCACACTCCTGACTCCTCATGCTGAGTACCCCACAGAGCCATGTGCCCCCTCCAAAAAATACTTTCTTCCTCTAGAGAGTAGACATGTTTCCTTTCTGTTATCCCTTGCTACTCACCCTGCCATCCTCAACCAAATGCTGTATACAAAGGGAGTAGAGGAGAGCTACAGAGACAAAGCTGAAGATGTACAAAGTAGAAAGGGTACCACACTAATCTGTCAGCCCATCAGCCTAACAGGGTCTTCTCTTTTGGGAGGCACAGCCTGAGATTCTTCCACATTACAGTCTACCCCTGCATCCAGGGTCTGCTGGGCACCACCTCTGAGCCAAGCATCACCTATAGAGAGGGACTGATGAGTCTTTGAAGCCTGGACTCTCTCCACCAAACTAGGAAACAGGAGCCTGGCTCTTTGGGGAGGCCAGATGGAACTGTTGAGGGGTTAAGTCTTCCTGCCCCCAGTTGAACACTAAGTTCCTAGGAAGTGGCACTTTC
>NW_006436287.1:1040079-1044883 GCF_000325575.1 Pteropus alecto | reverse complement strand
AGCATGGCATCCAGCAGGGGAAAAGGGAGAGCGGGTCAGGCAGCTGATCTCTTGGCCAGAAGGAGTAGGCCCTAAGTGCCTGCTTAATGCAGTGTGACACCCAGGCCCCCATGGCAGCATAAGTATTCTACTTCATGATAACTGAATCTGACATTTCCTCCCTGGCACCCGTGGCATGCACTTTCCCCAGCCATCTCTAGCCCCAGAACCAGGAGGTCAGGACCAGGCAAGGAAGGGCCCCCAAGCTCCACTGTTGTCACAGCAGGTTTCCATTGCAGGAACAGGCCTGTCCCTACACCAGCACAAAGCAGGAGGATATGGGGATTCTCCTAAGGCTGTGAGTCAACCATGGCAAAGGGAAGGGCAACAGAGGAGTGGGGAGGAGCTGGGAGAAGACATTCATTAGTACAACTGAAGCAGGTGAAAAAAGACAATTTGGTGTAATAGAAAGAAGGGCCTGGAAGTAAGAAACTCAGACTTCATCCCAACTCTATTTGGGCAAGTCACTTAACCTCCCTAAACCTCAATATCTTCATGTATAAAAGCGGGGAATCACATCCCTACTACATAGGGTTCTTGTGGAAACCAAAGTGGATATAATTGGAGAATTCATTGAAAAGAAAATGCTAAATGAAGATCAGTCAAAGATATGGAGAGATGAGGCTAGAGCCTGTGGCAGTATGAGTGGGGGGTAGTTGGGCTAGGCAGAAAAGCCCAATTCTCCCTCCTGGTGAACAGAGGCAATGGTGAGGCCAGTGCTGAGACTGCTGTGTGGGTCTGGTTCCAACTTCTGCCCTGGAGAATGGTCGCAGAATCAAGTCTGGGGATTCGCCAACCCCAAGCCTTAATAAACTGTTCCTTCCCACAGTCTTTATCAGCCCTCACAACTGAAGGAGCAGGCAGAGATTAGGTAGGGGGTACCCAAAGACCACAGGTACCCCATCACTGAGCCCACTCACCCTGGGTCTTTCTGATAGGCAGCTTTACAATATGCTTTGATCCTCAAGAACAAAACCATCCTTCTTACAGAACCCATCCTATGAGTTAAATTGTATCAAGAGGAACTAAGCAACAAAGCTGAGCACCCATAATACGCCCAGTAATAACAGTAACAACAGTTACTAGCATTTGCACAGCCACTGTAGAATTTACAAAGCACCTCCACCTCTAATTATCTCCTTTAATTCTTACTGCAATCCCAGGAAGTAGGTGTTAAATTGTAATCCCCATGTTCAGGTGTAGAAACTAAGGCTCAGAGGGTTAAACTACTTGCCTAAGCTCACTCTGCTGTGCAGCGACAGAGCCAAGCTCTGAGCTCCCTCTTGTCCAACCAGAGCGCTACCCAGCCAACATTACCTGAGCACCTGCTAGGTGCAGGCATTGTGGAGACTGATAATGACACAAGAATGAGTGCAACATGGACCCTCAAGGACAGAGACAAGAACCATGGAATGCAGAATCACATTATTTCACACCAGGAAAGAACCTTTGTGGTATCTAACTCAGGCTCTGCACTTCATAGATGAGGAGAGCGAGATGCAGACAGGGGCTTCTAGACCAGGGGTCAGCAAACATTTTCTGTAAAACATAAGAGAGTAAAGATTTTAGTCTTTGCAGCCACATGTCTCTACAGCATATTATTCTTGGATTATTATTTTCACAATCCACTCATTTAAAAATGTAGAAACCATTCTTAGCATGAGGACTACACAAAGGCAGCTAGCTGCAGGTAGGGTTGGGTCACAAGCTATAGTTTGCTATCCCTGTTCTAGGGGTCCATGCAGGCAGTTTCTTCCTGAGCTGGGGTTCATTCAACCAACCAACCAATTTTTTGAGCACCTGCTACGTTCTAAGCACTGCGCCAAGAGCTGGAGGCTCCAGAGAATGATGTCACATTGTCCATGCCCTTGGGTTTCCTACAGTAGGTAGGCAAGAGACAGGAAAGGAAATAATGTCACCTCAACATGTGATGGGAGGCTATGCAGGATAGGACACCCGGGACACAGAGAAGCCAGCTCTTCTGGGGGTCTCCTGTGTGCTGCCCCTCCTTGTGACAGACATCACAGCATATTTTAATCACTATTTATTTCTCCATGCCCCCCAAGTCTGTATGTTACATGGGAGCAATGACCTATGTCCACTGTTCACTACGCCATCTGGGCACCTAGGGCAAGGCCTGACAGTAGTAATATCTGCAAGCAATATGTGCAGAATAAATGAATAACAGTAACTATGGAGCTCTGGATGCTGGGGTAGAGTGGCTGATAAGGTCTGCTAGAGGAATTTGGGGGAACTGAAGTATTATTCACCCTGTCCCTCTCAGTTGCTGAATGAAGTGCGCTGATTGAGCCTAGAAATACAGCCCCAGGCATCATGAGCATTATGCCCCTTTCTCTCTATATCCCGCTCCAGTTGTCTCCCAACCTCAGCTGACTCACAGCAGCTGTTAATCACACCGCAGTCAAGCATGCTTAATTAAGCCCCAGTTACCTACAGCTTCCTAACAAGAGGAAGGGATGGGCCTCTGGCCATATCAGGCCCCAAGAGGGGGATGGGCCAGGTGTGGGATCTGGTGGGGAAATGCATACAGGTGACAATAAGGCATTCACTGTGAACCTACAGTAGAAATGGTGATGATGATGATGATGATGATGATGATGATGATGATGATGGTAGTGTAGATTTACAGAGCACCTACTGGATGCCAGGCATGGCTTTAACACTTTCTGTGTATTAACTTAAGCGACCTTGTAACAAACTGATGATGTAGATACTATTATTACATCCATTTACAGGTGAGGAAATTGAGCTTAGAGAGGCTACATGACTAGGCCAAGGTCTCACAGCTAGTAAGTAACAGACTTGAAAGGACTTCGCTTTTCCTGTTGCACAGCCACAGGGTAGGAAGAATTTAGGGAGAAGAAGGGCTGCATGTACAGAGCTCGGGCCACACTGCTCAGTGGCCTGGGCTCCTGCAGATAGTAAGGCCACCTCGACTCACATGCAGGGATCCAATTCCATTTTTAACTCAACCCATATTTATCATATACCTGCTACATGCCAGGCTCTGGAGACACAAGTTAAAGAGATAGAGTCCCTTCCGTAGGGAGCTTGCAGATCAGGATATGTGGGAGCAGCACTATAAATACAGCAATAAATGTACATCCTGGTGCTGGGCTGGGGCAGGAGTAGAAAAGTAGAATTTATTGAATACCTACTAGTACAAGACATCAAGGATAGCAAACTCTTTACCTTTCCTTCATAATCCATAATTAAATATTTATTGATGTGCTCTATTACTATTATGGTTACTGGTGTGGTTGATTCTTTTACACTAGACCACATATTCCATGACACAAACCAAGTATCTCGGGGTCTGGCACAGTGCTGAGCATAAAGTTAGTGCTCAATAAGCATTCTTAAATAAATGTATGAGTGAAACATAGTTCCTGCCCTCAAAAAACTAGTGGTTCGGCGGTGGAGTCGGGGTGGGGGGCGGGGATAAAGACGTGAACAGGTGATTGCAATACAGTGTGATAAGCGCAACAGGAACAAGAAGACAAAGTGTGCATGGAAGCAGGGAGAAGGGACTCACCTGGAGCAAGAGAACTGGGAAAGGTGTTCTACCAGAAGGAGGTGCTGAAACCAGGTCTTGAAGAAAGAGGAAAAATTTTCCCAGGGAGATGGGAGGGTGCTCAGAGCTCACAGCACAGCTTTGGAAAAGGCACAGAGCTATGACCCACCAGCTGTGTTGAAGAAACTCTAAGTGGCTTCATTAGGCTGAATTATTGGTGGTGTGTGAGTATGGAGGAAGACAAGAGATACAGCTGGAAGAGATACTGGACTAGATCTCACAGGGCCTTGACTGCCATGCCAAGGACATTGGACCTCATTCTTTAAGCAATAAGGAGTTATGGCAGGGTTTTAAGCAGAGTGGTATGTGGTTCAACTTATGTTTTAGAAAATGGCCCTGGCAGGGATGTGGAGAATGCATTGGAAGAAGGTGAACTTGGGGGCAGGCAGACCAGTCAGAGACTGGTGAAGGACTGTGAGTGTTTAAAGTGAGCAGAAACAGTGAGGATGGGCAGGTAGGCAAAAAGAGGCATAAAAGTGAGACCATATGCACAGAACTGAGTGACCCTTTGTGAAAGAGCAAAGAGGTCACTTAAGCTCTTAGAGTCTCGGTCTCCTCCTTAAAATGAAGATAGCAGAGTCCTTGTGAGCCTTCACAGAGACAAAGACTAGAAGGGCCACACAGGGTCAGGCAGGCAGTAGATGGCTTTTTCCTCTTTGCACCTTGCTGTTCCTTTGTACTTGTGTTACACTCTCGCTCATGCAGCACAGTCAAGCTCAGAAGGAATAAATAATACTGGGCTAGGGGGAAGATGGTCCCTGGGCTACAGCAGCACCTACATGCCAGAAGCATGGACCTTGGGGGTGAGGTGGGGTGTTCTGCCCAGAACAAGGCTGCCACATCTGTAGGACTCCAGGTCCCAGGCAGATCAAACCTGCTCAGATCTGTGGCTCATACACAGTCTTCTTCCTGAAGAACATAAGCAGAACATTCACTCATTTATCCCACTGAGTCCACTGAGAAAACAAAAACCACTCTATGCCTTTTGAGCAGAAAGATTTAAATCAGCGGTTTGGTTGTACAGGTGACAGAAGAGGTAGGACAACCCAGAGATTAGCAACAGCAGGAAGCCGCCACTTTCCTGGGGCTGCAGGGAGGAGGTAGTGTTCCAGGAGATCAGGAGCTGAGGCTACCAGACTGAAGCTGAAAACATTGCGGATCTGCCAGAGG
>NW_006436287.1:1019187-1040040 GCF_000325575.1 Pteropus alecto | reverse complement strand
AGGGGCTGCAGAAACCTGGCTGGAAATAGAGAGAGGAAGAAATATCCCGGGTTTCCCCATCTTCCCACACTTTACCTTCTTCCTATTACTCTGATTAGCTGAACATATCCAGAAGCCTGTAGGCAAGGGAGCCTGGGAAATGTAGTTCCAAATGCCACAAAACAGGGCAGAGGAAGGCAGGACATAGATCTGGGAGCAACAGGCAAATACTAGCATACTCATTCAGTCTTTCATTCACTCATTCTATAAGCATTTATTGAGCAGTTAGATGCCAGAGAGATAAGAACAAAGAATAATTCTAGGTCCTGTCCTCACTGAGCTTAAAGTCCAGCAGTACCTGGACTGAACCTCCCAATGCCCACCCCCAGCCAACCATGGGCACTTACTCAACTAGCCTTGGGGGAGGGAGTTGGTGCAGAGCTTCTGGGGGGCCCTGGACAGTTTCCAGTGTGCCGAGAGGATGGAGCCAGGCTCTGCTTGGGCTGTGGATTTGGAGGAACAAGGAGCTCAGCCAGCTCTGCCTCCTCCCCAGCTGAAAGCTCACAGCTCAGAATGAAATGTCTCCAAAGAAGGAAGAAAACGCTTAAATTCCTCTGTTTGTCTTTGGAGACTGGGAAGTGAGGATCTAATGAACATGAAACATGCGGGTTGCTCAGAAGTTGTCTTTGAAACCTCCCCAGACCGGTTTGTCAAGGAGCAACAAGGCCTTTCAAAGCTGCCTGGCTCCAGACTTCCTCTCCTTCATAGGTAGCAGGCAGCAGCTAATTACCTGGAGATGTTAAATGCACCCTAATTCATTGGAGAAGTCCCAGGTTTCTGGAGAACTAGTAGCAGGGCTAGTGCACTGAGTACTTGCACTCCTTTACCTACCCACCCACCCCCCAGCCTATGTCACCCTGCCAGCCTAGGCCCTCTGAGATCTCCTCCTCAATGCCTAGCTTGCCTTCCCCACTCCCTCACACAGGTCTGCACTCACACACTGCTGTTTCCTCAGGTCTTATCTTCTGGAATCTGTTTCTTCCATGAAAACTGTTTAGACGTACCAGCTACACCCTAAGTCTCTGCCTTCAGTGGGGCCCTTATACACTACCCTCCTCATGTACAGGCCAGGGGCTGCCTTCAGTGGCCATCACTCAATGCAGAGACTTTCTGCCTGAAAAGGGTTCCAACCTAGCCTGCTAAGTGTTCACGCCAGTCCGAGGGAAGCAGGAGAACCAGGGCAGGAACACTCCACACTTCACACATAGACTCTTACAGACAGGTGATCTGGCCTTGAAACAAAGCCTGACAATAATAACGCTTTCTGAGACCTTGGGTAAACACACCCCTTTCTGGGCCTTAGTTCCTCATATGTAAAGCAAGGAGGTTGTACTATCCCAGAGCTTCTCAACCTGTAGCTTGCATCAGAGTCATCTGGAGGACCTAAGCATAGATTGCTGGGCCCACACCCAGAGTTCTGATTCAACAGGTCTGGGGTGGGGCCTGAGAATCTTCATTTCTAACAAGTCTGCAGGCAAAACTATGGCTTCTCGTCCAGGCACCATACTGGAGAAGTAATGGGCTACATAGATGGATTTTAAGCTGTATTTGACAAAGCACCAAGGGGCTGCAGGAAGCTCACTCACTCAAGGGGCAAGTAGGAGTGGTGATGGGGGACCAGGGGATGCTGAGTAGGTGGCCACCAGTCCTCACCCATCTTACTTTCAGCAGCTGGGCTTTAATTAATTTTATTTGTTTGCATGTCAAGGTAAGAGTTGGTCAGAACCAAGGTCCCATGCTTTAGGTGAAATGTTTGGAAATCTGTCAACTAGACTAGCGCTCAGGATTATCCCTGCCAGTTCTGACATTCCAAGGTCCTGAGCTCATTCCATACCCCTTTTTGGGCTTCTACCTCCCTTTTCTTCTTTATAGTCAAGAAGGAGGTGGTGGGGAGCAGCAAGAACAAGCCTGAGGAGTCGGGTCTTTTATCAAAGGGAATGAGTACAAAAGCTCGTGAGTTCCTGAGTCATTGTCATGTGAAGGCACATTTCAACCCAGAGATGTACCTCAAAATGGTGTAGAATATGTGTGTCTGTGTGTGCATGCACACACGCACATACACCCTCTCTGATTGCAGCCCTCACCCTGAGAAGGACCCTGCAGCCTAGATGAGTTCAAAATTTCCTGGAAAACATAGAGTAGCTAAACTGCTGTTGGATGAGGTAAGGGGTGGTGCATGTGTGTGTGTCCACACATTTGCATGTATGATGTCTGTGCATACAAATACCTAACAGAGAGAGAGATTTTAATTGGAACAGACAGGGTGCAGATAGATTCTAAATAAAGTAAAAGTCTCCTAAAGATCATCAGTTCCAAACCGCTCAGATATCTGATGAGGAAACCAAAGTTCCTCTGGAGCTTGCGCCAAGATTTCCTGACTCCTGGGTCCATGATCTGCCCCTGCTCTACCTGACGTCAAAGCCCCCACCACATACCAATGACACCAGCTGAAATCAATGAAATATCATGGCAAATGGAAAAAAAAATGTTCACAGAAAAGAATCTAAGGCAAACAGATCCCTTCACAGTCCTGCCTGTCACACCCACGCAGCCATCCCCAGCCAGCTGCTCCTGGGTGCCACTTCCAGGAGTGGCCTGCCAGGCTGTAGCCAGGCTGGGAGAACCTGCAAAAATGCAGTGAGGAGAAAAAACAAGAGGAGAAATAGCCCAGATCCTTTAAAGACTAATGGGGTTCTCTAGGACCCTGAGTTGTACATGGGTTGAAGAGAAAGGAAGACCAGCAGACAAGAAGTTGAGAAGCAAAGAGATAGACTCTGTGTGTGTATGTGTGCATGCGTGTGTGTGTGTGTGTGTGTATGTGAAGGAGACAAACAACAGATTATCATATTGTGGGTGTGTTTGTACAAACCCAAGATAGGCCAATAGGGCATTATGCGGGCCAAGGGAGGAAACACACACACTTGAATGTGGATGGGTCTGGGAACAGGAAAATGACAGGAGGTGAAGTGCTGTCAGAGTAAGTAAGCCAGGGTGCAGCCATGTTTGTGTCTGTGGTCGAGTACGTGACAGAGGACGACAGAGCATGTCTGTGCATGTGTGTAGTACGGAGTATGCTCCAGGGACCTGGAGAGAGAGTGAGGGCAGGCAAGCCATTGACTTTACTACATTCAGCAGCCCACAGGACAGGACACCCCTCAAGACGTGCTTTCACACTTCTGGGGGACAGGCAGCCACCTTCCCTTCTCTGGGCCCCCTTCTGACAGCCTCCCTCAGCTGCTTTCAAGGTCCTCTCCTGTCTTCACCTCCCACACTTTCCATTCCACCCCTCTGCAGGAGTTTCCTCCTTCCTCCCCAGGAGTTAATGTCCATGGAATATGCTAGTCTCCATCCCTGAACAAGTCTCTCTGCTCTCTGCTCTCTGGTCTCAGTACGGCAACCACCAATACCTGCCAACCCCGCACCCACTTCTATCTCCAAGCAGTGCACTAAATGCAAACCTTGAGTTATAGAACCCGTCATCAAATTTTGTCTCTACTTCATACTGTGTGACCTTGAGCAATACTTAGGCCTTTCTAAGCCCTAGTTTCTTCTGTTAAAAGAAAAAGAAAGAATAGAGTTCTTGTGAGGATTAAATGAGATAACATATGTGAAGTCCCTGGCATTGTGCCCACCACAAAGTAGGTACTTTCTTTTCTAACCTTTTTAATTCATGTTCTCAAAGGTAGGTTTTTGTTTTAAAGCCCCAGGGACTTCCCAAATAGCTCCATATTCTTGAAATCCTAAAGTGGAAGTGCCTTTAGGAGACACATGGACCAAGCCCCACCTCATCCCATTTTAAGTGAAGACATGAGGCTTGTACACACATAACATGTATTAATAATGAAACTAAGAGCAGAACATTACCATCAGCCTTCAGCTTTTTGCCTTCAGCCAGAGCCAGAGGATATTCATAGAGATATTCTTGGAAGGTTTGTTTCCCATTGGTTTGGGGGTAAGACTAAGCCCTGAGGTGTAGGCTGGGGCAGAGGTCGGAGAAGGACAGAGCCAGGCCTCCTTCCAGAGTCCCGAACAATTCAGCTCTGACCCCAAACTTGCATTCTCACTTAGCAAAGCCAAAGCTCTGCAGAAAAACAATCCCATCCCCATTCTCCCCACTGCCACTTAGAAGGCAGTTAAGTGCCCTACTGCATCTGTCGTATATGTCCCTTGAAGGTTAGCTCCCACCCATATTAAGTGAACATAAAATTTTCCCAACCACATGCCGTACTCTCCATGAAAGAAAGATCTCAAGTCATTGAAGGCTTCTGCATCACATAATACTTCTGTGGCACAGACCAATGCCTATAAATGTGGCTCTTCATCTTGGCTCTGTGTCCTTCACACACTCCAATCATGGCCAACAGAATCTACAGTGCTAAGGACTGAAGGACTATGCTGAAATATGCCCCTCCCTGGATGACAAAAATCCCAGAGGAAGAGCTAAAGCTGACTGCCAAGAGGACAGCAGAAGTCATGTTCCTTGTATTTTCTCATCACACACAATAGGAAGGCTCCTGGAAAAGCAGGCTAGTGCATGAACAGGAGGTGACTGCAGCAGGGGGAGGTCTGGCTGGAAAAGAGAGCGGGACATGCCAGGCACCAAACAGTTGGGAAGAGAAATGCTGAAGAGGCACAGAGATATCAGGCAGTAAGGGGACATAGCTGGGGGACCGATTTGGCAGGAACCAGGGACCAGATGATTAGAAGCATTTCCAGGTTTCCCTTCCTCAATCCCTCCTGCAATGACAAAGCAATCCCCCGACTCCCACCCAACTTTCAGGTGCTTCCAGGGTCACAGGAGGCCGGGAGGGAGGCAGGGACCAGCACAGAGAATTTGGGGATTCCTGTGCCCATGTGCTTCCTTAGTCCTAGAAAGAAAAAGCCAGCAACCACAACAAGTTAGAGAACCCTGAGTATGCAGTTACTCCTTACACTTCAATACCTAATTGAGAAAGAAGAGGGCAATGAGAAAGAGACTTCCTCCTAAAGGCCTGTCCTCGGTTCCCTGTTCCTCTCCATATAAGCAGGGGCCACTTGTATCTTGCTCATCTGTACCATGTCACCTAATATGTAGGAGTCATGCCATTCACTCCCTCCCCCAAAACTCATTTATCCAAATACATTATACATTACAAATATCTAATGTGGTTTATGCATTCATTTATTTAGAGAGCCAGTATAGCATTGCAGTTAAAAGCAAGGACTCTGGTGCCAAACTGCCTGGTTTGAATACCAACTCTACCTGCTGATGGCTGTGTGACCTTGGGCAAGTTACTTAACCTCTCTGTAGCTCAGGTTCCACATCTGTAAAAAAGGGATAACATTAGTAACTACCTCGTAGGACTATTGTAAGGTTTAAATGGGTTAATATATGTCAAAAGCCTAGAATACTGTCTAATACATAACAGAAGCTAAAGAAGCTCTAGCTACTACTATTATTATTTGGTCATCAAGAAGTTATTGAGCACTGACAACATGCTAAGTACTGTTCCAAGTCCTAGGATCCCATGGTGAGCTATTCAGACATGGCCTGTACTCTCAGGGAGCTTATATTTTAGTGGGGGAGACAAACATTCAATAATCACTTAAAAGTTACCTATTTATAAATTGTGATGAGCTAAAAAAGCAAAGAATAGAGAGTACTGAGAGTGTATAACATGGAACTTAACAGATTTGCAGGTCAGGGAAGGCTCTAGTGAGTATGATGCTTATCTTGCTCTCCCCCGACACCCTGCTGTGTCCAGGCACTCTGGGTGTGCCATTACCAGAAGCAGGTGCCCACCAGTGACAAAGCCCATCTGTACCCTTCACAGGTCTGGCAGTGTGTCTACTCCCTCTCAGTATGAGAAACCCACGAGGGGGCCAGTTCCCACCATCTCCACTGCCACTACTACCGCCCCACTTCTGGTCCCGCGGTAGCCTGGGAATAGAACCAGGAGTCCTGCTCTGAGTCTTCCCATTGTCCAATGAAGAGCAGGCACTCTTCCTATGAAGTTTTCTGGCATAATTTGGTCATTCTGAAAATTATGACTATTCGTCGGAGTCCCACCTGCTCCCTTAGAGACTGTCTTAAATCCAATCTCCAGTCAGGATGATAAAGCAATTGTGTGCTAGGTAATTTATAGCTAACTTAGCAAATTTATTCAGTTGTCTCATTTAATCATCACAATAACTTTACAACATTGTCATTATCTTTATTATTATACCTATTTTACATATAAAGAAACTGAGGCTCCAAAAGGTAAAGCCACTTTCCCAGGTCTTTTGCCATCTACAGGTCACTCGGCTTATTAGTGGAACATCTAGGACTCTAATCAACCTAGGTTCTCCTGACTCTAGACCCCGCAATCTTAAAACAACATAATATGGTCTTTTTAATAACATGAGCAATAAAAAACAATTATAATAACTATACTGTATAACACTTTCTAAGTGGCAGGTGCCATTTTAAACACTTTACACATTTAAATCATTTACTCCCCATAATAATCCTATGAGATAGATGTTATTGTTATCCTTTGTTTACATGTGAGGAAACTGAGGCACAGAGAGGTTAAGCCATGAACCCAAGGCCAGTTAGATGAGTCACAAGGTAGAGATGCCATGATGAATCATAGAATGGTAGAGCTGGGAATGACCTTAGGATTAAAGGTAAAGGACCTGGAGAACTGGAGAATTATTTTTGTTTTGGGCCTTGCACCTATCGCACCATCCTGCCACCATCACCAGCACACCACAGTTTGCACATCAAGAGCTTAGCCTCCTTTCCCCTGGAAAAAAAAATAAGGAGATGGGTTCGTTTGGGAGTTGCCCCTGGCGGGAAGCAGGAAGCTCTTCCAGCAGTTGAGTGATATAGGAGCACAGAAGAAGAGGCAAGAGCAAGGGTAGGCCAGTGGCCTGCAGCCCAGCAAGGTGACTTGTCGTTGTTTTCCTTCCTCCTCTGGCTCTGTGGGCTCCATCCTCCAGAGGTTTGTGTGAAGGACAGAGCAGAGCATAAAGAGAAAGGAGCCCACAGTATGAGGCTGAGGAGGCCCTACAAGCAGACTGGATGCTGACGTTAGTGATCCCTGGGGTTGGGAAAGCAGGGCCAGCAGAGTGTTGGGAATGGTGCTGAGAATCCTGCAGAGGTGGTGCCCTCCCTCCTACTCAGAAGCATCTAGCAGAGGCCTTGTGCTGAGCTAGCATGTTTTTGCCTCCTAGCTGGACCACAAAATTGGAGGAAACATCCATAAAGTTCCTGAGCTTCCTCGATGGCCAGAAGCCCTGCCAGGGGGGGTGCTGGTTCCCCCTCTATTTGGTCTTAATTTCTATGATTTGCAGGTTCCAGGCTCACTGAGGGCCATTCCCCATTGTGATGGATGGACAGAAGAGTCAGCCTGGTGAGTCAGTCCCCACAGGCTCTGGGCTGATCCAACAGGGTCTTATGGGGTGCAGGGCAACCTAGTCCTCCACCAGGGCTCATCCAGAGCCCCAGGTCCTAAACTTACAATAGCACAGTCCTTTCTTCTAGTTAACCTCTGCAGTTAACCTTCCCATCCCTTCATACAGAAATAAGACATGAAAAGAGAAAGACCTTAGTACAAGGGCTCAGGCTGGAGCTCTGTCACATCCTCCTGAAAGCCCTTCCCAGGGCCTGACACATAGTAGGTGCTCGATAAACACATATTGCTCCACTGCTTTGCTGATCTAGAGAAACTTGGCCTTATACCACATGAAACTTGGACACTGTCTGCCTCCTGCTCTCTGATTCCGCTTTTATCACAGTGACTAAGGTACAAAACTATAGAGTCAGGCTGCCTCAATTTAAATCCCAAATAGAGCCTGCCCACCTCTCCTTGGCTTCCGGAAAACTTTGCCTCCAGTTTTCCTCATCAGTGACGCCTCCATCCTCCCTGAATACTGGAGGCGGCAGGGCTCAAAAGTCTGTCTCCACTAAATGTTGTACTTTTCAAGAGCCAATGAAGTTCAAATTGGTAGCCTCTCATAGTCCTTACTACTGGTAAGGTAATCTTGGGTAAGATATTTAGCATCTCTGTGCCTGTTTCCTTATCTTTAAAATGAGGGAAATAAGACTACATACCTCACTGGTCTATTTGGTGAAAAAATTCAAGTATGAATGGTGTTGGGAAAACTGAACAGATACGTGCAAAAAAATGGAGTTAGACCACTCTCTTAGATTATATAAAAATAAATTCAAAATGGATTAAAGACTTAAATGTAAGACCTGAAACCATAAAACTCCTAAAGAAAACATAGGCAATAAACTCTCTGACATTGCTTTTAGTAATATTTTTTTGTATATGTCTCCTCAGGCAAAGACAATAAAAGCAAAAATAAATGGGACTACATCAAACTAAAAGGCTTTCGTAACCCAAAGGAAACTATCAGCAAAGCTAAAAAGCAAACTAATGAATGGGAGGAGATATTTACAAATGATACATCTGATAAAGGGTTAATATCCAAAATATATAACAAAATCATACAGCTCAACATCAAAACAAAATTCAATTGAAAAATGGTCAGAGGACATGAATAGATATTTCTCCAAAGAGGATATACAGATGGCCAACAGACACATTAAAAGATACTCAACATCACTAATCATCAGGGAAATGCAAATCAAAACCATAGTGAGATATCACCTCACACCTGTCAGAATGGTTATCATCAATAAATCAACAAACAACAAGGACATGGAGAAATGGGGACTCTTGTGCTCTATTGGTAGGATTATAAATTGGTACAGCCACTATGGAAAACAGTATGAAGATTCCTCCAATAGTTAAAATAGAACTATCATATGACCCAGGAATTCTAACTCTGGGTTTTTAGCTGAAGAAATCAAAACTTTAATTCAAAAAACTATGTTCATTCCAGCATTATGTACAACAGCCAAGATATGAAAGCAACCTAAGCGTCCATTGATAGACAAATGCATAAAGATGTGATGCGTATATAAAATATAATATTATTCAGCCATAAAAAAGAATGAAATCTTGCCATTTGCAGCAACATGGATGGAACTATTATGCTAAGTGAAATAAGTCAGACAAATAAAATACCATATGATTTCACTTATATGTGGAATCTAAAAAACAAATGAACAAATAAAACAGAAACAAATTCATAGATATAAAGAACAAATTGATGATCACCAGATGGGAGGGGTGTTGGGGGCTGAGTGAAAAAGTTGAAAGAGATTAAGAAATACAAATTGCCAGTTATAGTATGCAGCATAGGAAATATAGTCGATAACATTGTAATAAGTATGTATATAGTGTCAGGGGGGTACCAGACTTATTGGGAGGATCAGTTTCTAAGTTATATAAATGTCTAACCACTATGCTATACACCTGAAACCAAAATAATATTGCATGTCAACTAGAATTGAAAAATAAAAACTATGTATATCTCAAAGAATAAACTGATAGTTGCCAGGTGGGAGGGGTATTAGGGGGCTGGGTGAAAAAAGAGAAGGGATTAAGAAGTACAAATTGGCAGTTACAAAATAATCACAGGGATATAAAGTACAGAATAGGGAATATAGTTAATAATATTATAACAACTATGTATAGTGTCAGGGAGGTACTAGGCTTACCAGGGGGTTTACTTCATAAATTATATAAATGTGTAATCACTATTCTATACACCTGAAACTAATATAATAATGAATGCCAACTGTAATTTAAATTAATTTAAATTTTTTTTAATTTTAAGAAAAACCAAAAAAATAGAAATCAAAACCTTGGGAAAAAAATATATGTATATCTAATTTTATATGTTCAAAAATAAAAATTTATTGTTTGCATTAAATATCACCAAGTTAAAAAAAAGTTCAAGTTTGTTGTGGTAGCAGAAAAATGGGCTTTAAAAAATGTCCATGCCCTAACCCCTGGGACCTGTGACTATGTTATCTTACATAGCAAAGGGACTTTGTAGATGTGTTTAAAGTATGGCCTTTGAGATGGAGAGATTGTTCTGGATTGTCTAGGTGGGTCCAACCTAATTACATGAGTCCTTAAAAGCAAAGAACCTTTTCCAGCTGGATTACAGAGAGATGTGACTACAGAAGAAGCATCAGAGATACAATGTTGCTGGCTTCAAAAATGGAAGAAAAGGCCACAAGACAAGGAATGCAGGCCTCGGAAAGCTATAATATATAAATGTAAGGAAAAGGAATCAGCCCTAGAATCACCAGAAAAAAATGCAGCCCCTTCTACACCTTGATTTTTAGCCCAGTGAGACCTTTGTCAGACTTCTAACCCACAGAACTGTGAGATAATAAATTTGTATTGCTTTAAACCACTAAGTGTGTAGTCAGTTGTCACAGCAGCAATAGCAAACTATTACATAAATATAAGCACTTAGAACAGTGTCTGGCACATAGTAAGAGCTCAATAAATGTTAGCTCTTTAATATTAATAACATCATCATCATCATGATTATTGTTATAATACAGAGTAGAATATACAGACACATTGTTGCCTCCACCCCAGGGCAGCTGCCTCTCCAGCGTGAGCTGCTCAGAGCACATACCTCACTTCACTGGATATTGGAGCTGAGTGCAAGGCAGCCAGGGGATGGAGAACATCCTCAAAACAAAATGTCACTTGGCACAGCCACCTTCAGAGCAAGAGACAGATGATCAGCTTCCCTGTAGTCTCTTTCTTTTAAAGGACAGGGGTGGTGGGCACCTTGGGAGGGTGGGGTATGCCTGCCTGGCCCAGGCAGAAGGGCATGCCTGTAGCTGTCACTGCAGAGATGACAGCTCCGGGGCTTAATCATGCTTCATTCCAAACCTACACCACTGAACTGCTGAGGAGACAGAGTGGCCAGGAAAAGCTTGGCCATTCTAATGGTTTGACATCCAAAACTTGTACCTGATATGTTGTGTGGGAATGAGCAGGACCTACAGTAGGAAGAACTTTGAGTTAGACAAAGAGGTAACTTTCTCTTGTGAAAGAACATCAAATGCCAGATAATATAGGATTTACTGAGAAGATCCAAAAGAATGAGAAGGGATACCTCTTCTGAACAGCTATGTGCTGGGGTGGGAGTGGGGAGGGAGATGAAACAGTCTCCAGAGGCCCAGCCTTTGATCAGCAGTAGGTTGCCTCACAGAATAAGTTCCTCAGTGCCTGCTCCCACACCAGCTCATTTTCAGTCCCTCCCCTGACCAAGTGAAAGTGAAGCTTTTCCCCCACAGAAACTTCCCAGCCTGCCCACCTCTCCTTCCTCCCTTCCAGAAGCCCTTTGCCTCCAATTTTCCTCCTCAGTGACCCCACATCCTCCCTGGATACTGGGGAGCCTCAGAAATTTGTCTCCACAATATCTTTTACTTCTCAAAAGCCAATAAGGCCCAAACTGGTAGCCTCCCATAGTCTCGGTTCTAGGGTAAAACCCTTTGCCTCAGACTGAGCCCAGTGTAAACACCAAACTATCTAACAGTGCCCTCAGATCTCCCCCATCTCAGATGACAAGGGCCATATCCCTTTAGACCCGTGACAAAGGCACAATTAGACTGTAAGTTCCCCGAGAGTAGAGTTCATGCCTGTCTATTCATCACAGAGCCTGGCACAGATTAGGCCTCCAGAATCATTTGTTGAATAAGGGAACACCCTCTAAAAGAGTCTACGGCCTTCTCAGAAGGCCCAGGAAAAATCCCAAGTCCTTCCCATGTCCCTCTAAATGGAAGTTCAGCAGAAAGGGCTGCTCCAAAGAGACCAGCTGCTCAGGAGTGACTGGAGACAGGGGTGAGCTAGACCTCCCAGGGGAGCCCTGACCTCAGCCCAAGGGCCCATTCCAAGTGGATCACCCACCATCAGCTCAGACCTGCCTCCCTTCCTTCCCTACCCCCAACCTTCCTCTCTATCCCAGATTGAGCTCTAAGCTGATGTTTTCCCACCGCTCCCTGCTCAACCAGCATTCTTGGGCAGTTAATGGACAGTAGAACCTCACCTTATTCCTCCCTCCATAGTCATTATGCTTCATTCCCCTAACCCAACATCTCACTCTCTGATAAAGAAACTCTCCTTATCACACCCTACAACTTGGATTCCAACAACAAGGAGGCAGTCTGCATGAAGACCTTGCAGGTCCACTGCTGTTCCTTGTAGTGCCCCTGCACAAATTAGAAAAAAAAAAAAATACCTCGTATGCCTGGTGAGAAGAGCATAGGCTAGATTATCAGCCCCCATCCACCTCTTGGCCAAGTGTCTTTGCACAACGCACAGTCTGCCCACCTGCACACAGCAGCCTTATTTGACAGACTTCAGGGAGTACACACATTGAAGGGGCCTGATAGACCAACAGGGCTTAACCTCTTATTTTACAAATGAGGAAGTAGAGACCCAAAAGGGCAGGATAATTTATCAAGGTCACACACCAAGCTCGTGGCAGATCCAAGGCCAAAGATCCCAGTGTCCTGACTCCAATCTAGTGTTTGTTCCCTTGCCCTACTCTACCCAAGTCTTACTCTTGAACACAGATGACAAAGCCATGACGGCAGGAGAGCTCCTGAAAGCTGCACCTGGAGAAGCCTTCTTGCACTGATCAGAAGTGATAACCTTACCCCCAAACTCTGTCTAGACATAAAATCGAACATAAAACACTGCCTAACCCTCAGCTGATGTGGAATGGAAATATAGATCTTCCCCATTTATTTCCCAGCCAACCAACCACATTTATCCTATGCTACATCACTATGAGTATGTCCCCTAGTATCTGTCTAGACCAACACATCTGTCTTGGCCTGGAAACTCCCAAAGTTTCTTGCTTCAGAACCCCTGAATACATAACTACTCAGAAGATGACTTTAAATTCAGATGGTGAGGCAATGGTGATGGAGGAGGAGGGGAGGAAGGGGAGGGACAGGGGAAGGGAAAAGGGAGGAAGAGAAAGAAGAAAAGGGCAATTTCTGGTCTCCTAATTCCTTGTCCAGGGTTCTCAATTGCCTATAACACCACTGGGGTCTGCTTCCCAGAAAAGGTGGTGAAGATACACACACACACACACACACACACACACACACACACACACACATGCTCACTCTCTCACTCTCTGGGTGCTGCCTGCAATTTCACATGGTGACTAAGCTCAGGCAGAGTTAGAGCTCCTGGTTTTGAATCCTGGCTTTGCCACTTTTGGCTGTGAAATTTCAGGCACACACCTTAACTTCTTTGTGCTTCAGCTCTCCTCAATATAATGGACTAACAACAAACATGACTTCATAGAGTTTTATAAAGATTATTATATGGGTGACACTTAGCGCAGTGCCTGACTGATAGCAGGTACTCAGTAAACATTGGCTGTAACTATATCAAGGTGCTGTTTCTTGACACTTTGTCCTGGCTCTGCTTTCCTGTAGTGGCAGACAGGAGGAATGTCTAGGCTGCCCAGCACAGTTTCTAATTCAGTATTCCAATTGTCAGAGAAGATCCCAGAGTCCTGCCAGTAAACTGCCTTGGGAAGTAGTGAGCTCTCTGTCACTAGGAGCAAGTGAGCAGAATCCAGATGTGCATTTGGCATGAATGTGGCAAAAGCAGAGTGGGAGTCAGGGATCTCTTCTCAAGTCCCTTCCAATTCCAAGACTGTGAATATGTGAATAAACCTACATCTCCCAGCACCCATGTGAGCACAAATAGAGACATACAAAGGCACACTCTCCACACTGGCTTTGGGGATCAGGAAGGAGTGTTTTAAACCAGGCAAGCCATCAGCCCCACCCAAGCCCTCCCCTAGCACCCAGCGATTCCTGTGTACACACAGCCATCCAGGTGGCAAGCAGAAGCTTCCAGGCAGGCACCAAGTGGGATTTCAATTAGCCTGTTTTCTACCACTCCCAGTTGTCTTTTTATGAGAACCAACTGTCAGCCACCCTTACTGCGGCCTAACTGTAAGAAAGGGGTGGGTCAGGAACCAGGACTGGGGCAAGGTAGTAGGGTATTGGGTCTACCTCAGATGTAGATGGACTGGTAGGAAACCTGGGGCAGTTCTGGTAGCCCAGGACTCTAAAGGGTCAGAGTGCCCAGAATTTGGAAGCTGTGAGAGGTAAGGACTTCCCTGTCACAGAAATGATGAAGCAGGAATTTGTAGAATGCTCAGAAGCACCACCTCTAGCCAAAGGTCAAATCCAACTACACCTCTAGGGGTAAGATAAGAAGAGAGATGCAGGGAATCCTTGCTGCCAAAACTGTTCCTGCCCCCGCCTTCTCCAGCCTCCCATCCCCCTTCACATAGTCCCCTCAAACTTCTTCCTCTGGGTATTGTGAGTCACCTATTAGATCTTCTATGGAGAGGACCAGGCACTGATAAACCAGAGCAGCAGCATATTCAAACCTTCTCATCAGCCTGGAATGCATTACTACATATATTTGTCTTTGCAGCAGCTGTAACATCAGTTCTTCCTTCCTAACAATATTGGCCTTGCCTGGTATTTAAAAGGACCCCTAAGTGCCACCAACATCTTTGCTGGGAGAGGAGACCACACACTGGGGCGGGTATATAGGCCAGCCTGGGATGAACCATTTGTTTCGGATTCACACAAAGGTGGATGCAAAAATTAGGCGACGGGGGCAGGCAAGGAGCTGGCCTGACGGAAGCAGAGCTTTCCCCTAGAACCAGTCCCAGCCCCATGCCTCCGAGTCCCCTTCAAAGAGCTACCGGCTGCGGGGAGGTGAGGGTCAGTGTATCCATATGTCCCTTTCGGCTTTCCTACCACAACCTGGCTACTCTTCCAAATCAATGGCCTCTTTGTGGCTGAGGAAGGATGAGAAAGACACGAAGTGTGTGTGGCGGGGGGCGGGGGGAAGGGCACCTCTTGGGTATTTGCTGCCATCGGGCCCAGGCTTCCCCGGAACCCGGGAGCAGTAACGCTCTCTCTGGAAGGTCTCCACACTCTCTGGAAATAGACAGGGGCAGTATCTTGGGCCTCCTGGACTCTGTGACGCGGAGCAATCGCCAGTTGCACAGTCTGGGGAAGACTGGGACGTGCTCTTACCCGGCCCCAGCCCACTAGGTGGCGCTGAGCACTCGTGCACCTGCGGGCAGCCCCAGCAGCATGGAGGTGCCTAGGGCACCTGGAGGTGGGCTGGGCTGGTGTGGCAGGTGCCTAATAAAGGGCCACGGGGGGGCGGGGGAGATAGAAGCAGCACTCTCTCCTTCAGTTATTCACGTCCATCGAATTACAGGGCCTCAGCACCCCTTCACCTCCCTGAGTTATAGTCTCCTCTTCTGTAAAACGGGTTTAATATCCACTCTAGAGTGAAAATTGAGAAGACATCAACCATGCCTGGCACATAGAACAGTTGCATGTCCTTCTCTTGAAGATCTAAATGCCCTCCCCTTCCTCAAGAAGCCTGCACTCAGAGAGACAAGAGATACTCACAGGAAGAGTTAATCCAAGGTAATCTACATAAAGGCCAAGTGAGAAATACAGACAGTGCTCTGAGCTAAGGAACAACGTGAAATAAGACACCAGAGAACTCTGAGAGGGGGAGCGGTGAGGCGGTGCGTATCTTGACCATTCTACTCTGCACCTATCAGGCACTCAGCTAGGCTCTAAGCATTCAACTGTAAACAGGTAACACAGCCCCTGTCCTCAGAGTGATTTTAGACTAGCAAGGGAGAAACACATCAGGCAGATAACTACACAAATAATTAACTACAGCTGTCATAAGTGCACAAGTATATAAAGATTTAGGGAAGCTACACATACCCTGGGTCGCCTGCTGTAGTCCTAAACCAGGGTTGAAAGTGGGGAAATTTGCTTTATAAAGAACATGAGCCCACTTCCTCTGGGTACAAAGAGGATGTAAGAAAGTGTTGCTAACATTCAAAGCACAATGGAGGCTAGGGTGACCTTTTTCCTCCAGGTAAACTAGAAAAGAACCAACATTTACTGGGTGCTTAGTTCTACCTGCCCGGCATAGTTGATGTCTTCTCAGTCTTCACTCTGTGGAGTGGATGTTAAACCTGGTTTACAAAAGAGGAGACTAAGGCTCAGTGAGGTGAAAGGACAGACCCAAGGCACAAAGAACATTCGAACAGAGCTAGGATTGGAATCCATAACTGCCTGAATCCAAGCCCCACACCTCTTCTGCTGTAATACGCTGCCTCTGGGGCCATGTCTGGGTTTCCTGCTGGGCGCCAAAGCATGGAGTATAGGGGAGGAGAGAGATAGAGAAAGGGGCAAGCAGGCTAAGAAGTTGCCAGATTGGGACCCTCATCACCACCTTCCATTCATCACAGTCAGCCCTTTCTCAGCATGTCCTGACCAAGCCACCAAACGCTTAACATTCTGCTCAGTTTCCACTGTGCTCCAACTCCAAATGTTTATCAACACATGCTGTAATGTAATCAGCTCCTGGGAAAACACATGCCAGGTAATAGATGCTGACAAGAGTGTCAAACAGATGTCCCCAGCCTAGACAGAGAAGAGAGGAAGTGCTTAGAGTTGGGCAGATCCCAGATTGGACATGACACCCCCACCCCAGGACCTCAGGATCAGCTTCTGAGGCTGGGCAATCCTAAAGGAAATTGGAATATTTTTTTCCCCTCCAAAGCAGTCATTTGGTCCTTTCATCTGATGAGAGTTATAAATGAAGCTTTATGAGATTTCTAATGATGGCAGTTTCTCTTTATCAGCCTCCAATTCCCACTTCTCAGCCAGGGTTGACTCCAGGACATGTTTTGACCAGGAACCCAAAAAATCAGGCCCCTGTCCTGGTTCCTGCTTTCCATAGTAAAAGCTAGAAGTTGTCAAACAAGCATGGGGGCAATGGGACACTCACACAGACAAGGGAGATCTGGGTTCCAGGCCACCTCCCAGATGGCATATTTAACCTCTCTGGCTTCTGCTTTTTCAACCATAAGCCTGGGGTAATAATGCCTGCTCCACCCACCTACTTCACTAGGCTGCTGTGAGGATCAAATGAGATTACAAGCCTGAAAGCCCTTTGAAAAATATCAAGCAATCACCCAACCTGTTTTTGCTATTATTATTACTATTGTGATCGTGTGTAGGTGCAACTGGGAGAGTAAATTATGGCAATCTATGTCTATGAGAGTGAGCTTATTGGTGTACATGGGAGTATATGTACCAGTTTCATGGAAGGATGGAGTTCTTGTGTTTGCGCCTGCCTTTAAAGGATAGTATGGGCAATGTATGTGTCTATGAGTATATCCGTACATGTACACATATTTGAGTGTCTTAATACAATATATTAAACTATAATAATCCTATGTGCCTGGCATTTTGCTAAACACTTAATATAGGGATATGGGCCAGCTTGGGTGTACAGGTATCTATATAGAACATTTGCAACATATGCATGTGTGTTGAATAAATGTAATAAAATGTATGCCCATTCATCTCATACAGGTAGCAGGGAATCTCTCCATGTGCTTGCCTGAGTTTCAATGAAAGTGTGGACATAAATGTCAGTGAATCTGAGTGTGTGCACACATGCATGTGTGTGCACATGTATGCATATGGGTGCACACCCGCCTCCCTATACCTGGGCCAACTGGTGTAAATTGTTATTTATCAGCTGCCTGGTCTTCGTGAGCTCCCAGCATGCCCCGAGTTCATTGCCATACAGCCATCAAGCCCACACACACATTGTGGTGACAGCTGCATGCTTGGCAGAGGGGTGCCACTCTGCTCTCTGGAGCCACAGTCTGTGCCAGGAAGCAGGGCCCCTGCCAGGGAGAAGGTACAGATTGACTACACCAGTCAAAATGCCACAGGAGGGCCCAGCAGATGGGCCAGCTTCAGAGGCCCTGGGAGCAGGACAGAGCTGGCACCTTCAGGTCCAGAGCACTTGGCCATAACAGGCTAAACCCTGTTCCTGGACCAGGAGCACCACCTCAGCACAGCAGGAGTTGGGGCTGCTGAGTGGTCAGGTGTGAAACATCCTTGTCTCTTCACTGCCCTCAGGATTAAGTCCAAAGTCCCTAACCATGTGCAAGGCCTACATAACCTGGGCACACACCTCCCCAGCCACCTCTCTGCCACCACCACCACCACCACTCTCCTCTTATAGCACCAAACAGACTGAACTACTCTTAATTTTTGATACACACAGCCTCCTGGGCCTTCTTGCTGCTTTTCCCTCTGCCTGATTTCTCCACATGACATCCCTTGGGGCTCAGCTCACCTCTTCAGAAATGCTTCCCTGACCCTTCCTGACCTCTGAGGTTAAAGAAGAGTCCCCACACACCTGACGCTCCTATAGGCCCCTAGATTTCACTGTTGTCCTAGTTCCTGGTAGATCGTTTCTTCTCTATTAGACTTTGGCCCCAGGAAGGAAGGGAGCATGTCTCAGTAGTTCATGGCTTCATTCCAATGCCTGGCATGGTGTCTGGTCAAAGGCGGTCCATAAAAATTTGTTGAATATATTATTGTTAAAAGCCTGTTGTGAGAGAGTAGTTAAACTCTCCATATTTAAATCATGATGTGCATCTGAACAGGCTCTTCTCTCAGATCTCAAGGCTGGGAAGAACCACTCCTTCTCCCACTCCCTCTCCTCCGTCCCACGCCACCAATAGTAATCATCAACCTCGACAGATGTGAAAATGGTAGAGTTTACAAAGCACTTTTACAAAGGTCCCGGAAGTCACCAATACCATTTTACAAGAGGAAACTAGGCACACAGAAAAGTTAAAGTAGCTCATTACTAGAATGACCAACTCATTCTGGTTTGCCCAGAACCTTCCCAGTTTCAGCACTGAAAGCCCCATGTCTTGGGAACCCTCAGTTCCAGGCCAACCAGGACAATTGGTCGCCATTCTTTTCCACAGTTAGTAATGGCAGATCCAGGACACAAACCTCAGACTCCTGACTTCAAATCACATATGCTCTCCCTTGCTCAGTGGCCTCCTGAACTTTCTCAAAATTCAATGACCTGCCTAGGCAGGCATTGTCTACCCTTTGGATGTCACCTCTGGGCCATTTGGCACCCTCCTGGAGTACAATTCCCCAGAAGCATGTGCTCAAGGAATATGAGGTATTCATATTAACCTAAATCGAATATAATTCAGAGGTTCATTTCTAGAGGAAAAGCGCTTTACATAATATAGGAAAAAATTAAATCTATTATTAAAGTAACTTTATAATGATAATGATATTAAATTTCAACATAAAAAACTTCACCCACAAATTGTTTTCATTTCTCTATGTTGCCTTGAATTTTTCTCTTTATAGGTGCTTTTTTCTCCCTACAGAATTGTAATGCAGTGTATGCATCATGCTTGTTCTTCTTTGCACTTCACATTATAAAAATTTGGTCTAGATTTTTGTCATTCTGGATCTCTACATCACTAACATCCCTCATTAGCCCAGGTCACAGGGAGTCTAGGCTCAGGGCTACCTGCTTCCCAAAGGGCAAAGGACTCTCTCCTCAAGAGGGATTGCTAACTCAGGGCCCCAGCTGGTATTCTGTAGGTTGCCATGTAAACACTATCCTTGTGCATGGATGCTGTTTGCAGGGCAGAGGGACAAAGCTTTCATCGGATCCTGAACAGGTCTGAGGCTCAAAGACCCACAGCTCTATAACCCCCTAGAGAAGGATATGCAGACTCATCTCCCTTATTTTTGGAGAATTGGTGGTTCAAGATGGAACTGGGACCTTTCTATCATTGCTCAGAGCTCCAGCTTCCAAAGGCAAGGAGATCCCTGGGACTCCAAGGCCTATAAGGGAGAGGGTAGCTGCCTGTTAGCCATTGTGGTACCACTTTGACATGGTAGATCATTGGACCTGAAGGGCAGCTGTGTTCAGCTACACCATTGTCCCCAAGGGCAATGGCAGCCATGGCAGTAGGGAGGCTCTGCAGTGATCTCTGTAAGAATAACAATAATTAAATGTTGCTAAGCACTGTGGGATACAGAGGCACCATCATAATCACCACAGCTACCAGATGATGATAACAGTAATTAGGTGCTGTGGTTTCCCAGCTACCCCAAGGAACACTGCTGGGATGAGGTTGGCCTGTCAGAGAAGAGGGTATCCATGCCAGTGAGTCCTCTGTGGAGCTGGTTAGGACTTTGGTCATACTTATCCATAGGATTCCTCTTCCTCCTTTCCTCCTTCCTTGCCCTTAGCCTCAACTGGCCCAGAATTGGGGACACAGAAGTGGGTGATCCCCATTCAGCATACTACTCGAATATATGTTCAAGTTTACTTTATCAAGAGATTTCAAGGGGTTGGGGAATCTCGAGGACTTCTTAATAGGATTCTCTTCACATCAAAGTGAGCTTTATTAGCCAATTGCTAAATGACACAGAGGGGCCTCAGATATGGCCTAGAGGGGAAGTCATTATTGTATTGATTTGGGGACTTTTACAAGCCTCACAGCTACCTCTCTAAAAGAGCCCATAGAAGCTGAGGAGGGCTCTGAGGACAGTTTTCTGAGGATGGCATCTTCAAAAGAGCTGATCTCTCTTTGGTCATTGCCCCCAACTGTGGGGTAGGTGAAAATGGTAAGTCTAGTGCCTGTCCTTTGAATGGGCTGTCATTTCTGCAGTCATCCAGTCTCAGAGCCAGGAGGGAATGTGGAATTCATCTGGTTTGCTCTTCATGCCAGGGCAAAAATCCCATCTACAGCACCCCTGATAAATGGACTTGTGACCTTAGTCTGAAAAGGGACACGGAGTTCATTCCATTGTCGGTTTCCTAAATAGTTTTCCCTAGACTAAATTAAAATCTACTTCCCCAACACACATGCCCATTGGTTCTGATCCTTCTCTATGAAGGCACGCAGATTACACTAGTTCCTTTTTCCTTCGGGTTTTGGAAGATTGCTAAGCATACCTCC
>NW_006436287.1:1014331-1019144 GCF_000325575.1 Pteropus alecto | reverse complement strand
CCTACTTCATGACTTTATTATTAACTCCCCCACTTTTCACCCCAAAACTTCCACCTTAACAGCTCTCTTGATCTTTCCTCTAGGCTCAAAGGATGAGTCTTCTCCTTTCTAAGGCTGACTGCACTCCTGCCCTAGTTTCACCATCCATGCCTCCTCCAGGGCCTGCTCCATGACGTACACTCTTTAATATCTGACACTATTTCCCCATCCTTCACTGTCCAGTACCTCCTTTCCCTCTGCCTACAAGATGCTCAGTAGCTTTTGATTTTCCACCAAAAAAGAAATAATAAGCCCCTTGGTCTATGTCGTGCTAACCCTCTCCAAGCTTCTGACCCATATTGCTCATTTCATCCATCATCAAAAATTCTCAAAAGCAGGGTGGACACCTGCTGCCTCTGCTTTTTCACCTTCTGTTTGCTCCTTCTCCCACTTTGATCTGGGTTCTGCCCCTGTGTGTCCACCAACACCACTCTCTTAAAGGTCACTAGTGTTTGTACACTGTTTCCAAAGACCCCTTCTGATCCCCACCTGCTTTCTGCAGTATCAGATACTGTTGGCAAGTTCCTCCTCCATTGAATTCTCTCCTCGCTTGGCTTCCATGACAACCCTTTCTCCTCACTCCCCTCTTCCCTTACTGACCAATCCTCATCTGTCCGTCCTACCATGCTATGCCAAATTCATCTCCCGAAAGCTCCCAATAAGTGTTTCTCTGTTTAGAAACTGTCAATGGCTCACCACCGCCTGTAGAAAAAAAAAATCATGGAGTTATAAAATAATGCAACTATCTGCAATGCATAACATATAATGCAATAATATGTCAGAGGGGTTCAAACATTTTTAAGCAGCAGAATCCATTAAAAAGAATCTTTCTCAGAAGCCCAATGTTTAAAGAGCATAAAAACAATGTATTCTTTAAATATGGATCCTATAGCAGTGAGGAGTGAGGAACCCAGGAAATTTTAAGGGCTCTCATAATACTATTGGGAAACCACTGAACCAATTAAATTCTTCAGACTGCAGATGAGAAAATGGACCCACAGAAGAAAAGTGATTGGTAGAAAGTAGCACACCATTTGAGGTAGTCAATCAACACATTTCAGTAAGTGCCTACCGAGTCTCAGGCCCATTCTAGGTGCTAGGGATAAAGAAGGAAACAAGAGGGACATGGTCCTGCCCTGGAGGGGCTGACAGCCCAGTGGGGAATGAATCAAGTATTATGAATAACTACTGAAGTGGTTTCAAGTATGCAAAGGGAGCTGTGAGCACATGTAAGATGAGACTTACTTGGTCTGAAGGGTAGAGTGGGCCACTCTGGAGAAATGACACATGTAAACTGAGCCCTAAAGGATAGATAAGTAGCTGGCCAAAAATAGGGGGAAGAGCATTGGTGCAG
The DNA here is from genome assembly GCF_000325575.1 of Pteropus alecto. Lineage (NCBI taxonomy): Eukaryota > Metazoa > Chordata > Mammalia > Chiroptera > Pteropodidae > Pteropus > Pteropus alecto. The sequence goes on along the minus strand of NW_006436287.1, from coordinate 1,017,751 downwards.
ATGAAACAGCTTGGGTAAAGGTCGAGATAGTGAGTTTGATGGCTGGAACCTCTGGAAAGCCCAGCAACTTCTACTCAAAGCCCTAGAGCTGGATGAGACAAACTGAAGAAGCAGGCAGCCCCATAAGCCTAGCTGAGGACACTGGCTTCAGAGGCTGGAAGGCCAAGGAAAGGTTCTCAGGTGTTAGACTCTGGTCATTGAATTAGAAGACAGTCCACTGCTAAATGCAATGTGGAATCATGGATTGGATCCTGGAACATAAAACAGACATTAGTGGGAAAACAAGAAATCTGAATAAGTTCTGCAGTTCAGTTTAATAGTATTATATACCATGCTAATTTCTTAGTTTTGACAAATGTACCATAATCTATAAGATGTTAACATTAGGGGAAGCTGGATGAAGGACAAACAGAAACTCTGTATCATCTCCTCAACTCTTCTGTAAATCCAAAACTATTTCAAAATAAAGTTTTAAAAATCCATATTCCTTCTGGCACCAAGGCAGACAGAAGCAAAACTGGATGTGGAGAGAGAGATTACAGTAATAATGATGACTAACACTTAAACTGTTCTTCCTGTATACCAGGCATTTTTCCAGACACTTAATGTGTTTAACTCATTCAATTCTCACAACTCCATGAGATTGGTGTTATTATTTCCCTTCATTAGGCAGATGAGGAATCTAAGCACAGAAAGGTTAAGTCCCTTGTCTAAGGACAACACAGCTACTGGGTGGAAGTGCTGGGATTGAAGGATTTGAATATTGGCTGTCTAGCTCCAGAGTCCCAAGTACTTGACCTCAGGCTATATTGCCAGAGGATATTGCAAGAATCAGGCAGAAATCATGAGCGCATGGACTAGGGTAATAATACTATAGAAAGAATGCTATAGAAGTGGAGCAATATCGCTAGACTTAAAATATATATTAGAAGCGGAATCAACAGTGCTTGCTTTTGAATTAGAACATGGTGGTTGAAGAAGAGGGAGGAAGCAAGAAATGACTCCTGGACTTCCAGCTTAAGAGTAGGGACCAGAACCTAGTCTCATGCTTGGTCCTGTGCTTCTTCCTGCCAATGAAGGAATCCTAGACAGTTCACAATCTGGCTGTCCCTTTATTTTACACATTCCCAGAATGCAAAACAAACTGGATCATTTGCTGTTCCCACACAGGCCCTGCCCTATCCCATCTCTATGTCCTTGTACAAGCTGTTCCCTCCACTGAAATTCTCTCCTCCATCTCCCTTGGTCCAAATTTGATCCACCTTTCAGGGCTCAGTCAAATATCACCTTTTCCAGAAGCTTTCTATGCCCTCCACAATGAGAAGCACTAACTCTCTCCTCTAGATGCTAGCATGGTTTGGCTCTCTTTGGCAGTGACCTTCCATCCTATAATAATATAGTTATTTCAGTAGGTCTTGGTTGTTGCTCACTTTTGTATCCTCAGCACCTAGCATAGTAAGTATACAAAAAGACTGAGTAAACCTACAAGCTCTATCTTATTTTCCTTTGCCCTCTTTCTAGTTCCCTTTTCTGTCCCCAGCAACCCAGTATGTACACACACACACACACACACACACACACACACACACACACACACACCACCTCGCACCTATGCTGGTGATTTGCATATTTTAGGGGCTTGTTTAAAGATGATGAGTTGGTACCATGCTATCTCATTAATTGCTTCCATCTTCTCCAATCCCCAAGCAGCTATGCCAACCCCCAGACACACCCTCTCTGGAAGCCCATTTACAAGCAGATCAAAGAAGCCTTACCCAAAGATGGAGAGGTGGGAGAACATGAGAAGGAAATGAGCAGGCATTGGTGCATCTGAAATTGCCCCCTCAAACCCATCCAGTCAGCTCCTACAACATGCCTGGCAGAGTATGAGACCCCAATGAACTCAATTCAGCCTTGGCCCTTAAAGTACTTAGAGACCAGTGGGGAGGTGCCTGGCTATCAGACTGGGCTACCACAAATCATGATAAGGTAGTCATCCCCCAGCATAAAAACCTCCTGGTGGCTGCTCAACATTCATGGATCTGCAGGACTCTCCTTTCCCCAAGTCTTAGGCTCAGGCTGCAACCAAAAATTTTGGAGCCCTACTCACCCAAGCTGTTGCTGGCCTTTCTGCCTTTCCTCATGCTGACAGAGCTATCTTAAACTAGTCTCCTTAATGACTCCTCCCACCAGTACATCCCTTTGTCTGATTGTCCCATAGATGACTCACTCAGACCCTGTGAAGGCCCCTCCCTCCACTTCCCTAACAAACTGAATGAGAACTTTTCTCTGAGACCCACCAAATCCTATGTGCACATCTCTGGGACACAGCACATATTAGATGCTTATTTATAACATCTGTTTCTATGTCTGTCACTATCCCCAACCCCCCAACTAGACTGAGTGCCTTTAGGACAATGACTATGTCTCTGTATCCCCAAGCTTGGCACAGTATTTGGTACCAAGAATTCTGGGTTACATTTGTTAAAGGTAAGTTCATGAGTGTGGTAGTGTTCCAGTGAGTGCTAAATTAGATTGCTTCAGCCAGAAACCAAGAGACGCTCCAGGGCCAGATCCCAAATATTGCTCACCCTTCTGCTCCTCCCCCTCCCAGGAACTAGAATTTAATTTTAGCAGGAAGGGCCACTTCCCCTTTGCTCCTGCCGGCTGGGCAAAAGGTAGGAATGGGCAAAAGGCAGCAATAGGCAAAGGGAGCATCTCTAGTTAGGCATCTGGAGAGAGAACTCGGTTCTCCTTAGTGGAAAACCCTGTCTGTCTGCCTCCTTCTGGGAGAAAAGATGGGAGTAAGAGGTCCAGAGGGAAGGAGGAGAGGGCAGGCTTAGGACTGCCAAGTGCTTGGAGGGCCCAGCCACCTTGGCAGGAAGATGACCACACCCAGATGCGGTGGGTAGTAAACGGGATGGGGCAGAGAGTGCCTGCCCTGCCACAGATACTGACTGGATGCGTCATTTTCGCGGGAATCCTGTAAATCACTCAACACAAAAGGTGCTGACAAAGGAAGCAGAGTTCCATTTCACACTCTATCTGGAGAAGGGGAGGGAGCTTCAGTTTTTAGAAAAGGAACCCCTGAAGGGAGCAGAGATTGGAAAAGACCAGAAACCTCAGTGGCCCTATCTCACCCACTAATGCTCACCACGACTTCTCTGGCAGCTTCCAGTAGGGCCCGCCTAGCTGCCTCTCCATTTAGCGTCCAGATGCTGCAGAGACGGAACTCTGGCTACCGGGTTCTTCTCCTAGCTCTGCCACTGTCTGCTCTTGAACCCCTGAGCTAGTAGCCTTACCCTTCTTTGGGCCTTTGTTTCCTCATCTGTAAAATGGGGCCAGGATGTAGTAGAGGGGCCTGTGGAAGCCCTTTCAGCTCGGACATTGCTAGATCCAGAAGCCCGCACAGCGCAACAC
>NW_006436287.1:1013822-1014292 GCF_000325575.1 Pteropus alecto | reverse complement strand
ACTCTTTCTTCCACAGCCCACCCCGCCCCCCGTCTTAACTCCACCCCCACCGAGCTGCTTCTCCCCTGACGTCGGCCGCTAGAGGTCACTGCCTCCCTTTGTCAGCTGCAGAGGAGGGCAGGTAGCCCTCCCGCCCTCTGGCGGGCTGAAAGGCGACGGAAGGGGCATCTCCTGAGCCAGTGGGCCAGAGCTGGACCCCACCGCCCTCGCTTGGGGTCTAACTCCGCCTGAGGACGGAAGGTGTGTGCGGTTGGGCGGAGGCTGGGCCTGGCGCGGGCCGGGCGGCCGAGTCAGGAGTGGGTTAACTCTGACCCCTCCCCTCTGCCTGACATCACGGGGCGAGCTGGGAGAGGCTGGCGCTCGGTGAGTGAGAGAAAGAGCGAGAGGAGCGAGCGAGGCTACACTCGGCGCCCGGGCAGCTAGCTCCACATTGTTGCGGATCCCCAGGACGCGGCCGAGCGGCGGCGAGG
>NW_006436287.1:1013465-1013710 GCF_000325575.1 Pteropus alecto | reverse complement strand
TCGGAGGACGGCCGGCCATGGACGCCTGCAAGTTGGAGCCGAGCGGGAAGGCGTGAGAGCGCTGGAGCTGGGAGCCCGCGCAGCGGGTCGCGCCGAGGGTGGGTCTCTCTCTCCAGCCTGCCCTGCGCGGAAAAGAGGGCAGACGCCGGTGCCGGGAGCAGAGCGGAGAAGGGGGCATGACTCGGGCGACTTGCGGCGGGCATCTGCCCAGCTTCTAAGCTGCCGGCGGCCCAGGGCCCGGATTG
>NW_006436287.1:1003438-1013448 GCF_000325575.1 Pteropus alecto | reverse complement strand
GGAGCCTACCCGGCCCACCCCGCCCCGGCCCACGGCTGCGGCTGACCTGGATCCTCCGAGCGCTTGCCGGCCCGCAGAGATCTGCCTTCGTCTTCGGCTGGTTTTGGGAGCGCGAGGAGCGCTCTCCTCGCAGCCCCTCTCTCCGGACCCCGATGGCTCGGATGGGGCTTGCGAGTACCGCTGGACGCTGGTGGGGACTAGCTCTCAGCTTGACCGCATTCTTCCTTCCAGGTAAGAGCGTTCCGCCTTTGCCTTTTCATTTTATTTTATTTTATTTTTCCATCCAATGCCTCCCCCGGGCTAGGAGCTGAATGGCGGGCACGTCTGGGTTGTAGGGAGTGAAAAGAGCCAGAAAAGTTGGGTCACGGCTTAAGGAAGGGGGTGTGGGAGGTGGCACAGCGGAGAAAGATTGAGAAGCTGAACAGCCTGCCCTGCAGGGAAGCAATCTGATGCACGTCTCTGTGTAGCAAGAGAGCACTTTCTCCGCTCAGTTTTTCACAAAAATAATAATATGTAATAGCGTTCTATTTATTTAATAACCAGCTCTCAACTGAGGAAGCAGTTTGGAAACACTGCATGTTACATAAATGTAGAATAATCACCGTAATCACCGTCTCGGGGAATGAGACAACAGCTTCAGGGGGAGGGCGTCAGTCTTGGAACTGGTGGGCTGTGGGTTTGGAGAATGGCAGGGGGACTTTGTTTCTCAGGCCCTTTTGCCAGGCGGCTTCGGGCGTCGGGCCCCTCCCATACCATGTCGCTTCAAAGCAGGCGCGCAAAGCCCGCTCCTGCGGCAGAGGCGGCTCGGCTCGTCGCTCACCTGAGGTTCCTTTCCCAGAGGGTGAGGCCCCGCCGGCGCGGGAGCGCTACCTCCCTACCTCGGCGGGGCCGGGCTTCTCGGAACTCTGCTCCCAGTTTGGGGACTCTCTCCCGAGAAGACGCCGCTGGCTTCATGCCAGCCAGGTGACTGCATGACCCACTTTCCCGAGGGCGCCCTTCCTCGAAATGCCAGCGGCCAAGGGGTTAACCTGACACCCGGCCCCTGGGGTGGCCCGCAGTGGCCCCTGTGAGGGTGGGATGGGGACGGAGGCTGGGGCTGGCCCAGGCGTATTGTGCTGGGGAATGAACTGGAAAATGCGTTTAGGAGGCAAATCCGACCGAGTCCCCTTGCCTGGATTTAACCCTTTGTGTCCCTGGGCAAGCTGCCTGGCTCCCACGGTGGCTGATTTCATGGTGGCTGGTGACACCATCGCAGGTCGGGGTGGGAGCGGGGTTCCTCCAGCCCTCCGGTAAGAAACCTGAGACCACCTCCCGCTCTAGCTAGGTAAGGGTTTGCGTTGGGGGCCGGGAGGGGGAGGGAAGCTTGGCTGGAGCACGTGGCCGTGGCCTTAGGGTGAAAGAATAAGGAGTCAGAGTAGAGACCTGCTCCGCATGGGGCAAGAATATTAGATCCACGGCGCTGCTGGCAGAGATCCGATGGTGATGCCTGTGATGCTGCAGGCTCCCTGGGCAGTTTGTTCCAAGGGGCCAGCTTGGTTGTCGAGTTGCAGGACTAGGGTGCACTCCTGGAAGGCAAGAATCTGTCCTCATTCACATCTAAACCCTGTCTGCCGCCAGGGTTCCGCAAATCTCGGGGAGTGGCCAAGGGTATGGAAAGCACTTTATGGGAAGCCTGCACCGTGGTGCCCCCACCCCTGCAGCCTGTGGGGTGCTGCCCTGCTAGATGTGTGGGGGAGGGGGGAAATTTCAGGGTATACAGTCCTCACTGCCCATTTCAAAGAGGCTTGACTGAGTCCTTCTCTGGCTAGATGGTCATGGTAAAATCGACAGGTCTAGCACACTGGACCTCCTGGGAAGCCAACTGGGAAATACTTCTGATGTGGGTGGGGGAGGAGGTCAGCTTCTGGGAACCTTCCAAATCTATATTGCCCACAACCAGAAACCAGCTAAAGGAGAGCTCTCCTGGAGCTCTAGTTGGTCCAGCACATTAGGGGTTAAACTAATCCTGGGTCAGACAAAGTGGGGGAAGGTTTCAGGGAGGGGAAACAACTCACCCCCATTCTCGCTTCTTTTGGTTATTCTTTTCTCCCAGATTTGAGATACGTAGTGGTTAATTCCTGCTTTGGGGGCTGGAGGCCTTCCCTGCTCCACCCAACTCAGAAAGTAGGGGCAAGGAGGTGACAATCTCACCTGGCTCAAGTGTGGACACTCCCACTCATAAAAATCCAAATGGAGGGGGTGAGATGCTGAGAAGGATCCACAGTTCAAAAAGGCACTTAATAAGTGCTACCTGGCTCCTTGATTGATCATAATTGTTATGGCTGGGTAGCATCAGGGACTTCCAGAGTTCCTGGGCCCACCAAGCTCCTGCACCCAGTAACTGTGCCCCTTGGTGCCTCTGAAGGAGACAGGTAGATATGGTGGTGCCATCTGACACTTGGACAGAGGCTGGTAAGCCCAGAGTTGCCCCCACCCCCACCACCACCAGCAGCCTCCCTCCTGATTGCCTGCTGCTACTTCCCTCAGGGGACTTGCCAGGCTGATGCTCTTTTCTGGGTTCTCCTGGGCTGTGGCAGGGAGCATGGAGGGGTGAGGAGAAGAGCCTGCAGTGGGGAAAGGGGATTACAGGGGTCTGGAAGCCCCTGATGTATGTGATCGCCTGGACTTCAAAATACTCCTAATCTGGCCATTGAAGTATAAACACAAAAGTATGTTTTCAACAACACGGACTTTACCAGACAGGATGGTGAAGACTCACAGGCCTCCGAGATGACAATCTCCCTCCTGTTAGCTCAGAGGAGAGGACCAGTGAGGCATAGGGGCTACATGCCACAGAGGGACAGGAGGAGCCCAGGGAGGAGGCAGAAAACCTGCCTTAGAAGCAGGTGCACTGAGTTGGTGTCCCACCTACACCACACCCTCCCTAATTGGCTTCCCCAAACCTTTTGTCTGGAAAGAGAACACACACTCCAGAAGAGCTGTTTGGTCAAAGCACACCCCTTCTCTGCAACCTTTGGTGGCTTCCTTCGAAACTCAAAGTGTCAGGGCAGTTGGCTTATTTTCCTCTCCCCACTTCTCACAGACAGTTGTGTGCTCAGTCTTGCTCTGCAGGATGTTATGGCAAAAACAATTCTGCTGGCCTGGGGTTTGCAGCATGTATAAATGGGATTCTCAGTGCCTGTTTCAGAGTCAATGCTGCGGAGTGTCTCAGAATCAGATTCAAGGCCTAATAGTCAAGGCTAGAAGGGATGAGGAGATACTACAGAGCCTGGACCCAGTGCCCCTATCCGAGTGGCCTAAAAGACATCTCTGAGCCTCGAAAGTAGCATAATCTGGGCTTATGGAACAGGTAGCCCCTTCTTGCATGATGCTGGCTGAGACTCTGATATCACTTCCCTTCTTGACCACTCAGCTTTGTACAGTGAACACAGTTTGTTGGCCACTGTCTGCCCCAGGACTGTGTTGTATGTTGCCAGGATGGTTACGCAGGCCAGAACCCTCATGCTGATGGCTGAGTAAGTGGGTCAGGCTGAGGGGCAGAGGGTCAGCCGCAGTTGCTATGTTTATGATTCTGCCATTGTTTAGCAACTAACTAATGTTCATTGTTCATCACAAACAGAAAACACTCGAGGGATGTGTTAATGTACCTTCATTTTTTTCTGATTCTTTCCTGGTTAACCTGGTAAATCGAATGGCTCCTACAGTGGGGATGGGGGGGCGGTGGGGAAGGACAGAGAGGGTGTCTGTTGTGTTCACCTGTTTTGCTGATTTTTTTTTTTTTAACTTTGAATGTTAGCAAGTGTGTCAGGCTAGAACGGACACTAATCAGCTGTGGGGATTAGGCTATAATGTTTCCAACAGTCTCTGTATAGTCTCACCTTCAGTATAGAGTGGGTGCACGCACCCACGTGCAAGGCTTTGTTTGCTTGTGTTATCGATACATCATTATGTACGTGCAGGCCCATGGGGACTAGGACAAGGAGGTATATGCACTGTTCACTGTGGGTCACCATGGGACTGGGGCCATAAATATATATCAAATGTATGTTCTCATAACCAAATTCCTGTGTCTTTCCAACTAGGATTTTTTAAGTGGCTCTGAGCCTTAATAATGCCTGTGTTTAGGTCAGTGTTGGTGAGGGTGACTTTGGAAGGAGACCTAGGATGTGCCATTAGCCAGCTCCTTCCATGATGGGCTTCCAGGTCATTAGGGAGTGGGAGGCCTGGGCACCACTTTTCTTTTTGTGCTCTGCTCTTGGCTTTAGACTGAGCCTCTGCATCCTCACAGGGACATGCTCACCTGGAGAGACTTTCCTCTCTTGTCAGCTTCCTTGACAAATGAGCTGTGCTAGAACCTGGTGTTAACTGGAACCTGGCTTGCCTCAAGGCTTCTCAGGATCCCTGAATGGCTGGGAGGGACCTCAGGAGATAGTTTTTCAGCTACAAATTTGGCACCTTTGCTTCCTTCACAAATACTTGGGAAAAGCATCATCTGAGGAGAAAGTAGCATAATCCGGGCATTTAAAAATGGATGTGAGTGTGGGCTTTGGTCTTCCATGGACAGCCCTGCAGAACCATATGTATGCCTAGGTGGGCAATCTGCGTGTGCCTGGAAACATCCCTAGTCCATGCAGCAGAAAGTGGGGGCCCTCTTGTTGGAAAGGGAAGTGGGAATGAGGGTCAAGGACTGGGGAAGAGAGCCATCCTGGGAGCCCAGCACCCTGTGCCCAAGTCCAGCTGGCAAGTGTTTCTTCCCCATGATGCCCAACCCCTCCATAGAGACCAAGTCTGCAGAGCCAGCAACAGATGTGCTGGCTGGGGCAGGAGGTAACTTAAGATCTGAGCTGAGATCACCTTGCAAAGGGAATGCCCTGAACTGTAGATAACACCCCTTAGTCCAATTAACTCTTTAGACTCTGGATTCTGTTGTTTTGTTTGGGGCTGGGAGATGGGGATAGAGAAGAGATAGGAAAAAACACATCAAATCTTATATTTGAACCCCGACCCAATTCATTCCTCAATGAAAGATAAACTCAGTGCAACAGGAGAGACCCAAGAAGGACACAAAAACTTCCTGATAGCAGACTGGAGCCTCTTCAGGGCAATGGATAATTCCAAGGTTTATCCTAGGGTGGAGGAGGGGGTAATAGTTATGTACTCAGGGATGCATGGCATCTGTTCCTTTCATAATCTTCCAGGGCAGAGCAGCAGTGGGCCTAGGCCCTCATCAAAAGGGAGCTCGGTTCCTCTCCCTACAACCTGGTGATTACCCTATCTTGGCTGCCCACCATAATGAGACAGCAAAGTGAGGCCAGGTGGACTCTGTTTGAATCTCAGCTATACCAATATCTAGTTGAGTGAACTTGATTAAGTCACTTTGTAGGCCTCCATAGCCCCATCTGTAAAATGGGTTTATTTTAATACAATTTCAAAAGAGATTTTTGAAGACTAATCGACGACAATGTATGAAAAGTGCTTAGCACATCACCAAGCATGCAATAAATGTACAGTAAAGGGGTAGCTACTCCATTCCCTATGCTTTTTCTCTAAGAGGTCCTGGCCTTCTCTGTGTCTGCCAATTGGGCAGTGCCAACTTTGCACTCCCTTGAGAAAGAGCTGCTCAGCTGCCTGCTCACTGCTGACCTCACTTCCTTGTCTCCAGTCAGGAGCTGTTTTGCGCAGTGAGCCCCTGTCCCCACCTGGAAATGATGGCAGTGGCTGCAGCAGCCCTGGGGAACTTGGTTGGCCTGGCTGGCTGCAGGCATCTACCCTTGTGGTCAGGTACTGCACAAGGAGCAGGTGTTGTGCAGCCTTTGTTCTGCAGCATGTCGCCAAGGGCTCTCTCCAGCACGCAGCTTGCTCCCAGGCTGTGGCCCAGCTGGGTGCCATTGCCCATCTAGAGGGCTCACTATGGCAGCAGCCTGAGGCAAGCAGGGAGGACTGGGGACCAGCCCCTGCCTTCCCTCAAACTTCCACATTTTGGGGAAGGATAGGCAACGGGACCCTCTCTCTAGCAGTCCATTGTACCATCTCACTCATTCAATGAGGTGGTACAGCCAGATAAGTAGAGAATCCTCCTGAGGTCACTCCCTGCTCACTAGCAGAAAGTCCTTCTCTCACTTTCTCCTGTTGCAGATTGAATCCTTTCACCAGTAATAATAAAAATGTTTGTGGCATTCCTTATAGCTCCTAGTTTCAGCTGACCCTCTCAGTAACTCCAAATGAATGTTATCAGTATTTCTTCCATTTCACAGAAGAGGAAGGTAAGACAGGTTTAGTAATTTGCTGACCATCTCATACCAATTTAACCAACTTGAGTGCTGGGTCTTCTGACTCCAAATCCAGTAGAAGAAATGAAAGAGGCTGGAATGGACAGATACAGAACAGGTTGAGCCAGGTAATGATAAAATATGTCTGGTAAGATGGTACTTTGCCAGCCACCACGACTCCCCCAACTCTTCATAACAAGCCAGAGCATGGGGGTTCCTTGGGGAAGTGGGGGTAAGCTGAAGACATATAGGTTGGAGGGTGGCCCAGCCAGGGCTGACCATGGAGCCCAGGTGGACAAAGAGTATAGAACGCCCAACAACAGAATGGCAGGGGGGCCAACGGGGATGCTTATCCTTCCAGAAGTTAGAACATCACTCTCTAGGGATCCGGCCTGAGACAAGGGCAGGGCCCCTGAGGTATGAGCACAGAGCCCCAGGGCATAGGCTAGCACAGGGCCACTGTGTATCCCTGGCCCAGGGGCAAAGAGCAGTGCTCAGAAAGCACTGTGGACTGGATGGAGCAGCAGAGAAGGAAAGAAGAATGCAGGCAGAGTCGACTCCCTTCCCTGGGCCACCCCCCACTCCCTCTGCTTTATGCAGACCCCAGTTTCATTTCCAGTTTATGAGGAGTCTCATTACCAAGCCACAGACAATAAAACCCGCCTGGCCACTCTGGCCCGGATCTCATTAGAGAACATTAGTTCCACTGGCTGGTGGCTCCGTTGGGACACAGCTACAGGCGTGGCCCAGGCAGCAAAGCAGGCCAGTGGCCATGAGCACAAGAATGTCCCATTGGAAGTCTGAGTCTGATCTATGGGCTTGAATGGAGTCTTCCTTCTTTTCACCCCCACCCCACAGTCCTGGAATTCAAGCTTCAGAGCGGAAACATGGGTCCCTCTATCCACTCAGACCCTCAGTTCTGCCCCTGCCTGAACACAACAAGGAACACAGCCTCCTCCAGGGCTGCTCATAGGAGTCCACCCTCTCTGGAAGGAGCTGGCTGAAAAGCTCAGCAAATCACCATTCCATGGAGGAGAGCCTTTGAGGATAGGAGACAGCATGTCCACCCAAACCCACAGGTCTGGAGAGACTCTGAGAGACATGTCCTAACAGCAGAGATGGAGTCTGGTGTCCTCACAGTAGCCTTGGCCTTGATCTTGACCCATCTTTCTATTCAAATATTGGGGGTTCAAAATTGGGGGGTCAGTCCTATTCAAAAATTGGAAATGAAACCAAGGTCTACATAAAACAGAGGAAGGTGGAGGTGGCCCAGGAAAGGGAGTCGACTCTGCCTGCATCCCTCTTGCCCTCTCTGCTGCTCCATCCAGTCCACAGTGCTTTCTGAGCACTGCTCTTTGCCCCTGGGCCAGGCCTACACCCTGGGGTAGGCCTACACACGGAGGAATCCCATGGTGGATACATTATTCCTCTCCTATAGATATAATTTCACAAGTTGGCAGCCTTGGCAAGGGCTTCCTGGTCCTACCCGCTTCCTGGAGGTGTAATAACTGCCCACAATCACTATAATGGAGCCTTAGGTTCCATCTTGGGGTTCTTCCCACCAAAGACAGGATTATTTTTTCTTAGCAGATTCTGGTGCCTGTTGACAGCCAGGCTTCTCTCTGCCTGTATCCTCCCCTCTCTGCTTTACTTTTCTTCCCCTGCAATCCTGCATACCTGCTGGTCACCAAAATACTACCAGGGTTCAGTGGACGTCACCACGAAAAAGCAAGGCAAGAACAAAGGAAAGCTAGCTCCTTCTCAATGTCTCAGTATTGGGGGAGAAAAGTAAATGTCAGGCCCAAGTAACTGGTTCTTAGCACACACAGGTGTACTCTCATGGAGGGGTCATACAGACCAGCCCACATACACTTTGGCACATGAGCTGGTGTTCCAGCCAAATGGGCCAGCAGAGATGGAAGCACCGATCTGCAAACACAAGTCTAACCCTGCTCTGGAAAAAAGGGGACTGGAGACCTGTACTGGCCCCTGGCACTCCCCTATGAGGCCCTTGTCTGCAGCTTGTCTGGAGTGCAAGTACCAAGTGGGGTTGGTGAGGCAGCCTCCATAGGCTCCATTCTCTGACCCCTGAGCAGCACTCCATGTGCCCCCTCCCTTACTCCTAGTGTCTTGTGGGCAAATGCTGTCAGCTGCTAGGACAAAGGAAGTAGAGAAGATGCCTCTGAGCCAAGCCAACCTTGCTGCCACTTGCTGTGGCTCTTACTGCAGGAGGGGTTGGTAGCAACATCCTCATTTATGGGACTATATTGCAGCAGCCCCTGGCTCACTTCTCTCCCTGATTCCTGACTCTCTGGCTCCAATCTGCCCACATCGTTGGTTGGATGAATATAAAGCACACCTAAAAAAGACGCTCACAGGCCCAGAAGTATTTGTTGGCTGCCCCTCCCTGACTCATCTCTCACCACCCTCCCTAGCTTGCCACACCTAGGTAGCCACACACCCCTCTATTCATGCCCCATGCTTTCTCACCTCAGTGCCTTTGCATGTGCCATTCCACCTAAAGTTCTCCCTTATTTCTCTTATCTAAATACTGAGGTTAAAAGCCAATTCTGTCATGAGCCTTCATGAACCCCCAGCTGGGGATAACCCCTCTCATCCCAAAGCCCAACCCCCCACCCCCATCCCAGCATCTCATCCATGCCACCCTGTGGAAATACAGTTCTGAATCTCATTATATAGTTATTTGGGCTTGGGATTTATCTTCTCCACAAGACAGAGCTCCAGAAGGAAAGGGACCATTGCTGACAGGGCTTGGTATCCTCGGGACCTAGTACAGAGTCAGCCTATCACGGGCTAGTAGTACATGCTAGGTGGTGACATAGTTGCTTATTTAGACAGTCGATAATGATAATGATAATAATAATGGCAAACTTTTATCAAGAGTTCTTGGACAGTTACTTTTGTAAATAGTTTACATATATTAACTTATTTAATCTTCATAATGACTCATGTGCAAGGTACTTCTGTTCTCCCTGTTTTTACATATGGAAAAACAAGGCCTAGGCAGAGGTTAGGTAACTTGCCCAGGGTCACACAGCTAGTAAGTGGCAGAGCCAGGATTCAGATCTAGGAAGTCAGGTTCAGTGTCCAGGATCATACCACTTAACTAAGCTGCCTCTCTTCTAAGTGGGCGATAGAGGAAGATGGCTTACTAAGCCTGGAGTAGCATAAGATTACTTGCCTCTGGAATGCCCACCACTTTATTGCTTACCCTCCTACTCCCTTTCACGGTGCAGATATAACCTGGTGCATCCCCGGAGCACTCGGGAGTTATTAGTGCTTATCATCGCAGAGTCTCAGCAGTCATTACCGCTGTTTCCTGTGTACTACAGGTACCATCGTTGTGTTCCTAGTATATCCTGCCAGCGTCACTCTTGTATCTTGGGAGTATTAATGTAGCTATGCTGGAGGAAAATGTCTTGATATTATAACTCTTTCATCTCCTGAGTCTTTGGGCATCACTGATGCCATTTGGGGGCCTCCTACCATGTTTCAGCGTGAGACTAGAGGCAGGTGTAATAGCTTTTTTCACAGAATCTGCCTGAAACTGCCTCCAGCAGATGTTCCCAGGCTTGCCCCCAATCCTGGGTAGGTCCATGGCTCAGTGAGGTAATCCTATGCCAGGGCCTGTTCTAAGCTTCTGGAAGATTCCAGTCTCTCTTGCCCTCACCCAGAATCCAAAAAAAAAAAACAAAAAAAAAAAGCGGACAAAGGGGTGCC
>NW_006436287.1:985053-1003178 GCF_000325575.1 Pteropus alecto | reverse complement strand
CGGGAAAAGTCCACTCTCTCTTGCCCCCCCCCAAAACCAAAAAAAAAAAAAAAAAAAAAAAAATGGCAAGAGAGAGGTCCCTCCCTGGGGAGGGATGAAAGGGCTAACCCTTCCTCTGCCTCTGGCAGGTTCAGGGCAGGGAGCTGCAGACAGAGACATCTGCAGCCTTGCAGTAGGGGTAGAGAACTATCCCAAGAAAGAAGATCATGGGAGGAGAAAAATCAAAACCGTTTCCGAGTGTTGTGGCTGAAGACTGAGAGTGGACTCCAGATGGCCCTGCAGGTCACCACGTGGGCTCAGTTCTCACAAACTCCCTTGCTTAATTAGGAAGGTAACTCAGCTACAAAATAGTCATCTGATATGTTTCGACGCCAAAGAGAAATTCCTCCTAGACCCTCCGCTGTTCTAGATTATCCATGCTCCATTAGCTTGAATTACGGTGCAGCCTCTGTATCGTGCAGACACAGGCCAGAGCTATGCAGTCGGCTCCTGGGGCCGGAATGTGCCCTGCACCTTGGAAGAAATAGAGGGAAGGAGGGCTTGAGACCCACCTGACCTCCATCCAAACCTAAAGATAGCCCAGTCAGCACAAAGAGACCAGCTTGACTCAGCCCAGCAGGACCTATGGACACCCATGCTCTTGAGCTAAGTCACTTTCATTCCCCTCTTTTCTGCCATTTGGGCCAGGCCTCCTTTAAGGTTTTGAGGCAATGGCAGAGGCTTCTACAGCAGCTCCTGGGTGAAACTGCAGCAGAAGCAGGGCCAGGCTTCTTTCTGATTGTAAATAAGATCAGAGCTGAGCAGCCACACTGCACTGGATTATTTTATTATGATTGCCCACCTCCCCCCGCCCCCTTCCCCCGCCAGAACTGTCCTGATCTCATTGGCCTAGATTGCTGCATCTCTCAGAATGATGAATGGGCCTCCTCTCCCTTCCCAGGCAGGATGGCTGGCCCTGCTACCAAGACACCTTCCTACCCAGCCCCTTCGCAGATTTATTTTCTGTGTTTATGGTACCCAGAGAGTAATCAGTGTTCTGGGCCAGCTGAGCATTCTGATTATCTTCACTTGGTTGGTGGATAGGTCTTTGAGAAACTTAGGCGATGGCCCCCTGGCCCCCCTGTGCCTGCCCCTACCAGGCCCTAGCACCCTTCCCACCCTTGTCTCCTCCTAGGAGTCACATAATGGGCTTTGGGGTTGAGGTCAGTTCTGAAGGGGATAGTAATAGAGGAGGGGAGATAGTGACAATCCTTGGCACCCACCTCCTAGCACTGCTGCAGGGAGAGCTGGTATAGGTCTCTGTGGCTCCCACTTCCCGTCAGACAGCTTCTCTGGAGACCAGCCCTCCAGCTCTACTCAGAAGCAACTTTCCCAGGCAATGGTCCTATTCTCCACTCCCATTCCCCATCTCTTTATTACGCCTGTCCCTCAGCACCTGTGTACAGTTCATGTAGTAATGATTATTTGTGCTGATTTATGTGTTTCTTTACAAGTGTTTTTATGCACTCTGTGTTTGTATGAGAGAAGTTTATGGTTACTATATGTATGTGTGTGCGAATGAGGTCATATGCTGTGTGTGTGCACAAAGTCACATACTCTGTGTGTGGGGGTATACCTGCTCCTGATTAGACTCGCCATCTTCTCCCCCACAGAGGTGGGGGGAATCTCACCCAGCTCCCTAGGGAGCGGAGGAGACAGGCAATCAAAGATGATGACTGTCTAAGGCAGAGTCTGTACTGCCCCCAGCAGCCAGTTAGAAAATGGAGAAGGTCAATCTAAGGTAATTGTTTTGTCTATAAGATCACAAACAACTGGTTTGACTATTTTTTCCCCAGAAAATTAACTGAACCCACTGGTTTTGGAGCCAATGGTCTTTACCTTTTGTTACTAACATGTGCCCACATGTATATCTGTGTCTTATCTTCTCTAAACTTAAGTTCCCTTCACTGTAAAATGGGAATGTGATAATTGGAGGTTTCAGGGGTAAATAACGCAAGTAGCATCATTAGCACAGTGCCTAATATGAGCAAGTCTTCATACCATTTGGCTGTTATTAGCTACTGTGTACCCAGGGACCCTGCATCTAGAGGAGGGTCAGTTCCCTGGGCCTGGGAAGCTGGGCCTGGGAGCCCTCGTGCAGTTCATGATCCAGCATGCTGTGGGGCAGCGGGGGTGAGGTGTCCCTCAGCTGGGCTCCTCTGACTTCTCCAGGGCGATCCACTTGGGCAGGATACATCAGGAGATCAAGCCCATGGGCTCCTGGAAAACCATCTCCATGCCCAGAAGGTCACCTGGGAAAGTAACTGGTGGCCCTTTGGAGCCATCCCACGTTCCCTTCTTAAAGGTAGTTGGAAGCAAGAATTATATGCCCTCAACCAAGGAACACCAGGTTCAGGATTCTGGCTGCCCTAAGTGCCCAGTGCCAGGCCTTGTGGGAAGCCCACTGCCCTAGTGTGGTGCGGTGGAAAAGGGCAGACAGTTTCATTCTTGCATTCACTTGACAGTTTGGGCCTCCCATGGGCCTGGCTCTGAGTGGGGAGCAGGGACTGAGCAGTAAACATGATGTCTCTGTCCTCATGGGATGGCATCAGTCCTCTGACAGAGCAGGTGACATCTGAGAGTGCTACCTCTTAATGCCCAAGGGCAGCCGTCTGACTGGGAGTTGGAGAAGGAGCTGGGGCCTTGTGGGATAATACCCCTGTAAGCCTGTCACTCTTCCCAAAGCCCTTTGTGCTTGGACACTAAGGGGCAGATGAGGCTAGGCAGGGGGCTGCATTGTCCTTCACCCTTAAAGGTGGTTTAAACATCCGAGTCCACTTGTTTTCCTCCCAGCTGGGCCCCCAGCTGAGTGCACCTCCCTGCCCTGCAGGGAAAAGTGGGAGAGGATAGAAAGGATAAGTCAGAGAACACTAGAGTCTCAGCATTGGCAGGCTAGTCAAATAGTAACACCAATTCACTTCTTAAAACCCCTCAATCACATCCCTACTAGTTGGTTGATCATCCAGCTTTAGCTTTTATACCTCCAGTGACAGAGAACTCAGCACCCTACATGGGAGCCCACACAGCTCTGACTGCCCCAAATTCTTCCTTGTACTGAGCTGAAATCTGTATCTCTGAAATCTGACCCATTAGTCATGTTTCTATGCCCTTACATCGGATTTTGTACATGATTTCCTTCAGGCATTTAAAGATGGCCTCTGGCTGCCAGGGTCTTCTCTTCCTTTAGCTCATTCAACCAAGTCTGACACACCTGGCCATCTCAGGCGCTCTCCACAGAACCAGGATGAGTTAGCTAGATCCCAGTCACAGGTGTGCTGCTCCAACATGGACTGATGGGCCCAGGGATTTTGATCTAAGATTCCCTCACTGCCACAACTGCCAGAGGATCCAGGAGGAGACAGTGTGGGTTGGCTGCCTTCCCACTTCCTCACCTCCACCTCACCCCTTCCCAACCCTGTTTTCATTTGGATTAGCAATAAATTACAGTGAAAGACTCATTTATCTCCAGTGGGAATTAAGGAATTAAGTTGGTGATAGGCAGAGAGGAGCCTGAGATAGGGAGCATATTGCAGAGATTCGGGGCATAGAGAAGACAGTAGGGAAGGCAAGGGACAGTGAGGTGAAGGGGAGGCTGAGGAGCAGGACCTCCAGTAGTCACTTTACCTGGAGGCAGTGGGGGCAGCCCCCTAATTCTCCCAGTAGCCTATGCCTCAGTAGAGATGCTTGAGGGCCAGCTGGAACAGACGTGGTCACCTGGTGGGAGGCCATACATAGGGTGATCTGGCAGCCTCTCATGTCCCCCATTGGTGCTTTACGACTTGGTGCAGCAGCTCTGTGACATGTCATGGCACTGGGTGAGGGAGCCAGGCATGTGGCAGGGTGAGGCACCCCACTGTCTGATGTTGTGATAGAGATTCTGCAGTTGGAAGTTCACCACCTGTATGTATTTTATTACTGTCCCAGCACTAGTAACCCCCAGACAGAGCCCCGTGGCCCCTTCTTTTCTTTGGTGAGACTTACTTAGCCATAGATTCCTGTGGCCAATGATTAAATGAGTCTTTCACTCCTGGAGAGTTTTGGCTTCTCTTTATTCTAAGGGTACCCCAGAAGCCTCCTTCCTGAACCCCAAAAGGGAATTACTCAAAATTTGCCCTCTAAAGTGCCTCTGCCCTACTCAGTTCCAGAGCACCTGCCCCCAAAACCCAGGAGGATTTTGGCCTTAGAACTCCTTCTCCCATGTCCCCCAGGCTTGCTGCTTCTCGCCACCCTCCCTAGCTGGGAATCCAGAACCCAGCAGGGTGGCATACTTCACTGTCTCCTCTTCCCTCCTCCAAGCACCTCCAGCCTCCCCTTACCAAACCCTGAGGCTGAGAAGGAAGAGATAAGGAGCTAAGCTACCTCAAGGGGGAGAGGGTGTGGGAGGTCCCTAGGACTACCTCCAGGTCACTCAGACCAAACAAGCATGGGGACATACCCGAAATAATAGTTTTCAATCACTGTCATCCCAGTCTCTCCTAACACCACCGAGGGCTGGGAGTAGGAGTTGATATTCAATAGCAGCAGTGCTGGGAAGTATACCAGGAGATAAAGAGCAAGGCCAGGCTGGAGATAATGTGCAGGAAGGGGGAGGGGCAAGAAGACATGATTGGGTTGGGGTGTTCCAGAGGTGCTTCGGATTCAGCACTGGTGAAGGATGAAGCCAGAAATTGGGCCTGCAAGTCCAAGAGTGTAGCTAGTTAATAATTAGTAACTCTGGTTAATAAATCAGTGATGTTTTTTCCCCAATTTCGTCTCCCCCGCCTCCAACCCTGGAGATACTTTCAGGCTCTTCCCAAGCCTCTACAAAAGACTGTCTACCTCCACCCCTGCCCTGGGCTGCCCCCTCCTTCTTCCCCCGTCCCCCATCTGGTTTCTGGCCTCCAGAGCCAGCCTGGTGTTTAATCTCCAAGAGAGATTAGCAGCCTGCTTTCACTGGCCTCCCCATATAGGCTCTTTGGATGCCTCTAAATATTTCCTGCTAGGAGGGCAGGCCTTATGACCACCCCAGAGGGCATCTCTAGGCACTCTCCTTGGCAGTGCCATCGGCCTCCCTGACCCACTTGGCTGGGTCCTTTCTGCTGGCCAGAGGGGTCCTGGGGTGACCCTGTGGGTAACTCTTCCCTAATCCTTTAGAGAAAGTCAGTTAATTCAGTCAAAAGATGTTCTTTGAGCATCTATTTTGTACCAGGTACTGCCTGTAAAGAAAAAGTACTTTAAGCAATGCAAATGTAGGTTAAAGGCTTTATTCACAGGCTGATGTGCTTCAGAGAACACCTAAAGATAGGTAATGCCAAAAGTTAAAGCAAGATTGGAGATTTAGGATGAGGAGGAGATGGGGGACACCTATCTTTGAGGTTTGGCCTTCTGGTGGAGTTTTTCATCTCTAACTGCTGGACCACTTCCCAGTGGAGGTTGTCAGGTTTCCATGCTTCTTCTTTAGGGTCCTTGGTACAATGTCAACCTGACAGCTGTCAGAACAGTTTTTTCTAGAGCTGTTTTTGTAAGCCGTGTTGTCAGGGGAGGGGGAGGCGACAAAGAAAGGGCAAAAGGGAAAGGAGGCAAGGGTTAAAGAGAGGGAAACAGGAACCTCTCTTGCCCATTTTAATCCTCTGCATGAGCTGGGGCTGAGTCAAGTAGTGATGTCCTGTAGTCAGATCAGATGTCATCCTTGTTCCCTGGGTGATGAACAGAGCAGTCCAGAGAATTACCCAAGTGATTGAATTATGCTCAGAGCTGTGAAGTAGTCCCCAGCCCTCACCTGGGGGAGGAGTCCCTGGGGGAGTGACCTTGATACTGAGACCTGGAGGTTGAGTAGGAACGTCTGGAGAGTGCCACAGAGGAGTGTGACCAGGGCAGCCTGAGAGAGGCTAGTAGACATGGGCACACATCTTCTAGATGGGGGTGCCAGAGTATGTGGCAGTGGGAGTTCTGGGAAAGCTGTGTGGAGGATTTGGGACTCAAGAGAACAATCCCCCAATCTGTTCTGTCTGATTCCAACCTGACCTGTGCCCCAGGCCAGCTTTTCTGACCACCAGCTGGACACTACACTTTATACCCTGTATGCAGTCCAAAGCCGCCTCATCCTTGATGGGTTCTCATTTCTATGCTTGAAACCCCAATTCTGCCATTCCCTGGAGCTGTGACTCCCTCTTCATCCTCCACATCTGATTTGTTATCATTCTTTATTGGTTCCATTTCTGCAGGACCCCTCCCCACCCCGCACCCCACCCCAAGACATCTTGGGCTCTCTTCCCTTCCCATATAGCCCACACACTGCCATCAGAGCACAAAGTTTAAGCATGTTATACTCCTCATATGGACCCCGTGCTCTAGGCCAGGGTTTCTCAATTCCAGCCAGCACTGATGACATTTGGGCCAGATAATTCTTTGCTGTGTGGGGCTGCCCTGTGCATTGGAGGATGTTTAGTGTCACCCTTGGCCTCTACTCACTAGATGCCAGTGATGTGTCTTTACACATCACTGAATGTCTCCTGAGGAGCAAAGTCACCCACATTGAGAACCACTGGTCTAGGCTCTTGCTGTTCCCAGAGCCAACTTTTCCAAAAATGTCTCCCACTGATCGCCATGGGCATATTCTAGGTTCCAGCCAAAGTTAGCTGTTCCTAGCTCCTCCACTCATTTCTTCCCCTAGGCCTTGGCTTCTGCTGCTGGCTGAGCCTGAAGCCTCAACATATCTATCTAGTTCCCAAATGGTCCCCTCCCATGAGGCCTCCCCCTGTCTCCTGGTACTGTGTTGTCTGGTACTTTCTTTCTCTCCTCCGTTTACCCTAGACCCTGAACTCTTTGAAGGAGAGGACTCAGCCTTAAAATCTCTGCAGGCTCTGGCTCAGTGCCTTGTACACAGTAGGTGCTCTATAACTCTGTAGTAAAATGATGGGAGCTGGTTGGCTTCCCTTCCTTCTCAACCCCAGTAAGCTATGAGGTTTCCTTCTTCTGCACACTTCTCTCTATTTTCTTGGCATAGCTAAGATGGGAAAACTTTTGACACTTCCCTTTCTCTTGACACCTCCCATACCCATCTTATTTTGTTTGCAGCAAACAAAAGCATCTTTTTTCCATTTAGTCAGCATTTACTAAATACCTCCTATGCATCAAACCCTGGGGACCAGGGCCTCTGTGGTCATGTGTGTAAAGTCGTGCATAGATGTGTGTCTTCGCAGGCAGGTGTGTGGTCACATTTCTATGTGTGGGTGTTTGTGTTTGAGTCAGAAATTATGCCATCCACACCAGGGGTCTTTCTGGAGTCTTCCCTTCACCAGCTGCTCTGCACTCCAAACCCCACTCTTGCTGGGCTTGTCCCCTGTACACACCATCTCTCACCTTTCATTCTACCAGGCCTGTCCCTTCTGCCTGGGGAACCCTATATCACTGCCTGGCACACCCCACTCTGCCTTCAAGGCCCTTCCTTTTCTAACCCCCCTTCCCAAATTCATCATTCCCTCTTGACATTGTCATCGCACTTGTATACATTCCTGCCATAGCACAGTGATCATATTATTAGTTAATTTATCCTGTGTCCTTCAGCCTGGGACTATATCACGTGTGCGTGTGCGTGTGTGTGTGTGTGTGTTTGTGTGTGTGTGTGTGTGTGTGTGTGTGTTTATAATCCCTATTTTCAAGCACTGGATTCTTAATACTTGCTTATTAAGTAAATTAAATTAAATTACTTTGTTTTCCAAAGCATTTTCTTTGTACTGTTCTAAGAATGAGTCTCTGATTAATGATTTTGCTTCACCTTCTGCACATGGTCCCATGCTTTTCTGTGCATGTAAACATGCACACACATGTACATACCTACATATGCAGCACTATTGGCACACGTGTGCTTGGGTGTACATGTGTGCATGCAGGTGTCTTTGTTTCAGTGTTTCTGTAGATCTAGATGTGTGCTTCTCCAATGTTGCCCCTTTCCAAGATGGCATTCTCTCAACCTACAGCCCCCCACTTTTGAGAATTGAAGAGGTCAGGGTACAGGTAACTGGGTGGTGACTCCTCCCACCCCTGCATCTTTCTCCACCCACCTGAGATTCCCCCCTCCCAGGATTTCCTTCTGACCCAGACCGTGCTCTGCTAGAAGTGACCAGAGGCTTCCTGTCTACCTTGGTGTAAGCCAGGGTGGGCAGGTGTGTTTGGGGGCCAGAGTCCTCTGTGGCCTAGTCATATCACACCTCCTTTCTGATCCATCTCTGCCCTGTTTAATTGGAATTTGGCTAGTGGAGACCATCTGTTCTATTCAGTCCTGTTTCCATGACAACCAAGTGGCTTGAGACTGAGGTTTGTGGTGAGAGAAATGGCCTAGGGGATGCTGGGAAAAATCAGTGAGGTCCTCCCCCTCAAAACTGCTCCGCCTCGCCTTCTCCTCTCTGTCCTGCCCTCGCTCCTAAGCCCAGAATAAAAATAAAGTTATTGCCTGCCAGGGAGTTGGGAGTCCCCCAGCATCACTCTACCATCCCAGCCCCAGACCTCATCGCTCCCAGGCTCCTTGGGGCTTCCCACATATGACTTCCATCCCCTCCATTTATAAGCTCCTGCCACCACACAGACTGGAAAGCTAGCCTGGCCCTTCTGCCTGCACGTGGGACTAGAGGGGAACCTGGAGGCATGAAAGCCTGCAGTTGTGCCTATACTTTTTGAACCTCAGCCACCCCTGCCTCCAAATTACTTCCTCACCCCAGCTGGGCATCTCAAAATCTCCTTCAACCAGGGATCACACATATACACATACATACCACTTTACAAGTATCAGAAATTTCAACCCACTGTGACTGATGTATTCTCCTGACCCAAACCCACTCTGACCCCAGCCCTTGTCCAGGGAACCCCAGTCCTCACAGACCTTCTAGGTGACAGGGCTTGGGGAGTGTGGTCCTTTGCTTCCCCCCACCTCACCCCCCACCCCCGGGAATGAATGCCCCCTCACAGCTCCACTCATAGGAGCACCTTGCCCCAGGACTCTCCCCTCCTTCCCCTAGTGAACAGTGGGCCCCTGGCAAGTGGCAAGTGTGTGGCACATAGAAAAGCTCTGAGCCTGGCGGAAAGAATGTGGCAGCTCTGCAACTAGATGGTTTCCGGATTCCCAGGAGCTCTGAAAGGCCCTGACACCCTCGGGCGCAAGAGCCTCTTTCTCTATTTCTGGACAGACAGTTCTGTTTTTATGGTGTGATTTTCTTCCCTAATTTTCCCATATATAACAAAGCCTCTTCCGTGACTGCTCTATTACTAGCGGACCCCCCTATCTTCAAAAATAAGTGGTGTAGCTTGTCCAGTGACCTCTCTGTCACTCTGGCCTTAGGCATAACATGCTGCCACACCTCCTGCATGTGGGGGAAGAGGGGAGCCTGCCTCCAATGCCCCCCACCCCAGCAGAATTAGTCCAGGGCAGGGGAAGGAGGAAGATAACAGTCTTGGGCCTCAGAAGGTCATTGCTCACATCAGTTGTGCTGAGCAAGGGACCCCCCCCCCGCCCCCCGCTACATGGGGAGCAGGTGCTGCGGACTTGCAGAGGTCTCCTGGTGACTTGCTCGCTTCCATGAGGGGTGGGATCTAGAGACCCCCTGACCATCTATCCTACTTCTTGTGCCTCTTCCTTTTTTATTGCAATGTAAATAAAATTCACATACCATAAAATCCACCCTTTTAGAGTATACAATGCAATGGTTTGTAGTATATTTACGAAATTGTTTAGCCATTATTACTTCCTAAAATAGAACATTTTCATCACCCCAAAAGGAAACCCTATACCCATTAGCAGTCACTCCCCATTTTTCCCTCTTCCCAGCTCTGGTAACCACTAATCTGCTTCTGTGTCTATGTATTTGCCCATTCTGGGCATTTCATATAAATGGATTCACTTTGTGGCCTTTTGTTGACTGGCATCTTTCACTGAGCATTCCATGTGACTCTTTCCATGTCATTACCCTGCTTAAAGAGCATCAGTGACTCCCAGTTACTATAGGGTGAAGTACAGACCCTTGTCTAATACAAAGCCTTTTTTAAGTTGGTGCCCACCTTCCTTGCCATTCACCTCTGTACTAATAGCCAGCACTTTATCTATATCTATGCTGTTAAAGACATTATTTCTTTTCCTGTTCCCTTTTCTCCCTCTGAGGGACTCCTGCTTGTTCTGCAAGACCCAGCTAAAAATCTAACTCTTCTGTGATCCTTCTATCACCCTCAGAATCATACCCCCTTCTAAGCTCTCATTGCTTTTTGTTCATACTTTAAAAAAACAAACAAACAAAACACAGCACTTATTACTCAGTAATTATTTGTTTTCATGTCTGGGTCCCATGCTAGACTGAGCTAGAGAAAAAGAAAAAGTGCCTTATTCTTTCTTATTCTTCTAACTTCCAACCTCTTGCCACTATCATCACCTCTACCCAAATGAAGCTAGAACAGTGTTTGGCACATATTATGTGCTCAGTAATGCCATAGGTCAAAACAAGAGGAAGAGAAGAACCAGAGCCAGTGGATTTCATCTGGGAGATGTGACCCTGGAGAATGGCCTGGAAGGAGGCAAGGTTGGGGCAACCTGGCTTGGGAATGTCTGGGTCTGGGAGCTGCCTATTGGATGCTCAGAGGCGAGGAAAGGTGGGGAGGGTTGTTCCCTCAGACAGTTTTTATGGAGCACTTAGGTGGTCATTGGCATGAGAGATGGGGTGGAAGATTTGGCAAAGGGAGTAGCAGGGGTGGGAGCAGAACAGAGGACGGGCAGCAAAAGAACGAGCGAGGGGGTGACCTTTAGTCAGAAAAGGAGCAGTGGGCACAGAGGAGGAGGTGCTTCCAAAGGCAGGGGAGAGCCAGTGCCTAAAACATCCTGGAGAAGAGAGCCCAGCATTGGGGTAGGAGGGACCGTGTGAGGCTTAGGCTGGTGGGACAAGTAGGAGCTCAGTTGCCCAGGGAGCTTTATGGAACCATAAGGGTAGTGGCCTTTACACCTGTGTCTGACGAAAACTCTTCCCATCCTTCCAAGTTCACTTAAAAGGAGGGATGGACCTTCCCTGTCCACCTCAGCCAGCAGGAGTGTAAGTGGTCCTACTGTCTTTACCAAACTACTGGAAGGCAAATGATGGATTCTAAAACCCTCTCCTTCCTCACCCAGCCCCATGGGGAAGAATTGAGGGATGGGGATATATTTGGGTTCCCTGCCACATACTAGCTTTGTGCTTTGGACTATCTAGTCCATCTCTGACCCTCAGTTTCTCCTATAAGTATTAGCCAACTGCATATAAAAACAGGATTATACCTACTCTGAGGGTTTTCATGAGGATTAAATGAGATACAGATGCTCTGAAAGGGCTGTGTGAGCATTTATTCTCACGTGTGCTATCAGGACAAATTAACTGAGTGAAAGAAGCAGAGGCCCCTGGTCTCTGGTTTGAAGGAGTCACCAAGGTCCCTCCCCATTTCATGTCTTTTATGTCATTTACAAAAGATTAGAAACACTTATGGGGACAATTTTATGCTGTTTACTTGAAATAGACTTGAAAGCAATCAGTACTGTATTTCCTGGGAGGTAGAGGACAAATTTAGCCACCACTCTTACTTCAAGGGTAAAGTGTGTAGAGAAAATATATAGTGGTGCCCAGTAGTGAGAGGATCCCTCCCTATTCCTGAACACCCAGAAGTTCTGGAGTGGAGGGAAGCCTCGGACCTTCCTGTTGCTAGGGGGTTGGTGAGGTGCTGGGATGGGACCTAGGTGAGGCAGTCAGCCTTCTCCACAGGGAGTCACCAGAGCCTCTGGCTCTCTCCACAGTGGGACCCAGTCCCCAAGAAGGGTGCCAAGCAGACCTTCTGCCCTTACAAAAACAAAGTCAGCTAATTGCTTTTTAATCTAAGGATGTCAGTCTGCTGATGTTGGTGCTGAATTGTAAGGGGAAATAACACCTTTAGCTCTGAGTGAAAAGTTATTTGATCTTTGTGTGTCAGAGGAAAGCCTATGACCAGGAAGGGAGAAGGTAGGAGAGAGGAACAAGGGCCTGGCTCCTAGCCAACCAAGTGGAGGGGTGCTGCGGAGACCTTTATTTCTCTCCAAAACAATTGTATATAAAGGAGAACAAGCATCTCTCTTGTCTTAGCTCCAGGCCATTGTTGTATGCAGGGCTTCTGCCTCAACACCCCCCACCCCTACTTCCCATTCAAGCCAAGGATGGGGAAGACAGGCAGCTTGTCTGCAGGGAGAGGGTATGGGCTCCAGCTGTCTCACCTGGAGAGGTGGTCTTCTGATACCTGAATGTACTCTCCTTCACCCTGTTTCTGGTCTTGGCTTTCTCTCCTCAACCTTGCAGAGGATGCTAAGATGCCCCAGATGATTCCAACAGCCTCTTAACTAGCCCCCTGCCCCAACTCTCTACAGCGTATTCTCAATAGTCATCAACAATTGGATGTCATCATCTGCTCACATTCTCCAGTGGCTCCCATCTTTCTCAGAGGAGAAGCCTGAGCCTCAGTCTGGCCCCTGTATCTCTCTCCACTCCAGCTATGCCGGCCACACTTAACAGGCACACTCCCACCTTCCGGCTTTGGCACTTTCTACTCTCTCTGCCTGGAATGTTCTTCTCCCAGAACAGCCATGTGGCTGGCATTTGGTTCTTGGCTTAAACGTCCCTTCTCTCAGTGAGGCCTTCTTGGCCACCTTTGATCTAATATTAAATAGTCCTTTGTGTGTGCACACGCACACACACACACGGCTTCCTTCAATCCTACTCTGTCCTCGACCAGCACACCACGGTCCCTAACAGTGCCCCACTTCCTGCAAGGGTTATAGTATCCACAGAGTACCCTCACCTTGTCCTCTTAGCAACCTCCAAGGTCATAGTGGTTATCCCTGTTTTATATTTAAGGAAAGTTCAGACAGGCTCAGGACTTGCTGGAGAATTTCACATGAGAATGGCAGGCTCTTAGCCAGAGCTATCCACATTTTCCACAGAAGCTCTCCCTGGATTGTGAGTGGAAGAACGTCCGAGCCCTCCCCCAGCCTGATCCCCACAGCCAAGGGCTGTCTGAGTCTTGCCCATGTCTCTGCTCATCCGAGTCCCCTCCTGCATTCCTCCTCTCCCCCCTTGACATGTTCACAGGGCACAGTTGATTTGTGCCTCTTTCTGCCTCTGTCCACCTAGCTGGAGCGAACCTCCTGGTAATGCTAGAGCATTCTCATTGCCTCAGTGGCCTGTCTTTACCCCAAGGAGGAGAGTCGGATCAGCTCTGAGCCCTCACAACACTTAGTTATAGATGGGGAGGTGGAAGCTGGGAGGGCCCAGGGCACCCTCTTACTATGTTCTGGGTGGCCCTCTGTCCCCAGAAGCCCTTCTATCACAGCTCTGGGCTCTCTGCATCTTGAGAAACACTGGAGTAGTCCCAGGAAAGATTCAGAGGGAGGAAGAAGACAGCCTTGCCCTCAGGTGCATGTGCCAGAATGTAATGGCTACCAGGGAATACCAGGTGGCCTTAGATGCGCCACCAGGGTGCTCCTTTTCCCCCATATTTATGTCCCTGGATGCTAAAGCAAGGTCCCTGAGCCAAGAGCTGGTGGGCCTCACTGGAGCAGTCTTCCTGGAGGATCAGTGACTGGTTCTGGAAGAGTGGATGCAGTGGAGTGGACAGTCTGAAAGGGCCAAGAGCACATTTCATTGACCTAGCAGTGAGGACCTGTGCATTTACATGACTGATCATTTTGGGACCTCACTTGGAATGTTGAAAAGAGAAGTTACTTTAACAGTAATCCAGGGTGATGAGAATCAAATGTAGGAGTCAGACAGGAGGCAGGTTTGCTACTGTGATCTAAGTATGCTTTGGGGAAAAAGCATCAGCCTTGGAGTAAGGATTCCTGCCTCAGCCATTTCCTGGGCAACTACCTTAGGCCCCCTGACCTCAATGTCCCCATCTGTAAGGCAAAAGGGTGGATTAGTTGTTCTGATGCCTTCTCTTCTGGCCCATCTTTGGGTCTGATGCTCTGGCCCCAGGTGCATACTGTCTTGCCCTGCTCTCTGTGCTTTGCATATAGAAATTCATGTGCAGTAGATATGTGCAGGACCAATGACTGTGCTCCACCACTTGGTCAAGTCCAAGGCACTCAGGGACCAAAAAGGGCACAAGAGAATGGTCTCTGAGCTCTGGAGATGTCTCGGTACCCTTGCTGGTCTCTGAGCTCTGAAGATGTCTCGGTACCCTTTCTATAAGGCATTTCTTTGTCCGTTTGGCACCCAGCATGAGGCCCTTCCTAACTACCTTTGGGCCTCCAGCACATTTGACGTGGAGTGGAGTCAGGAGGGGGAACTTGTGGTTGGAATTGGCCCCCTCTCTCCCTGCCCAGGAGCATTTGTCAAGTCTGCCTGGGTCCCAGACTCTTTCATTAGGGCCAGGAGAGCTTTGAGGCACGTTGGCCTCCCAGTCATGCTGGGCATCAGTGAAGTCTTAGTGATGGATCACCTGCATGCAGGCCCTGGCAGGGTACTGGGACCCTGCTTAAGCAGGCAGGTGCCATCCGTGTTCTCATGGAACTTATGGTCTAGTGGGGAACAGACATTAAACAAGTTATTATAGGGTATGGCAATGTCCAAAGGAGATGGCCCAGTGGGAACACATAGCAAGGGTGTTTAACCCAGTCGAGGGGGACCTAAAGGATGAGGGAGCACTGGAGAGAGGAAGAAAGAAGGGTAGCCCCTGCATCAACAGAAGGCACAGTGCCCTTAGAGATCGGGAAGGCGTGGTGGCCAGCAGCACCATAAGCTAACATTCACTGAGCACTTCTACTGCACCAGGTCCTGCTGTAATGCTTTGTTTATAGAAATATTTAGTCTTCCCAACAACCTACAAGGAAGTTACTGTTATTGTTCCATTTCTATAGGTACAGAAAGTCCGAAGTCATTCAGCTAGCCAGTGGCAGAGCTGTCCCCAGGAGCCTGGAGCCAGAGCCTCTCTACTGTACAACTAGAGAGAATGTGGGTCTCCAGCAAATGCCTTTGTTGAGGTTGGACCAGGAGAGGGGCAAGTGGTTGGGCCAGGCCTGCCCTGCTGAAATCAAAAGGGAAGAGACACTCTTCCAGCACTAGAGCTAACCTGGCAGTGCACAGACAGCCTCTTTCCCCAGACCCTGGACTGGCCTGGAAGGCATTTATTGGTGGCTGACCCTCTCCTGGGCTCTGTATCAAAAGGCATGGGGAAATGCACTTACACTTCAGCAAAAGGGATCAAGATTAAACAGCAGGAAGAACTTCTCAGCTGTCATGACCATACACTATTAAAATAGGCAGCCAAGGGAGGTGGAGGCCCTCCTGGAGAAGGTCAATGTCTTTGTTGCTCAGAGCTGCAGAAGAGGTGAATGGAGCCAGGGTAAGTTACAGGATGACCCCTTTTGCTGGGTCCAAGCTTGGCACCGAAGGTGAGATAATGTCAGACAGATCAAACACATTGTCCCACAGAAAGAGGAAACTATCAGCCATCCCCAAGCTGGTGCCACCCTCTTCCTGGGACCCTGTCTGCCCCAACCCTGCCATCAGACTTCATTAAATGTGTTTTCCCAGAGCAGGGCAGGCTGGTGACAGAATGACTCAATGCCAGCTTGCTACAACTATCACCCCTGGAGCCAGCGGGCACAGAGGGAGATAATTGGGAGTGGTTTGACAGCTTAATGTCTGGGGTTAGCTTCCTAGGGCAGTGGCAGGGTGGGGTGGGTGTGGGTAGCCAGCGACGAGGAGGCACATTGATTTGGGCTGTGCCTGTCTTCAGACTGACCCACCATCACCACCTTTCCCCTCCATTTTCCTAGCAGCAGCAGCTTGTTGGGCAGGAAAATAAAGCACAGGGAAGGAAATTAGATCTGGAGAATAAATTAGGCTCTCTTTATTAATTTGTCAGAACTAATTAACATTTCCCCCAGATTCATCTCCTCTCCAGGTGGCCCCCCTGAGCAGGAGAAGGGAGGATTCTGGAAGAAGCCAGACTTTCAGCTTTGGCGCTCTATTCTAGGGACTACAAGCCGAGAGGGACCCCAAAAAGCCACCTTGTTCACTTACTGGGGTACCAAATCCCATCACAGATGACACACCTTGAAGATGGAGCCCCAGAAAACCTCTAGCACTAAGTCTCGACTACTTCACCTCTCTGAGCTGCCATCACTTTATCAGTGAAACCAAGGTGGTGCCTGCCTCATCCAAGGGTGTTAGAAGACTGTGAAGCAACAAATACCTGCCTGGGACAGGACTTTATTTTGAGATGAAACTTAAGTAAAGCACTGAAAAGTTCTTACAGTTCTTTTGGTTTGACCCTAATAATAATCTCAGGAGGTATTAAGAAGCAGTCAGTGGTATTTCCATTTTACAGATAACAGAAAGGAAACAGTGGTTAAGTACCCTACTGAGACCACACAGCGAATCGCTGCAGAGGCAGGATCGGAACTCAGCTGGACAAGTGCTGTGCTCCCTGGCCTTGCCTGTCCTACCCCACCCCTATCGCTGAACTCTGCAGAGACCTGACTCACTGCCAGAGTCTCTCTTACTAACAGATGCCTCACTTCCTGGGTGTGAGTTCAAGGTCTCCAGCTAAGGAGCCTCCCCTAGCTACCAAAGCTTGGGTGCTTCTGCAGGCTACCTTTTGACTTGGGCAAGAGCCTGGATTCGTTTGGTAAAGTTCTATACCCCACTCCCTCAGAACAGGGCCCAGCCCTGCCATTTCACAGAATTGCCAGCTCTGAGAAACGCCTCTCCACGCCAGGCACATGAGAAGCTCTTGAGAATCAGCCACACCTTATTCGTAAGCCTTGAAGTATTGCAAAATCTAGTGTGTTCTCTGTCCTGCCATGCTGTGATAGCAACTCAGAGGGCAACACAGACCCCTGGGAACACATGCATGTGAACACCCCCAACACTAGCAGCATCCCTCTGAGGTCCAAGAGCTTGTTGCCTTCTGCACCTAGAGCCTGTTGGGGTCTGGCTAGAGAGCAGCGAATTCCCAAACTGGCCAAGCTAAGAGAACCTGAAGGAAGCATTAACTGACTAGCTCCTGTATTTAAAATGAAACAGGCCTAGAAAGAGAAAGTCACACACTTCACTGGCTTATGACAGCATCAGAATTAGAACAGGAGTCTCCTAACTCCCAGCCCAGACCCCTTTCATGAAGTAGATGTTAGTTCTTAGTAAATAACATTTTAACAAAATGAATTTGTTACATAAGGGACCTCAGAACCAAGAAGAGACTGAGGGGCTGGTGGCAACCAGACAGTGCAATGTACGCAATGTCCTGCAGGGTTGGGACATATGCCCATTAGGGTGAGACCACAGGCCCCAGTCCAGGGGCAAGATCACTACCTCCACCCTCTCCAGGCCTCCTGGCAAAGCTCTCAGGAGGGGCCTCACCTCCATGGGGGCATATAGTCCTATTCCATGCCTTCAGATCATGAAACGGTAGCAGCTAGGCACCTCTTCTCCAGTAACAGTTCTCTTCTCTGAGCTTGTCTCAGTCGTTGCCTCCACAAACCTGACAGTGCAGGTGTGGTGGTGGTTGCAATTCCCACTGTACAGATGGGGAATAGAGACCCAGACAGGCTCTAGGTTTTCCTGTCTTCATGTGCCTGAAAAGCAGTCTCCTCATTCTAGAGGCCTTGGAGAGGAGCGGGGTGAGCCAGTGGGCAGACCTGGGTTTTCATCTGGCTCCACCACTAACTGACTTTGTCAGTCCTCAGTGCCACAGAGCCTCAGTTTTCTCAGCTGTCTCCTAACGCCTGCTCTGGAAGGTCATACTGAGGCCTTATGAGCCAGGTGAGCCAATGCCCAATGAGTGTACCCAGTGTTTTTCAAAAGGCCCTACCCCAGGCTTCTGTCACTCTCCCTTGCACATTTGTAAGTGACAAGAGAGCAGGGAGAGATGTTGGAATGGGGCCCTCCCAGCCATCTGTGACTCCAGCCAGGCCCAGAGGCCCAGCCAGGCCTGCCCGCCTGAGGTGCCAGAGTGCAGGGGTGTGGCAGGCAGCTGAGACAGAGGCCTCCGCTCTCCAGGACTCAGGGCTGGGCACTGACAGAGCTGGGTGTGGCTGGGCTGGGATGGCAGGGAGAAGGATACTGGGAGAGGAA
>NW_006436287.1:955479-984697 GCF_000325575.1 Pteropus alecto | reverse complement strand
AGTCCCACAGTTCCTGTGAGGACACCCAGAAATTTCTTATACTCCCAGAACTGGGGAAGGAGGTTGGGGGAACCCCTCAGCCCACGTCAAACCTCTGGTACTTCTAGTCCTTCTTTTCTCTGCATCTTCAGGGCCCATGGTGTGAACGCAGGTCTGTGCTGGCATCCATCCAGGAAATCAGCCAGTAGAGACACAGGGCACTGCCCCTTCCTCTCTGCAAGGAGCACACCCCAGCTCTTTGTGGAGCTCTGCTGAGTCCCCAGTCCACTTGCCATAAGACTCCTGGACCAGGCCAGGCAGTGAGGGTACTGATTTGGGGAAAAGAAACAATCAAGCTATCTGAAAACTATTGTGGAGCTTTGAGGCTATCCATCCTCCTGCAGTAGGGCACAGGGCAGCTTCTAGAATCCAGATGAAGGGAAGTAGCCTTGGCCTTTGGGGAGGGCCTGGAGCCCATTTTGGGGTGCTAGAGAGGGCCTGTTCTATCCTTAAGGGATGGTCTCAGCTTGTTGGGTTTGTCCACAAATTCCAAGTACCTATATACCAGCACCCACTTCCTGAACA
The DNA here is from genome assembly GCF_000325575.1 of Pteropus alecto. NCBI lineage: Eukaryota > Metazoa > Chordata > Mammalia > Chiroptera > Pteropodidae > Pteropus > Pteropus alecto. The sequence goes on along the minus strand of NW_006436287.1, from coordinate 984,133 downwards.
ATTACTCTATGTCATACTAACCATGGACATACATTATTTTATTGAATTCTTATAGCCATTTTGTGATACAATACCATTTTATAGATGAAGAAACTGAGGCTCACTGGGGCTCACTGCCAGTGAGTGGAATTGACCATCCCAGGTCCGTCTGCCACCCGAGTCTCCTCCCTAGCTCTCCTGTTCTCTCCTTAAAAGGAGGACCTGCCTGATCTCCAGCTCTGGTACTTAACTTGATCCAACAGGCCCAAGCACACCACAGGACAGAGTGTGCTTCTATTGCAGCAAGAATTAAGGACAGGAGGCATCAGGAAGGACTCTGTCAGTGAAGGGTATAGAACACTTTAGCAGTTTCCCAGGGAAAATGGTAGGATCTCCTACTACGAAGACCTTGAAAGAAGGGGAAGAGATTGTTAAAATGTCACCTGAGTAGAGTTGTTTGGGTTAAACCTTGCAAGAGGCAGAGGGTAGTATATGACAGTTCCTCTCTCTAACCTCTGGTTGACAGTTTAGAGGCTTAGGCCCCCAACTCTGGCTGGGCATGACATCCCTCTGCTGCTGCCACCTGGCCCAGAATGTCAAATGTAGATGTCACCTTTCCAAGGACATGCTTTCTTGCCCAAGTCCACCTGGGATTCCTTGCCAACTGATGCCTGGGGCGGCATGTCAGGAAGGGCAGGGCCTGGGCAGGTGTGGTCCCCAGCTACCTGTTGGGCACCAGCTAACTACATGCCCAGAGCTCAGCTACTCCAAAACCCTAGTCTTTGTTCCCTTTCCCTTCTCTGCTCCCAGAATGGGGCTGGGAGGAGATCGAACTGAGCAGGTCACCAAGGACTTCAGCCTCTAATACCCACCCTGTCCACTGGGAAAATTCTTCGTGCTCACTTCAGCAAATCTGCAGAGAACCTATGAATGTCAGCCAGTGAGTTAGGCACTGCCTGCCTTGGAAAGCTGGAATCTGGTCTTAGGAGAAGTACTAATTGAGCAGACAGAAAAACAGAAGGTGGCCTCATTCAGAAAGTGAGTAGAGTGCACAGAAGCCATAAGACTGCAGCTGAAGTTCTAGACCCACTATGTTTTAGCTAGGTAACTTGGCAAATTTCTCAACCACTGGGCCTCAGTTTCCTCCTCTCTAAAATAGGAATAGCAATACTTGCTCCAAAGGATAGAAGTGGAAATGATCTAGGCCCTAAACGAGAGACACATCCCAGTGCCTGTTACATAGGAGATGTTCAGTCAATATTGGTGGAAATAAATAACTTGCTGTTAGAATTCTAGGAGGCAGAAAGCACAAATGCTGTACACCAGTATTTGTTTTTAGGGATTAGGGAGCCTAAAAGGAGGCAGAGCCTTGTAAGAATTTAGGGACACACTCAATCTGTTTAATCACTTTGAAGATGAAAAAGTTGCTGTGAAATGCCAACCATTCTGATGGGACCAGGGCTGGAGCAAAGATGAAGGGGCACAGCAGGGTAGATTGTTTAAAATAAAATGCATATTTTAATTGCTCGAGTTCACATCTCATAAAAGAAAAAAAAAACACAAGCACTAGCCATCCCCCTTTCCTCTGCCATGAGTCAAGAACCAGTTCCCACCAGTCTTTCTTGGATTCAAAGCATCTCCCTGCCCTAATTCTCACCCCAACTTCCCTTCCCTTCCCCTCCCCTCCAAAGACATGCTTCCTTGCCCAAGTCCACTTGGAAACTACGTGGCTGAGAAGGCCTTCACCTGAGCATGCCCCTCCCCAGGCTGGCCTCTTACTGTGGTGGGCAGCACCCAGAGTTGTTAGGCCTGATGGGAACCAGGGAGGGGCTGGGAGATGAAAGATAAAGACTGCCTCCCCACCCACCTCTGCCTGCCAGACCTCCTGTTGATTGTAGCTTATTGTCAGGGTGAAGTGGTGCTGTTATCTTACTATTATCAGGCCTCAGCAAGGTTCTGCCTCAGACAATGGAGGCTAGATGCTGCTTCCCACCTTGCCTCCTCTATCTGCAGCCAGCAGCCCTGCTTCTGGGACCTGTCTGAGCCTGTAACCAGGGAGGCAGAGGTCTTGGGCCAAAGACCTGCTGAGCCAACACCACTTCATTCCCACCATGGGAGCCCACCCTCCTCTGGTTCTTGCCAGCCCCAGTCTCCATGTCCTCTGAGGTGGAACAGACCTCTCAGCCCCCTGCCTGCCCCTTTCTGACCTTCCCTTCGTTCCCCTGCCCCCCAGCTCTGACTCACTCTTACTTCCCACTCAAGCTGCTCTCTGGGACATGCCGGGACTGGGCGCTTGAGTTCTGGTCCTGCAGGCTCCGGCTCTGCCTGCTCTCAGTGGGGGTGGGGCACGTGGGAGGATTTGCTCTGACCTGCTTCTTTAGGCTTTCCTCCCTCCTCCACCTCTACCCCACAGGGCAGGTGAGGGGTGAACTCTAGCACCTCCCGATTACACATACAAGGGGCCTAGCCTGGGGCTGCCGAGGTTGAGTAGGGGGAAGTGGGGGCGGGGAGGGGTGCTGCTCATCTTCCCCTTGATCTAGGCCAGTCTAGGTCTCCAAGCACTGGGCATGGGACAACAACTTGCCATCCACAGATTCCTACCCAAAAGCCTTCACTCAGCCAGAGGCTGTTTCTGCCCCCAACGTCTTCCTCATCCCTCTGGGACCAGCAAAGTAAAAGAAAGAAAGGAGACTCAGATTCTTTTTAGTTAATTTATTGTGTAACCTCAAGTAAATCACCTCAACCTTCTAGGTCTCAATTTCAACATCTACAAAAGGGGTAGTACCTTCCTCTAGATCATTCCAGAAGCTAGGATCATCAGGGTAAATGGGACTAGAAGAACAGAATGATAGGATTAGCCTTGGCAGGCTGGACTGGATAGCAAAGGAAGGGGGTCACCCACCTCTCACTAGGGACTAGAATTGGATGCATGTCCTACATATCTCAGCCTTTCTTATAAAGAATCCTCCCTTTTTACAAATAATCATGGCATTCTCCATGGAGTTTAGTCCTCCTTTGATTGTGAGCTTCCTAAGAAGTCTTGATTAAAAGATCTTGATAACCCAGAGAAGTAGACAGACTCCCATATCCCTGAGTCTGTTCTCTGATACTTGACTCTCTAGCCTGGCTTCTGATTTATTGAGCAAACATGAATCGAGGTCCTACCATGTGCCAGGTACCGGGGTTCAGAGATAATGTGTCTCCTGGCAGAGCTCAGCGCTGTGCACCCAGGGAGAGCTAGTGCTATGGGAACTCGAGCACAGAGCTGGTGGCAATGTGGGACCTGAATGTTGAATGTGGGTGGGAGTTTTCCATGGGGGCTGGTGTGGAAAGTAGGGAAATGGGAGGGACATAAGAAGCTGGGAATACAGGAAGGGACAGATCTTAAGGCTGATAAGTAGCCTAGATTTACCCCAAGGCACTGGAGAGCTGGGACTTGTATGACAAGATCTGATTTGTATTCTAATCCACTTACTAGCAGTGTGGCTTGGACAGGCCACTTCATCTGTCTGAGCCTCAGTTTCCCAGCATTAACTGCAGGACCTCTCTTGGAGAATTTTTGTGAGGATGAAATGAGATCTTTCACAATACCTCTTAGATAGTGAGTGTTAATTATAGGTTTGCTATTTTTACTGTTATTGATCCCAAGGTTCCAGATAAGAAGTGGTGGGGCCCTAAACTCCTAGCTGAGCTGCAGTAAGGATTAGGAGATCGAGGGGGCTATATTCTAGAAATTCAGAGGAAGGAGAATCAAATGGATATAATGATGTGATTGGGCCCTGGGAAGGATGGGGGTGAGGGAACAGCTGGAAAGTGAAGGGTTCAGTGTGGACACATGCAGAGTGAGATGCCCATTTGGCAGCTAGACACATGGATTTGGGGCCCTCAGCATGGAGGAATCATCAAGGCCATGGGAGCATGTGGACCCACCCAGGAATGGACCAAATATCCACTCCCAGGCAGCCAGTCCTCTCTCATCCCCTTTTCATTTCATATTTCTTCCCCCAGTCTCCTCCCTCAGAAGAGTACAAACCTATAGGTCGTGAAATTTAAGGGGCAGTTGTCATATCCGCCTTCACCCTCCCCCACCCCCACCACTTCAGGTAGGTGGTAGGTGTGAGCCAAGCAGGAAAGATACAGGAGATACCTTAAGACTCCCTTTATATGGACTGGAGGAGAGAGATCTGCAGTAAGAGGAGGTGGTGGACTTCCACTATCCGCCCACCACACTTTCTACACCTGTCTGCCTCCTAGCTTGATGAGCTACTTGCTTATCTACTGCCCCAGAGGCTGGTCTTTTGTCGCCACAAGAGAAACCAGCACAGTACATTTCTATGGGCTGGCATTTGACTGAGAACCTTCCACAGGTGTTCTCGTGTTCATTATCACATTATTGAGCCATCAACAGGCTAAAGTCACACATTCCCACCCCTGTTCTTCCAGTGCCCATCTCTACCAGCTCCTCCTTCCCTATTCCCACCAACTTCTTGGCAACCTTGGATGAATTGCTTTTCTCTGCACTATCTTTTCCTCATCTGTAAATAGCTTAGCCCAGCTGAAGGATTCTCAGCCTATCCTTCCTCTCACCCAGGCTCTCCCTGGGTCTCTGATTCTCTGTCCCTTTGTGTGTAAACAGATAAGAAGTGGTGAGGCCCTAAACTCCTAGCTGAGCTGCAGTAAGGATTCTGCAGCTTTCTTATCTATTTACACACAAAATTCACCCACAACATTTCAGTTTTCCCGTAGAATCATTAATTATCCCAATAATTAAACCCAATTAGCAGTTGTAGGGGCCTTTCTGAACAGGAGCCCTTAGCCAGGGCGAAATTGCACGGGAGCAAGAGAGAAAGAAAACTCACCCTTTCCCCGCATAAAATTGAAAGCCGGAGACAGCACTACAAACCAGAGGGCCCCAATTAAAGCTGGAGCCTCACTCATTAAACTAATTTGACATGCTATCCCAGCATCTTCTAGTGAAGAGCCCGCTAGTGGAGCTGGCTAGAGCTGTGTTGAAACTCCCTGCTCACCTTGGGGCTGAGCCGGGCCCCAAAGTACCCCCTCCAGGCCTCTAGCCCCTGTTCAGGGTAGGGGCATGAAGAGTCTCTGCTGATTTTTTATTAGCACCTATTCCCCACTTCCTGAACTTCAAGGCAGCTAATAACCCAGAGTAGGTAGAGCTGGGTTGGGCTGCGGAGAGGTAGGCAGTGCATGCCAGGTGGGAATAGCAGGATTGAAAAATCAGAAGGAAAAAAATAACAGAACCTCACATTTCTGTGGCCTTGGGAAAGGCTAGTTTGGCAGTCACTCTTCTCTAGGCCTAAACCTGAGGGGACTCCCCTTATGATGTGGTTGTGAAGATTAAGTGAGATTATATATTTAAATGTCTGAAACATTATAGATGCTTAATCAGTGGTAGTTCTCATCAGCCCTTTGCAGATTCCAGAAGTGCTTCAGCATACCCAGTCCTTCCAGTCCCACAGCCCCAGAGGTGATGGGAGAAGATGTGACCACCAGCATTTCATAGCTGGAAAGTCTTAGGGACAGAAAGCAGATCCATAGCCGGATTGGCAGAGTTTGCACTGGAAGTTATTTCTTAACTCCTGGACTGGGAGGGAAAGAAAGAAAGGGAAGAATGGAGGTTTCATGTGTTTGGAGTACCCTGTACTATTCCCTTGGCCAGGGCTGCCCTGGGCCCAGCTAGGCAGGAGTGGGGTATAGGGCTCAGCCTCATCCAGAGCCAGGGTGAGAGGCATAGGGATATGGTGTCTGCCCTCCTCACAAAGGACCCTTCCCAGCCCCATCGCCATGGCTGCCAACAGGCAAGGGTCCATGTATGATGTGCACCCTCACCACGATTCTGGGGCTTGGTAGGTGTGTGCCTGCCATTCATCTCCCCAGGAAAGGGAGAGGGAAGCTATGGGCAGCTGTTTGATGGGGAAGAGCACTAGCCTCTAGAGCCAGATTGCCCCATATTGAATCAGCTTCGCAGACTGTGTGACCTCGGGCAGGTTACTTGACCTTTCTGTTTTTCTAATCTCCAAGATGGAAACAATAATGGTACTGGAGCTCCCAGAGTTACGAGGATTAACTGAGTTAATATATGCAAACATTCAAACCTGGGCCTAGCACAGATAAGTAATACACATATGTTAACTATTCTTGCTATCCATTAACAAGGGCCAGCAAAGAATGTCATCCTTTCTTACTTCTCTTCTAGGAAGGGAGGGGAGCATGTGAAACCCCCGGCTTCTGTGCTAAGGGCATGGGCCCAATCCTGAGATGATTGAAAGAAGCAGGCAACACTCTTCTCAGATTTGGCAAAACATGGAGTTTGTTCGCTCGCGTTCGCTCTCTCGCTCTCGCTCGCTCTCTCTCTCTCTCTCGCTCTCTCTCTCTCTCGCTCTCTCTCTCTCTCGCTCTCTCTCTCTCTCGCTCTCTCTCTCTCTCGCTCTCTCTCTCTCTCGCTCTCTCTCTCTCTCGCTCTCTCTCTCTCTCGCTCTCTCTCTCTCTCGCTCTCTCTCTCTCTCGCTCTCTCTCTCTCTCGCTCTCTCTCTCTCTCGCTCTCTCTCTCTCTCGCTCTCTCTCTCTCTCGCTCTCTCTCTCTCTCGCTCTCTCTCTCTCTCGCTCTCTCTCTCTCTCGCTCTCTCTCTCTCTCGCTCTCTCTCTCTCTCGCTCTCTCTCTCTCTCGCTCTCTCTCTCTCTCGCTCTCTCTCTCTCACACACACACACACATCCCTGCCACCGGTGACTCCTGGGCTTTCAGAGGTCACTCTGGGCAGTGTGGTGGGCAAGGAGGGCATGGGAATGGGACTGAGAGGGACGGAAGGGAAGGAAAGGAAGTAGGTGGCCCCAGAGGCTGGGCTGCATCTGTGCAGCTGGGCTCTGTGCCCTATTGCCTACGTGCTTGCTGTCTCTGCAAGGCAGGACCAGAAGCAGGTCCTGGCATGCCGGGCCCCTACCCAGTGACTCCTGAAACCCCAACAAGTCTGAGCTGGAAGCAGGGCTGGGCGAGGCTCCTGACAGACTTGTGTTGGACAGAGGGATGGTGGGGAGGAGGAGATGGGGAGGATGGGAAAGACCTCACACTGGAAACTCTGACACTGCCAGTGACAGGGGAAACTGGGAGAGAGGGGTCAGGGCTGGGAAAATGACCAGGACTCAGGGTTTTCACCTCCTGCTTCTTGGATCCCCTCAACCCACATGCCCCTGCCCGGTAGGGTGGGAAGAAGACAGGCTGTGACAATGGCAGGGACTTGCTCGTCTCAGCATTTTGCCAAGTAGAGGGTGATAATTTCAGTGCTGCTGAGAAAAGGAGAGGAGGAGAAGGGAGGGGGAGGAAGGAAGGATGGCAGCTGTGTGCTGGGAGCACAGTGAGGCCAGGCAGGTAACCCAGTAAACACCATGGAGGTCACTGTGTGCAGATGCCGCAGATGCCCTCTCTCTATCCTCACCCCAGCAAATGAGGTGACTGATCTCAGCCCATTTTACAGGTGAAAAGGCTCGGTTTCAGGAAGGTTGTGGGACTTATTTGTGGGTCCTACCACTAGTAAGCACTAAAGCCGAAATGAGCAGCAGGACAAACTAGAAAGCGCTATATCTTCCCACTACCCCTTTCAGCCTCCTGGGTGCTAGAGAAAGGGCCAGGCCAGAGTGGGCTTTCAGGGACTGGATGTGTGTCCACAAGGCCCTGCCATGATGTGGAATGGGGAGGAAGCAGGAGAACATGGAAAGCACAGCACCCCTAATCAGGCAGTACCCCGCCACACACACCCAGGTGCGGCCTTCGAGCTCAGCCATCTTCTCCCTGCAACACGATGTGAGGAACTTCTGAAGACCCCACCTTCTCTGGCCATCCCAAGGGTAGAAAGAATACTGTGAGCCATGACTACCTTCCTTCTTGGTTGCCACCAACCTGAGGCTGAGTTCAGACCTGGAGTGAGTTGAGATTAAGACTAAAATGATGGCCACACATAGAGTTCTCACCTGGTGGTTAAAACCAGGAAGCGGTCAGCACTAGGATTAGGGTCACATAACCCAGGTCTTTTGGTCTAGGTTGGCATTGACATTGAGACTGGGCTGGAGCTGATATTGGGGTTTATATTGGTAGTTGTAGAGGATGCTTTTCAGGGTTAATATTGGGGGTGTAGAATGAACTGGGGATATTACAGCTAAGGTTGGTATTATCAGAGAGGTTGGAGAGTTTGTGGGATCCAGCACCGGTTGCCTATATTTGGAGGAGAAATGTTCATTTTCCACTTGAGCTTTGGACTACACAGAGAATCAAAGTTGGGGGTAGTAGCCAAGCCAAAGCAGGTTGAGTATGGGGATATGAAAAAGAGGTGGATTCTGAATGTGATGGAAGGACCATTAAAAGACTTTCCCTCCCCTTTTCCCTATCTTGTCGTATCCTGTCATCCAGTCCATCCCAGGCCCCACTCAAATGCTACCTAGACATCACTCAAAATTTCAGAGGCATCGAGAGGTCTTTCTGTGAAGTTTGGGTTCTCTCATCAGCCAAGGGACAATAAGGACTAAGGGTTTGTCTCTTCCTCTCCACTTCAGCAGGCCTGAGGCCCAGATCTGCTGGCGTCTGAGAGACCTGCCCTCCTAGCCCACCTCCAGCTCCCCTGCTGGACACCCTTTAGTAAAGGAGGCTAATGAGGCAATACCAGCTGAGGAAGGCCAATCAAAGAGGAAATGCGACCCCAAGCCTTTGCCAGTTCCTTTTCCTGCCTCCTCCTCTTGTCTGTTCGCTCAACTCTGCCCATTAAAGAGGTTTAATGCTGCTCAGAGTGCAGAGACTGCTATCCTCCCACATGTCTAGGAGCAGAGCTCATAGGGTGGCAAGGAAGACTTTTGGGGGATGGAGACAGTCCTGAACCATGTGGTGTGGAAAGGGAGACTGAACTGCTAGAGTTTGGGACTAGGTTGTGGCAACTAAGACATTCCAGGAGGGGCTTCACCAAGGAAGGGCTGTGCATCATTGCTCCCTTTCCCAGCACCTCATGAGTCCAGGGCCAGAGGCGGGGTCCCCTCTGCAGGCCCCAGAGCACCCTATTGCACTGCCCCCTGCAGAGTCTGTAGAAAGAGTCCCAGGAGCTAATCCCCAAGGTCTGGTTCAATTCTTGTACCATGCGTACAGTGAAGGATTCACGAAAGACTTGGGCCTCCCAGCCCTGCCTGGAAGTCTTATGCGTAACCCAGCCTTGGACTGCATTTTGACCATAGTGTCACACATTGGATCCAAACCAGTGAGCAAAACAGCAGTTCTGGTGTCTGCAGCAGGCACCTTCTCCCTCTCAGGCAGCCTCTTTAGCGGCTTCAGAAACAGGTAGAGGGGAGGAGATTGCCTTGGGCCCTAATCACTGACCTAACCTCCCTGTCCAAGAGTCCAGGGTCACCACTGTGCTGTGACCACAAAGCATTTCAGCACTTGGGACTGGTGAGACCAAAGGCCTTCCTGGAGCGTAGGGTCAAGAGGCAGTCTCTGCCACCCCATCCCAGTACCCCTCCAGGGACCCTCAGTACTATCCCAGCAAGTGAAAGTTGAGTGCTTAGTCCTGCTGCTTTGTTGGACGATGTGGACATGACGTCCTGAGTTGTGGAGTTGACTTGTCTTCATTGTTTCATCGGTAGCAGTGCCCCAGCCCGCACCCTGAAACCTACATGGTCCCTCCCACTCCAGCCCTAGAGTCCCTCCTAGCAGGAAGAATTCTGACCAGCGAGCTTTGCCTAGGAGGAGCCCCCAGGGGCAGGAGGCAGTAGGACAGGAGGCAGTGCTGCCAGCCCAGGTGGAGGAGGCTGGCATGGACAGAGGTGCTAGGAGCCACAAATGCCAGCCCAGGGTGGGACAGGCTCAAGGGCTGGTGCTATAGGGTTCAAATGCCCCAGGGAGTGGGTGGTGGTATGTGTGTGAGGCTGGAACCTGCTGTATGCTGCCTGCATTAAAAGGAAAGACAGAAGAGGAGAGCCAGGCCTGGGGGTGAGAAGAGCAAACGGCAAAACTTAATGACTTTAATATGAAAGAATTTGCCACTAATTAAGCACAAACACTCCACTAATGCAAAGAACACATGTTGTGGATTTCACTTAAGCAGGAACCAAATGAGGTGAAAATCCTTCCAAAATGATAGCAGTTTACCAGGCAAAGAAAGACAACCAGACCTCGTTTCTGCTCTTAGTAACACAGCCCCCTCGTCATTGCATCCTCCTGCTTCCCTGACCAAGTGTTCCAGCCACACTTCCACTGAGTGTCTGTGTCTTTTCTCCCAGCTCCCCCTTCCCCATGCTCTGAGTCCTCTAAGGACATACATGCCACAACATAACCCACAAAAACAGCAGTTTTTTTCAGTCCAAACTCCCCAGAACCTCCAGTCCTCTCCACCTATCTCCCCCAAACCTCGCCACCCATCCTCCTACAAAGCCTCGCCAGAGCAGGCGCTCCAGACAGGAAGGCCTGCAGCCCTGCCCTGACCCACCTTGCCCTCTTTTTTCCTGTTCCCCACTCCCCTCCTGCGCTCACCTTGCTCAGGTCTTCCCTGCAACCCATTATGTACTCTAGCACCCCTGCCTGTGCTTCATGCCCCTTTCTCAGGTCAGGGATCTTAACTGGAGGCACATTTCTCCCACAGGGAACATTTGGCAATATCTAGAAATGTTTTTGGTTGTCGCAACTGAGAGAGGGTGCTTGCTGTTCGCAGAGAGTGAGCAGAGGCCAACGATGCTGCTACACATCCCACAATGCACAAGACAGCCCCACAAGGATTATCCAGCCCCAGATGTCAACAGTGCCGAGGTTGAAGACCTCTGCTCTGGGAAATACTTTCCCAAGATCACCCGTTGCATTGGTAGAGGCTGGATGAAGACCAGCTTACCTGATTCCTAGGCAGCTTCTTTCCCAGAGACTATAATAACAGTAATACAGCCACTTGTGTAGCATAACTATGTACTAAGCACTGTGCTAAGAGCTTATATGAATTATCTCATTTAATCCTCATATCAGTCCTTGGAGGTAATACTATAATTGTCCCCAATTTATACATGGGAAAACTGAGGTACAGAGATGTTGATGCAACCTGCTCAGTCACCCAACTAATAAGTAGCAGGTACAAACCCAGGTCTGTCTTAATCAAAGTCAGTGCTCATGGATGAATTATCTTATTCACCCCCACCATATTCCTCTTAACCCCTTTCCTGAAGCAGGTACCATATACCCACCTGACTGCCTTCCCCTCCTACACAGGCCCAGCCCCCAGCCATCATGCAGGCAGCTTCCTGGAGCTGGACAAGGCATTGGCAGAGCTGGACAATGGGTTGGTTGGACAGGCCCTTCCTGGTAAGAGGCAGATCAGACCTCCACTTCCAATCACAGAAGCCACAGGGCTAAAACAATGCATATGTCAATACTGAGCTTTTAAAAGGTTTTTCTGGGGAGGCCTAGGGAATTCTCCCTCTGCTTTCTCCAAAGTCCCCAGCCTCTCCCACCCCGACACAGGCCTTCTAAAGAGGTTGCTGCCTACACTTCCTAAAATGTGTCATTAAAAACATACACCCTCGGCGGGGAATCCAGGCTTCCGTGTGAGACAGTGTCATCTGCTGCAGCTGGGGTAGAGAGTGTTTGGCATCAGCTAGAGACGGGACCTACCTGAATCCTGGCCTTAGTGCCAGGCAGTTCCAGGCCTTCAAGGCCTCAAAAGGCCAGGACACAAGAAACCCAGGCTGTGTGGGGAGGGGTGTGGAGGTGGAGAGTATGCAGGCTTTACAGTGCTAAAACCTTGAGGTCCCCGGGGCTATAGCTTGCTTGAGTGAGAAGAATATTTTTCACCTTATGATGTGTTGTGAGGAAGGGGGCAGGGCTGGGTGCGAGGAACTGGGGCAGCAGAAAGAGGAAGAGTCAAGAAGTGGAGCATAGGAAGTGAGCAGAGGATATGGGGTTGGGGTACAGGCAAGAGGTCAGGCAAACCTACACCCTTTTGGGGTATAGCTCTCTGGTTTCAGTCAAGAAAATTCGGGCTCTGACATTCTTCCCTTCCATGCAGATGTGAGGCCTCTCACTCTATCTCTGTCTTCCTACCCTACCTGCCCACACTGTGCTGTGTCCTCCTGTTATAGGTCCTGCCCCTTGACTAATGTGCAATTTCCAGGAAGCTGCAGTCAGATCTGAGAAACAGCTAACCCTGACCCAGGATCCGAACGGGCTCACAGCCTTCTCCATTCATTTGGGGCCCCCTTATGCTTACTATATTCCAGGGACTGGGCTGAAGTCCTGGCCTTTTCCCCTCAGTGGTGGAAATGCTATGACAGATGCATGGGGCCCTCAGGGTACAAGAACACCTCACTAGGGGGAAGGGAGAGGCTCCAGGAAGCTCAAAATCAAGGCTAAGTTCATTCAAGACTGATGAAGAGGACCTCAGCAGGTAATGGAGTATGCATTTTAGTGGAGGGAGTAATATGTCAGGGAATTGATGACATTATTCCATGTGGCAGGAGAGAGAGAGAAGGGAGAGGAGGTAGCTGGAGCCTGGGGTACCCCAGATGAGTTCCAGAGCCCAAAAGGACTTTGGACTTGATCCTGAAAGCTGCAGGAAGCCATGAGAGAATTTTGAATAGAGAATGATTTCTATTTTAGAGAGTGGAGAATGGATTAGAGGAGGGAACAAGTATGTGCACTTGGAATTATGCTACAGTACACTGGTTAAGAGATGACTGTGGCCTGCACCAGGGACTAAGTGTGAGAAGAAGGAGGGGACAAGGTGGGAAGGATGAGCTGGTGAGTGCTAAGGTTCAAAGGAGAGGGGTTAGAATTGACGTAACTGAGGCAGAGTCCCAGCCCAGGAGTGTTGAGAAAATACAGAAGTGAGACTCTGCTAGGGGGAAGAGGGACTCAGCTGCTGAGAGGGGGCTTAGGAGGAGTCTGGATTAGGGCCAGTGGAAATAGAGAACAAAGATGAATTCAAAAGCATTTAGTAGCTAGCATCAGCTATACTTAGTGATTGTGTGGCTTTGGAAGAGTCCTGTGCACCCCAGTTCTGCCATGTGCAGCCTGGATTTTCCTAGCATCCTACTTAATCTGGGAGGTCTTCCTGGAGTTGCTGGGCAGCATACAAAGGTAGAGAAACCACTTGATAGAGAAGTTCCAGAGCCTGATCTAGGGAAGGTACAGAGCTGGGGCAGAGAGAGAGCCGGACAGATGACATCCAAAATATAGCCCTCCAGGGTCATGGGGTCCAACGCTCTCATTTACAGAAAAGGAAACAGGCCAAAGAGGGAAAAACTGTCCTACCTAAGGCCATACAGAAGAAAATGACCAAGTATCAGGGACGAGATCCCAGTTTTCCCAGTGTCCAGTAGGCACCCTTCCTCCCCACCGCCTGACCAGAGGAAAGGTGACATGTTCAGGATGAGCAGCATTGAGAGGACCAAGAAGTAGGGCCTGAAGCCCAGAGATAGGAAGGGGCAGAGCCAAGGGGCTCTGTCTTCTGGGGTGAGAGGTAGAGTGGGCTGCCCAGGACCTGCCCTGCCCTGGGCCTTGGGAATGGCATAGCCAGTGTGAAACAGGCCTGTAGGAGAACAATCCAGGTGTCCCTGGTCACTCGCTCCTCAATGAAAGAATGTAAAACTGATTCATCCCTGTCCCCCAACATGTCCTGCCAGGTTTCAGAGAGAGATGGGACTTGCCAGAGCAGTCCCCACTGTCACCACCACCCTGGAACTTCCATGCTGCCAGAGAACAGGGCTGGCTCAGCCTGTCTGGAAGATGCTGGGCTCCCACTCTGATTCCTTCTTGGGTTAGGGCTTTTCCCAGGCTGCCGCACCCCCTCCTCTCCCACGCACTGCACTCACCCTCCCAAGGCGCCGGGCGCCAGTCCCACAGCCCATCATTAACCAGCTCTATGTGGAGATTGGGTGGCGGGGGGCGGGGGGGAGGATGTAATCAGCTAAGAGGAAAACATCCTCAGTTTCTGTGACCCCACGTGAGGGACGGAGGCACCTGGGTTTGAATAGTGGCAATTAGCCCCTGACTCTGGGATTATGGGATGTACCACTTCTGCTGGTGAGGTAGATGTGGAAGGGATTCAAGACCCAAGGATAGCTGGAGCAATCCAGTGGGCACTGCTCCCAGAGAGAATCCCCCAGGCCCTACTTCCACCAAGCAAAGCACCTGCATTGCAGGAGGCAGGGGAAACAGTACCGCTGGGCTAACAGTGGCACAGGGCAGGGCACTCAACCCAGACTCAGTCCTCATGCCCTGTTGCTGTATCCAGCCCCAGTTAGGGGTGGTGGCTAAGAGTGCAGGGCAAGAATTGGATCAACTGCTCTGCTGCCTCTCTGTTTCCTTACTGAGCCCTCTGACCTGGGTTGCCTCGGACCCTCTTCTGAGTACAGAGGTGGGGCTCACAATGCAGCCTGGGCACTTGAGGAGCTCCTGGTTAATGGGGAGACATATCCCCGGGGCGTAGAGATGAGACGGGACAAGTTCAAAGGACTTCAGTGAGAGCCCGACTCATGTAGGTTCTTGCTGACAGAACAGTTGGGTTTAGGCGACACTGACAAAACCTTTCTAGAGGAGGGGACCCTAGAAAGGGGATTCACTCTTGATCTCACTCTTTTCTTTGCTAGCCAGCCTCTTCCCTAGGTGGACTGGCCTTGGCCTCTGAAAGTGAAAGGCTGGCCAGCCCTGGGAATTGACATTTGCAAAGAAGCTACACTGAGAGAGGGACCTATAATCTTTAGGTCATTGTGCTGACTCAGCAGGGTTTCAACTGGAACACTGCCCCCCCTCCCCCTCCATGAGTCATTCCTACTTACCGCTTAGCTGGTTTCTCCCTGGATGTCCTTTTCCTTTCTGCCAGTTTGCAGGGTGGTGGGGATGAAGGGGGGAGTGTAGCATCCCAAAAGATTTTGGTTTCATAGAGGCCCATGTTGGGGAGCCTGCACAAGCAGGGAGGGAGGGGTTAGGCCAACGTAAGCCTAGTGTGCTCCCTCTTTCTCCAGGCTACACCTGCTACTTCTGCCCACCCAACTGAGGGCACCCAAACAGAGTCAAGAAAAGCGTGGGGGACAGAAAAAACGTGGTCCTTGTCAGAAATCCCTGAGTCTCCCCTTCCCCTGGGCCCTCCTTTTTCCCACCCACAGAGGCCCAGTCCCAGTGTGCTTGTCCAGGGATAGGGGTCTGAGGTTTCAAAGAATGGGAAGAGAAACTGCTCAAGTGGGTATGGGAAGGAGAGCGCCATCCCCTCATACTCTGGCTGCACCCCGCTGCGTGGGAACCCTGTGGCCCCAGCCTAGGATTAGCTCCACAGTGGGCAGGGCAGGAGGGCAGGGCCCTGGGGAGCAGGTTTGTCGGCCACAACTGAGGCGCCTTTGTGTTTGGTTGCTGAGCTCAGGCTTTTGCAGGTCTGTGACGTCTGGGGGTGGAGTGGGGGAGCTCAACTCCTGCCTTGTCAGCTCAGCAGTTCTGGGAAGCCATGAAGGCAGCCCAAACTGCCCAACCCAGCTCTAATGGGGAAACTGAGGCACTACGCACTGGCCCTAGGGACCTGGGTCCCAGACCCTGGAGCTCATAGAATGCTCAGTGAGAATAAAGGCAGTGCTCGAGGTCAGGAAACAAAGAGACTAATTCTTCGATATCCCCGGGATGCAAGAACCTCTCTGCTGAGGATACAGGTTCCCATGGATCTCTTCACCCTTTACTCCTCACCTCTCTGGCTCCTTCCTGCTCTGCACATAGCAGCTTCATGCAGGTACCCCCCCACCTGGGCTCCCAAAAGTCGCTGTTTCTGACCCACCACCTGACACCCAGTTACTAGACTCCAGATGTGGCTCCATCCCTAGCCCGCAGGCACTGTGGCTGCAGTATTGTAACTAACATTTATGCCATTTTTCGAAAGGGGTGATAAAGGTACTGAGATTACATTCCAGGAGGGACGCCGCCCAGAATGAGGTCGTGGAGAGTTAGATTGAGAAGTTGAGTCTATTTTTATGGTAGAGTAGGAAGAGCACTACTAGGCTAGGTTCTGCTCTTTTGTGTCCCTGAGCAAGTGAACCAACCCCTCTGTACCCTGGTCTCCTCTATAAAATGATGGATTACATTGTCTATTGAGCTCCAATATGCTTCCATTTTAGTGGTCCCATTCCCACATCTGAGATAGCCTCTGCTCCTCATATAAGAAGGAGCCTGCAGGCAAGGAGAGACTGACCAGCGCTGACTGATTGGGGAACCAGAGAGAGTCCGCAGGGTACTCTTCAATCTCTGGATCCTGCCAATGTTAGCTATGACATGATCAGCTCAAGCGAAGGCCAAGCCTGCTCCTTTCCCTCTCCCACAGGAGCTTGCAATCTGTTGGGAAATAGCGGGGAGATGCACAACAGGAAACACTAGACACACATGCCAGGAAACAAAAAATAACAAGGTACATGTTATACGTATCTTGTATAAATGTAGATATCAGCTAAGTAGGAAGGGATAAGAGTCATGAAGGGTTTCCTCGAAGAGAGAGCCTAGGAGCATCCAGCACGGCACCTACTACTGGCTAGATGCTCAATAAATATTTGTCGAATGAAGTTCCAGGAAGGGATGGCTACTGCTTCATAGATGAGAGATCATTATGATGATGATGGTGACGATGATGACAGTGATGATGATGGTGGTGGTGGTAATAATGGTGATGATGATGATGACAGCAACTAACTTTTGTTGAGTATTTAATTTGTATTAAATGCTGCTTCTCTAAGTTTCGCATGTACTCATTCATTTAATCCTTATAACAATTTTATGAGATATGTATTATTATAATACCACATGCTACCTTAGTGCAAACTGAGGCATAGAGAGGTTAAGTCATTTGCCCAAGGTTTCACAGCTCAAAGGTGGCAGAAGGAGACTACAGACCCATACTGTTTGGCTCCTCACAACACCACCATACTGCCTGAAGGGGATGGTGACCAAACAGCCCTTCAGAGGTGGGAGAAGCTTGAGTAATGTAGGCGAGACACGGCATCTGTTTTGGGTTGTCAGGGCCAGAGTGGTTGGTGGAGAGGCTTCAACTACCGTGAAGAGGGTATGTATAGTCTCCAAGGGGGCTCCCTCAATCCCCACCCCTTCTCCCAGGCTTCCAGATGAGGCTGATGGCCCACCGCCTTCTGCACAGAGGCGGGCCTTGTTCCTGAGTTCCTGCCCCCATCGACCCTTTCTCTCCCTTTTCACTGGTGAGCCCTGTTCCTCAATTGACTAGCATTCTGACCCTGCCTGTCTAGAGTCACCACAGGTCTGCCCCACTCTCTGAAAGCCTCCCAATTTGCCCAACATAAAGAACGAGGGACATTTTCTCTGACCTTGCATCCTCAGACCAAGATGGGCACCCCAAGCCAGAAGCTTGGGTTCTGGGTTCCTAAGCCTGGAGTGAGGTGAGGGGAGAAAGGGAGGGTCTTCAGACTTTTCCAGAGTTCCCAGCCTCTCCCATCTTTGGAACTCTGGATCCCCATCCTTAATAATGCCAAACCCCATACTCCAAGAGCTTCCTTATGCCCACCCCCAGGGCTGTCTCTCCTGACTTTACTAATCAGTGGGCTCTGGACACAGAGGCCAACATCAGAATAAGTCTGCTTGCTCATTAGAGGTCTTCCTGCCCCTCCTTCCCTGCCCTCTCCATTAGTGTGGCAAAGGGGGCAAGGGCCAGGAGAACTCACTTTGTATGCAGTGAGCAGGCACACCAAGTACTTTCATCACCGCCCCACGCCATGGGGTTGCTTCAGAGAGAACCACACCAAAGAGAAGGAAGCAGTCTCATGCTAAAACAGACATGGGGGTGGGGAGGGCCATTTCTGCCTGGTGAGCATTAATGGATGAGAGGTGCTCTCTGGGGTACCAGAGCCCCTTGCAGTGCCCTCCCCACCCCACACCCAGGCTGCTATCGCTGATCTCCATTCCTGGTACTCACAGCTCTGAGAGTGAGGTCACTACTGAAGATGCCACAAATGAATGTCAGTCTGTATACCAGGCACTGAACCCTGCCTGTCCCTGTACCTGTGAGGAGATATGGGGTTACATCAGACTGGATGGCCTTGTCCCACTGCAGGCTCCACTATGCCTTGACACCAATCCCAAGATGGCTCCTGGTGCCCACACCTCTCCTCTACTCCCCAACCCATACCCATGACCCAAAGCCCTCCCAACTGGCTTTTCCTGGCTTTGTGTGGTGAAAGTTCTCCAATTATACCCACATTATTTCAGCTGCTGGGCAAGCTTGATGAGTGGAGACTGAGGGCAGAGAGCACCCACGTACTCTGCTGAGAGGGCCTAAAGCTTACCTTCTTGTCACCTGGCCAGTCAGCTAAAGTACTGGGCTGTCTGGCCCACTGCCATCACCATAGGACTGTATCTGGGGTGGAGCCACAGCTGGGCTAGACTGCAGTTCAGGGAATCAGAGCCATTGAGATTGGGGAGTCCAGCCTATTCCCTCACTGAGTAAGAAAATAGGGTTCAGAGGAGAAAGTTCCTAGCTAAGGTCCCCAGGCAAGCTCAAGACAGTATGGCTAGAATCGAAGCCTCCTCACTTCCTGGTAGGTGTTCCACCATCAGATTCCCACCAGTCTGCAGTGCATCTGCCCAGGGACATGTCAAAACCCATAGACTGGCCAAGGGGACAGCTGGAGAAGTGAGAGTGTGGATACCCCAGGTGAGCCTTGAAGGGCTGTGTGGATATGAGTAGGCGTAGAGAAGGGGAACATAAGGGAAGTTTTTAGAGCATGGCAAGGGCTTGGCTAGAAAGGACCAAAGAGATATTTATTCAGCAAGCATTTCTTGAGTACCTACTATGTGTCAAGCACAGGGGATACCACAGTGACCTAGAGAGACCTGGCCTGTACCCTCTTGAGGGGAGGAGTAGAGGGCAGCCTGCTTCACTGATCATGGGCTTTGGAGCCCTCAGAGGAGTGTGTCCTGCTCCCGTGTCCCGCTCCCTGCAGAGGCAAGTACAAGCCCCAAGTTTCCACTCTTGAACCCCAGAATCACTTGGGGAGCCATTTGGGCCATCCTCCTACCTCTGGGTTAGTACAGGACCTGGCATTGATATTATTGATGGCACTCAATAAATTGACTGAGTCAAGTAAGGATGCAAAGACATGATATGTACAAATGCATGGCCAGTGACAGAGCTCAGGAATGAGCTCAAGCCAGAGGGAGCTGAAGATACTGCTGGAGGAGATGGCTGCCCCAAGTTAAGGGGGCTGAGACAAGTTCAGAGTTAAGGAAGCTCAAACAAAACCATTCTAGATGAGATAAGACAACTGGTAGGGAGACTAGAGTGAAAGTATTCATTCAATTCTATTGATTGCTCCCTCCTTCTTGTTTCCATTGCAATTTGTAAATATTGTTGAAACAAATATTTACTGAATACCTACTGTGTGCCAGACGCTGGGCTAGGCACTGGGGATACAATAATGTTAAAGACACAGACCCTGCTCTGGACAAGGTCAGTCTCTAGAGGAGTCAGAGGTGTGAACAACCACATTCAAAGGCAGAAAACAGCTGTAATCTAGGTGGCTGCATTCACACAGCTGCGAGGATCAGGAAAGCTCCTGGAGGAAGTAGCCAGAGTAGATTGTCCACAGGTGGAGAAAGAGAAAAGCCTTCTAGGGAACTGCATGATCTAGAGTCTGGAAGCATTCCATCAATTGATTCTGTGCTCCTTGGGTGCTGGGACTGAATCACTCATTGATATGACTCAAGTGCTGATAAATGGACTCAGCAAACAGTAGTTGAATAAATGAGAGGAATAAAGGGGCGGGGGGATGAAGGGAAACACAGAAACATGGCATATTCTGAGGGGGTGCTCAGTCAGCCATGATTGGGAGGTGTGGTATGTGGAGAGATGTGGACAAAAAGACAGGGCCCTGATGATGAGGACATCAAATCCCAAGTAAAGGCATTTAGACTTGATTATGAAGGCCACTGGGAGCCAGAGGAGGCTGAGCTTTATGCAGTACCTACTTCTTTCTGCCTGACTGGGTAAGAAGGGGCAAGCCACTGCACTCCAGGGCTCAGGACTCAGCTGTGAGGGAGAAGACAGCAGGGGTGGCCACAATGATGGCACTGTGGGCCATTGTGCTCCCCTGGTGCTTCTTGCCTTCTGACACACTTTCGCATCCATCATACCATTTGGTTTTCCTAGCAGCCCTGGTAGGTAGAGACCACTGGATTACCCACCCCATTTGTCAGAAGAGGGAACGAGGCCCTGGAAGGTGAGGCAGCTGAGTGGCTCCTCACCTGGGGCTGTACTCAAAAAGCAGTGCATTCAACCTTCCTCATCAAAAATGAGGATGTGGATGCATATTTTCTGCAATAGAGCAATATTGATGATATATCACTAGATGAAAGGCAGCTTATGGAACATATATACAGTATGATTCTGATTTTGTAAAAAAAAATAATAATAATTAAACAGATGGTTACATAGATATAAACAAAAAGGTAAAAGAATATTTATTTCCTACAAGATTATCAGTGATATTTCTGAGTAGTGGATTTATGGATTGTTGTCATTTTCTTCTCAGCATTTTTCAGTATTGCTCAGAATATTTTTATAACAAGCAATTATTCTTTTTATAATCAGAATAAAAAGAATAACGACTGCTAGGAAAGACAGACCATGCAGAGGGAATTTGGGTGGGAGCTAGTGCCTGTTGCTGACCGCTCCCTGCCATCTCCCTTGACCAGGCACCCGCACACAGGTGGTCCAGGTGAACGACTCCATGTATGGTTTCATCGGCACGGATGTGGTGCTGCACTGCAGTTTTGCCAACCCACTGCCCGGTGTGAAGATCACCCAGGTCACGTGGCAGAAGGCCACCAATGGCTCCAAGCAGAATGTGGCCATCTACAACCCAGCCATGGGTGTCTCTGTGCTGGCTCCCTACCGTGAGCGTGTGGAATTCCTGCGGCCCTCCTTCACGGATGGCACCATCCGCCTCTCCCGCCTGGAGCTGGAGGATGAGGGTGTCTACATTTGCGAGTTTGCCACCTTTCCTGCTGGCAATCGAGAGAGCCAGCTCAATCTCACTGTGATGGGTAAGCTGGACCAACCCCTCCCTCCTTGCCTGTGCAGAGGCTTGTGGTCTAGGGGCTGGCCATCCTCCATGTGTGCCTCAGTGACCCCAGACACTCTCCTTGGGTTGGCATGCTCCCAAAGCTCCAAGCATGGCACTTTCGGTCCCTTCTAGCCAAGCTGACCCACAGTTCACTAAGTACTAGGGTCAAGGCCTCAGCTGTGGACAGAGCTGAGGAGCACTATTCAGGTTGGAGCACTTCGTGGGTGGCCAGGAGGCAGACAGAAGCATTAGACACCATGGTAAGGAAAAGGGCTGCTTGAACCATTTGCCTTGATCATGACAAGACTCCAAGAAGCCCTGCACATGACAAAAGGGGATACAAATAGTAGAGCAGGAAGGGTGGAGATTAGACATGAAGACATCCCTGTGAAAAGTGCTGGGAGGGGCTTTGGCAAAGCACAGCTGAGCGGTAAGGATGGGCATGGTGACCTGAAGCAAGGCCTGGCAGGTACATACCCTCCTGGGCCTGTGCATCTTTGACCAAGCACTAGAGCCAATTCCATGGCTCTCTCCCACAGCCAAACCCACCAACTGGATAGAGGGCACTCAGGCAGTGCTTCGAGCCAAGAAGGGGCACGATGATAAGATCCTGGTGGCCACATGCACCTCTGCCAATGGGAAGCCACCCAGTGTAGTGTCCTGGGAAACACGGCTGAAGGGCGAGGCCGAGTATCAGGAGATCCGGAACCCCAATGGCACAGTGACTGTCATCAGCCGCTACCGCCTGGTGCCCAGCAGGGAAGCCCACCAACAGTCTCTGGCCTGCATAGTCAACTACCACATGGACCGCTTCCGGGAAAGCATCACCGTCAATGTGCAGTGTGAGTGGGGGCAGAGTGCAGGCGGGTGGGTCTCCTGGTGAGGGCACCACTGTCTTTTCCCACTGCTTCCCCCTTGCCAATCCTTCCTCCTCCTTCACTTCTCCTCTCCTGTCACTCTCCCCACCCCCTTTCTTTGCTCACTCTCTCTATCCTTCCTACTCTCCTCTTTTTCCTTCTTCCTCTCTCTTGCCAGAGATGCTTTGTCCTCCCTTCCTCTCTTCTCCAGCACTTCTCTTTGCTCAACTTTTCTCTCCTCCTTGTTCCCCTCGCTGCTTCTGTACTGAGAGTTCATGATCTTTACCTTCCCTCTCATTCTTCTCCCTCTTCTGGCTGTTTCCATGTCACTGCCACTCCGATGCCTTCACTCCCCGAAGTTCCTTTGCCCCAAGTCCTGCTCTACTGACCTCACCCTTTTCAAACATCAGATGAGCCTGAGGTGACGATCGAGGGGTTTGATGGGAACTGGTACCTGCAGCGAATGGATGTGAAGCTCACATGCAAAGCTGATGCTAACCCCCCAGCCACCGAGTACCACTGGACCACGTAAGTGCTATGCAAGGCCACCCACCCCACCTCCAGGAGCCTTAGGTAGGGAGGAAATTAGGATCTAGGCTCAGGCTCCTCAGTGAACCATTAGAGATACACTCCCAGCATGCACACACACTTGCGCGCGCACGCACACACACACACACACACACACACACACCCTTGTTTGACAGCATCAAGGTCACTGGGACAAACCATTCCACCAGAGGGGGCTTCCCTTGTAATCTGCCTCCCTTCTTCTCCCTAATAATTTTGTCATTTTCCTTTGGTGATTCAGTCTGAGTCACTGCCACCACAGCCCCCAGTATTTATTTTTATCAAGGTGTCCCCAGGGAAGCTGGCTTTCTGGAGCATTCCAGATCTTTCTTTGTTCCTATTTCTTCTCTCCAGTACCCCCAGATTCTCAGGGAGAAAGCAGCTGTCAGCCTAGAATGCCTGTGTTCATGGAGTGCTTATCTCATATGCCATCATCACATTCTTGGCTTCATGGTCTTCAAGCCTGGCCCTTGAAGGGTCCTGTTCCCCTTCAGCCAGTGCTGATGGCTTGAGCCAGAGTTCTTTGCAGGGAAGGGTGGATGGAACACACAGAGAGAGAGGGGTATAGTGGAAGCCAAGAAGAAGGTTGACACAGGTAGCTGGAAGACAGCTGTGCAGATTGTATCTACACTCCTTTATCCAGGAAGTAGAAAGCATTGGTTACCCTAACTATTACCTTCTACCTTTTGGAACAAAAAGTGCTTCTGAAGGTGTGAATAGGCAGGGCCTGCTTGCCAATTTCAGCTCTGGACCGAAGATTTACTAGGTCCCACAGCATCATAGCTTTGTGACATTGGGGATCAGGAGGAAGAAGGAAGGTCTCCTATGTTCTGGAAACTTCCGAGATGCTCCCAACATGGAAAAGGCCTGTGACATGTCCAGCAAGAACATAAGATGGTGAAATGGAACATAATTCCTAAACATAGGTCACATTTCATTGGGTAGCTTTTTAAAATACAGATTCCCAGGCTATGGCCTTAGAGGTCCAGTTTCAGTAGATCTGGGATTAAAACCCAGACATCCATATTGTTAACCAACTACCCAGGAAACCAAGGACCAACAACCAGGAGCCATGAGTATTAAAACGAGCACTGTGCCAGGAGTCCAAAAATCTGGCTAAAGCTCTAGCTCTGCCGCTTACTAGCTGTGTTTCCTTGGACTTGAAACTCAGGTTTCTTATCTATTAAATGGTACCTGTAGCTATGTATTCTATCTACGTTTTGGTGCTATGATGATTAAACGTGAAATGCTGAATACTATAAAACTGTCAAGTACAAGAAATTATTGGTGTTGTTGTTTTTATTCTTTCCAAGGTAGACCCTACCTATGAACTCAGCAGAAGGTCTGGTAGGCTTAGAGCCAAATGGGTGACATGGGGCAACCTCCTGGGGCTAGAGAGTCATAATTCTCTGCCATGTCTCCCAATCCCTGCAGGCTGAATGGCTCTCTCCCCAAGGGCGTGGAGGCCCAGAACAGAACCCTCTTCTTCAGGGGACCTATCAACTATAGCCTTGCAGGGACCTACGTCTGTGAGGCTACCAACCCCATTGGTACCCGCTCGGGCCAGGTGGAGGTCAATATCACAGGTAGGAAGCTGCACCTCTTCCCTGCCTCTCCCCACCCACTGCTTCCTCCATTTCCTACATCCCCCACCTTTGGGTTGTTTCACTACATGAAGCTCGTGTCTCCTTTTCCTACTTCTCATTCTCCCTTAAACTCTAGCCATTGGTCCAGCTTTGCCTTTCTCTTTCCTCTGTTTAAGGCTATGTGTGAGACAGTCAGGGTGACCCCCAATCAGGGGGAGGAAGTAAGTGCTGTTTATAGCAATGCTGTTGGTGGTGGGGGTATTGTTAGAGCCTGCTCATGGGTCTGCCAGCAGAAGTCACCATGTGATGCTCTCTTGGTGGAGATGGGTTTGCAGGTGGAGCTCATCTCCAAGCTCTGCTCCTGCAGTTCAGGAAACCCACTTGGGTGAGGTTGCCTCAGTAAGGATGCTGGAAGGAAAGCAAAGATATAGAGCAAAGCCATCGTGATTGGGGTGTGCCTTTCCTCTGAATTGCTGTTTTCCTTGCATTTTTCTCTCCATCAATGCAGATGAGGAGATTCAGCCACCTGAACTTCCAGGGCAAAGGCGAGACATAGGCTAGAGTGTTCTGCAGGAGACTTCACATGGGACATGAAAGGAGCATGGGCTTCAGTGTCAGGCCGGTGAGGCTCTAGACAAGCCCTCATCTTAAAATGGGGATAATATGAGGTGCCTTGAAGGGTTAATTATCAGACTTACACATAATATAGGCCAAGTACTTAGCATAGACCTGTCTGCCAATAAATGGCCTATGTGCTATGATTATCTTGACTTCTGTTGTGATCACTATTAATGGAAAGGTCAAAACAAGCTAACAGTGGGGTAAATTCCCACCACAGGCTTACAACTAGAAGAGGGACTGTCTTTAACATTGTACCTAAGCTAGGCTCAGGGTGAGATAGTGACAGAAAGAGCCTCCTAAAATGGAAAATAGCATCATGCTACTGCTGAGATGGGCAGAGACTGACATCAGAGGGTGTGTTACTTCCTACTTTCTGAGGAAGTAACCTCAGAAAGTTGGGCCAGGTTCAGGGAGAGGAAGTTGGGCAGGGGTTACTGGGCTCCAGGTGCAGGACTTGGGCAAACCCTGAGGCTTCATGAACTCTGAGCCCGTCTCAGAAGTGAGAGACCTCATTTGTGGGTACAGTCAAGGGACAGCTGCAGAAAGAACAGCCCAAAGCTGTCCAGGGGCTGCACTTACCCGTCCTCAGGGCAGTTCTGTCACCTCGGTCACCTGGGGTCATGGGGGAGGGTAGAGCCACTTGTCACTTGCTCTTTTCTTCAACTTCCTGCCCTTGGCCTTCAGACTGCTTAAAGGCCTAGAGAAAGTTGAGGCAGCCCCTTCCCCAGGCTAGGATTTGGGGTTTCCAAAGGTTAGCAAGAAAGGAAGGGCCCCAGAGTCCTACATTTTTCCCTTCCTGGAGAAAGTTTGAGCAAAGCTCAGTAAGAGCCTCATAGGTACCCAAGCTCCATGGGGGCAGGTGAGGGTAAGGAGTAGTCATAAGGGAATATGGCCACCCCACAGAGAGGCCTGTCATAAGAGAACAATACAGACTTGGCTTGAGTGTATTCACATAATAGCTCCTCCTCCTGGCTGTGTGCCCTTGAGCAAGTCCTTTACCTCTCTGAACCCCACTTTTCTAGTCTGTAATATGGAGCTAATCATACTTATCTCAGGCTTCTTACAATCACACTAAATCCATATTCCACTGCCTGGCACATAGCGGGAGCACCCTACATGGTGATACCTTCCCCTGATGGTGGACCACCCACGCCACCACTGTATACTGCCTCCCTCTCCACTACCCAGGCTCTCCGGGGAAACTAATGATTGGGAAATCGGGGGAAGAGGCCAAGAAACCCAGGAGCAGCATCCTCCCATTGACCCTACTCCCCAGCATGAATGGACCAGCCAAAGGCCCTGCTAGGCTTATTGGGCTAAGTGGTGCTGCTCATCCTAGAGGCAGGACAGGGAAGTCAAGCGTTCCTTCTCCTAAAGCCCAAGAGGATGCAGGATGACTTATCAGGAAGTCACACCAGGTCTAGGAGCAGGGAGGAAGACAAGGGGATACTTCCCAGGCCTTGGCTACAGAGAAGAGAGGAAAGGAAGGGAGACTGGCTGCAGAGGTGGCCATCTCCTTGGGGGTGATTGCAGCAGTGGTGCCCTCCAAGTGGTCAGTGGTCAGGACTAGGCAGCTTTGCAGGTAGGTAGGCCGGGGCCAGCCAAGGCACACAGCATGCCTTCCTGTGCTCCCTGGAATTACAGAGTGGGACAAGAATGGTAACCAAAGACACACACACATGGGCCTTGAATAAGGGTCTTCTGTTGTTGGCAGGCAGGAGCCATGGAAACATGGACACTCACTGAATCATTGATGGGCCCAGGAGCTGTTTAGCTGGACATCCCAAGGGAAGGTCTTTCAGTCCCCTCAGGATTCAGCCAGGAGGCCTGAGCCTTTTCAGAACTGTTTGTTCTTGTGCTCATGGGCAATTTCCAAGCAGCAGCAAACCCCACCAGCCTTCACCCTGTAGTGGCTAGTTCTTGTCACATCCTCTGGGGGCTCACTCTGAGGGGCACAGCCATGCCCTGTGCTCCAAACTTCACTGGTCTGGAAGGAATGATGAGTGAGACAGTTAAGTGGAAATTTAATTTTTCACTCTGGCCTTCCATTCAGGTAATAGTTCTGCCCTGGGCTCATATGGAGAGGGAAATGAAGAGCAGTTGGGGCAGGGGCAGAAGGGGTGCAGCAGGGAGTGTGCCAGAGACATGTGTATCCTGGACCACTGCACCACCAACACAGACACACTTTGGCACAGACTTCTCCAGATCCCAGATCCTGGAGGAGGTGGTATTTAAATTGTTTCTGTGAGGATGAGTAAGTGGGCAGTGATGGAGAGTGGGGGTTCCCACACAGGGGAAGCGTGTGGGAGGAAAATGGAAGTAGTGGAATGTTCTCTCTGGTGGCCAAGGGGAGACTCTGAAAGGTTCTCAGCAGAGAAGCAGTGTAGCAAGGCGGGTTGGTTTAGACTGACTATTCGGGAGGCTTTGTGAATGGCACAGGGGAACTAGTTAGGGGCTGTACAAGTAAGGGTTTCCCTAGTGGAAAACGAGAGCCTTGGGCTGTGGCCATGTGGATGAGAGAGCAGAAGAGACAAATGCACCAGAGTTTCCATAGGGTCCTAGGGCCCTCCTAATGAGGAGCAATTTCATGGGATTTGCCAAGGAGTCGCAAAACAAACAAGTAGAGGTAATGCCAAGGGTGAGTAGGGGTACCCAGGTTGCGACTTTGACCAAACTAAAGAGGCTAAGTTAGACAGCAGCTGTCCCTGGGTGGGGGTGTCAAGAGGGGCGTGACCAGGCCATTTCCAAAGCTGAACAGGAAAGCAACTAGGGTATAGGATGTCTATCCCAATTCCTATTTCCAGTGACATCCCTGGCTCACCTATTGGGGGTGATCGCTTGGGAGTGAAGATAACAGTGTTTGTACTTTAGGCTGGGAGTTCTTCAGACCAAGGATTGGTGGGGCTTCAAGGTTCATCTAGAAGGGGTGGAGGGCCTGTGAATGTGTATGCCTGGGCATGAGTGTGGATGTGTTTCTCTGAGTGTGTAAATGTGCACCAGCAGGCTGGTGAGCAACTGTCTGCATGCTGAGTGTGCAAATGGGAGACCATGGCTGTGCTGTGGGCAGATGTGCCTTTCACAGATGGCAGTGTGCTAGAGAGTCCATGAAAAGGCAGCTGCGCCCTCACCCTGGGAGGATTCCGATCTCTTTAGCTCTATGAGGCCCTGTGCAATGGTCTGACAGATGCACAGCCACCGCAACTGCTGGAGGAGGAGAAGGGCTTCCCAGAGTTTGACCTCAGGCCTTCCCATTCTCCCTGCAGCCTACTGCACTGCACGCTGGGAGGTGTAGTTCTCACAGCTTCCTAGCTTTATCTTCTGATGCTCCTGCCTGTGTTGGTTTTAGAGGCAAGCCCAAATATTCTTTTTGACCCTAAGCTTCCTTCAGGTTCTAGATTCAGACTATAAACCCTAACTCTTCACTCTATCTCAAATCCATCCAAAACCCCTGCCCCAGCCAACCTACGTGTCAGGAAACCAGGACCCCAGAGGAATGCAGAGCCCCCACTGCCCCAGATGGGAGGCTGCAACCCTTCAGGAATGGGGGCCCAAGCTGCTCCTTTTGTAAGAGGATGTAAGGGATGCAGGCTGGACCCCTGCCAGGACACCACCACTCAGCTCCTCCCAGCTGCAGCTCTTGAGGCTCTGACACAAAGACAAGAGCTACTGGCTGAATGTGACAGCTGGAGGGACAGAGGGGGAGGGGTGTGTGTGCTCCATTCCACCCTAAACAGCCCCCTCTGCTTACGAATTAATTAGGTCTCTGTATCTACTCCTTTCTTCTGCACCCTTACTTGGCATCTTCACTCTGAAGTCTGCAATGCTGGAAGGTCATCTTAGCCATTCTTCTGCTTCTATGCAAGCCTGGCCCTAAAGTGGCCAGCAACCTCTAGTCCCAAAAAATCCCCAGGGTAGAATAAACTTCCTAGGACTAGAAAAAAAAGGTTAAACAGACAG
>NW_006436287.1:950998-955436 GCF_000325575.1 Pteropus alecto | reverse complement strand
AGACCCAATATCATCCATCCCCAAGTGACCATTCCACTCCTCCTGTCCCCTGCTCCAATGAAATGAGGTCCCCAATGCATGCATTTATTTGAATGTCTCCTGAATATCTGCTCTGCTTAGAGCAAGGCTCACCTCTAAAACATAGCCTCAGCTTCATAGAATTCATTCAACTAATTTTTGAACTCTGGCCATGTGCCAGGCAGTCTAGGTACTTGGGGATACATCAGTGAACCAAAGGCTCTAGAGCTTATGTTTTAGCATGGGATGCCAGACAATAAGAAATACATAAAATATATTTTAAAAATTACGTGGTCATTTTGAAAGTGATGTGGAGAAAAGAAGAAGAGGAGGGTAAAGAGTCTCAAGTGCTATGGGTAGGGGTTTGTGAGCTGCTATTTTAAATAGGGTAGTCAGGGAAGGCATGGGTGAGAAGGCAATATTTGTGCTACGCCCTGGAGGAGGTGAGGGAGTGACCATGGGGCACCCAGAGGAAGAGCTTTCCTTCCAGCCTTGCAGAGCAGCACTGCAAAGGTCCTGAGAGTGCCTGGAGTGGAAAAGTGCAAGAGATGAAGTCAGGGGTGGGGAGGGGGGAGGCACAGATCACATGAGCATTTAAGCTCCCCAGATTTAGCAGGATCTCTCTGGCTGTTGTGTTGAAAATAGTCTATAGAGGAAAAGAATGGAATCAGAGAAGCCAGTTAGGTGGCTATTGCAATAATCCAGGTGAGAGATAGTGACTTGGATCAGGGTGGTGAGGATGGAGATGGTGAGAAGTAGTCAGCTTCTAGATTTACTTGGAAGTTGAATGTACAGACTAGTTTGGAAAACCAGCCAGTCTCATGAAACAGGTAATACTTAAACTCCACCATACTGTGATTAGTGACATCCAAGAAATTCAATCTAGTTGAGTGAAATGTAAGAAAGCTTTATTTTTCATTAGGTTTCTGCTGCCACACAAAGCAGGAAAGTACATGTAATAGAACTTACACTGTATATTATTATAACACACTAAATTTAGTCAATCCCAATCATCATGAGGCCACCATTCCTTCAACCCATGTCATCATTTCTGCAGAAAAGAACTTTAGCCATATGAACACTGGCAGAAGGACCAGAGCCAATCATGGCTAATTTGCATTTTTTACAGGGTGTTTTATCATAGGCTCTACTGTAATATGTCAGTATATGATTAAGGGAATATACCAGAATGAAAGATACAGACCATCAGTATGTAAAAATTCTACAGAAAAAAAAATTAGTGTGAGCTGGAGAAGAGAAGGCTGTACAAAGAAGGGACTGAAGAACTGAAACAGGCAGAAGGAGAGGCATTCCGGTTAGGATGAACACGAGCAAAGGACTGCAGTAAAGAATCAACTTGGACAGCAAGGACAATACGTTAGCCAAACCCAAGATCAATTTGCATTTTGGAAGCTTTGAAGGCCAGACTGGCAGGTCTAACAGGCAGTGGGGAAGCTATCGCTAGTGTTAAGAAATGGAGTGTGTAGTGTACATGGGAATTAAACCTGGTGACTGTGGATAGAGTGGCTAACAGGGGACAGAAACCAAATGAAGGTGGGAGATTCAGAAATCTACAACAGTAAAACCTGGCATAAAGTGACAAGACATTGAATAGGAAGAGCCAACAAGATTTGATGGCAGATTTTGACCCAAGAGATGAAAAGGGAAGAGTCAAAGATAAACGAGGTTCTAAGCTGGAAAAGTAGACAAAGGGTGGTGGACGTTGTGGTACTGAATGGAGAGGCTTTGGAGGGAAGATACTGAACCAGGTTAAGACAGATGGATTTGGGATGGTGGAGAGAATTCCAAATGAAGATGTGCTAAAGAAGAGTTTTCAAAGTGTGTGCTCAAATGCTAGTCCTGTGAATGGCCCTTGAGTCAGGAAGGGTAGGATTCATGCTTTGATAAATTGGGGAACACTGCATCCTGCATGTTCCTCTTAGAGGTCACAGTATGCATGAAAAGGTGAAGGGCTCTGATGCTTTGTCTAAACCAACATTCCTGAAGTGTTTGACTCCATTATTTTTGTTGGCCCTCTGAGCCAATGACTTGAGGTTCCATGAGCCACAGTTTGGGAAATATTGTCCAAGGTGCCTTTGGAGATAAAGTCCCACAGTTGGTGAAAGCTAGATACCTGACATGGTTTGGAGAGCCAGCAGGATAAAGGAAACTAATGATATTGAGACGAGGTCTGTCACTAGAAAAGAAATCAGAGAGTAAGGGCTGAAGGTCCAAGGATGGAGCCTTCAGCCAAGTGGCAGGAGCAGAGAGAGATGGCCCAGCAGTGCAGCCAGACAGAACACTCAGAGAAGAAAGGCAAGGATCAAGGAATTCTTGTACTGGAAGTAAGGGAAGCCTTTTCTAACTCTAGGCCACAGTGCTCTCCTTCCCCTGTACTCCTGAGGCACTTCTCTGCCAATGCCCTTGACTTCTGCATGCTGCTTTATCTCTCAGAGTGTCACTTGGTTCCCCAGCTATGCTGTGAGTTTCTTGTATCCCATTACTAGCAAAGTAGATGCTCATACGTGTTTGCTGATTGGGTGGATGAATGGATGGAGCAGGTGAAGAGAGGAGAGAGCATTCTAATATGGGTGAGAACTGAAGAGGTAGCACACAAATCACAAGTACAGGAGAGGCTGGCTGCCTTGGGTAATTCTTGTGGAGGCAGCTCCCACCTCATGAGAAGAAGGCAGTAAACAGATGGAACCTGGTAAATCAGGAAACCCTTGAGATTCCAAAGAAACTGTTCTGAAAGTAGGCAGTGAGGACAAATATTCCATAAATATTTATTGAGCAGCCACTCGGGGACCTACACTAAGGACACAGTGGTGACAAGTGAGGAGCTCAATCTTCAGTGGTTGAGCTTCTCTCTGCCAACTCCTGCATGTGGAAAGGCCAGGAACAGGAGCATCTGGGTGGTCCCAGCTCAGCCATGTGACTGGAAAAATTGCCTCCCTTTCTTTGGCCCGTGTTTTCATTAGCCCTTCCAGCCTGATCTGCTGGAAGGTCTTTCCTCTTCTCCTCTAGAATCTCTGCCCTGCTTCTGCGTTCTGTAGACAGCACCACACACACTCACACACATAGACAGGCCCCACCTCTGGGAGAAGAGAATGTCTCGGGAGGAGCAAGATTCCCATGGAGTGAGTGAGGCTGAATCAGGGAGTGAGCTGACAGAAACCGAGTCCCAGAGGCTGGAACATATACCCAAATCGACCCTTTACCTTGGCCTGAAGAGAGGAGAGGTAAGAGGAGGGGAGGTCAGCCTCTAGGCTTGCCTTGCACCTGCCCACCAGCTCCTCCTGACCAAGGCCATCTGTGGTCTCCAGTGCCACCCTGTGGTGGTGCTGGGAACCACCTCCTTCAGCCTCACCTTGGCCCCGCCTTGGCCTCTGGCAGGGCCCCCACCCCTCCACCCCCGTAAGGAAAGAAGAAGGGCAGCATTGCCCAGGGCAGAGCAGTACTCTGGCCAGGCCCCACTGGCAACAAAAGTCACCTAACTAGCCTTCTCCCCCTTCCCAAAGCTTCCTTTCTCTTCTTTTCACCTTTCCTGCCTTCTTGTTTCCACTTTGTCCTCAAAGAACATATTTGTACAGACACACTCATCACACCAGCACAGGCATATAGGCTCACACAGCAAGGCGTATGTGCCTGCACATGTGCCCTCTCTGTGTACTCGCCATCTTTACTGCATACTCCTATACTCTTGTGCCCCTTTTCTGCATGGCGGTGCTGAGCATCTTATGCTCACATCTCAGGCTGGCAGCACCCTTGGCCCCACCTTGCCCTGCAGGGCCAGACTGCAACCAAGAACCACAGCCCTGGTTTCTGGCCTCACGGGGTCAGCACCTGGGAACCCATCCTCTTCCCTGTACCCTAGGAGCAGAAGAAATCAGATGGGCGCCCAGTGACCAGCAGGTGTCGGACAGAGAGGCAATAGTGACTTTTGCACAGGCTTGACATGCAAGAGAACCAACATTGCATCATTGGCTGGTGGCCTTGGGCAAGTTATTTAACCTCTCTGAGCCACATCTCCCTATGTGTTAAATGGGAATTAATAGCACACCTACTTTACAGGGTGTAATGACAGTGACTGCATCTAGTGGACACTAAGTCAAGGGTGGCTAGCACCTGTGCTTCTTGGCACTTCTCTTCAGAGGGAGCTGGGCTGGCACCATATCTAAGGAGAAAGTCAGTGTGGAGATTCTGGGCTACATGATTGTCTCTGCCTCTCCTCTCTCACTCCACCTACCAACACTGCTGCACATTGGGCTCCTGGAGGGGTGGGGTGCTGAGGGACCTCTGGAATTAGACCTGTCCTTGGGCCTTGGTGTCACTTCCTAGCCTTTCCCTCCCCTGCCTCCCTCGCTTCCTGCCACTGACCAGCCACTGACACTGTCTCCTCCATCTCTTCTTCACCCAG
>NW_006436287.1:933616-950942 GCF_000325575.1 Pteropus alecto | reverse complement strand
CCCATCTCCTCCCCAACATGGGCGGCGCGCTGGGCCGGTGCCCACGGCCATCATTGGGGGCGTGGTGGGCAGTGTCCTGCTGGTGCTGATCGTGGTTGGCGGGATTGTGATGGCCCTGCGCCGGCGACGTCACACCTTTAAGGGTGACTACAGCACCAAGAAGCACGTGTACGGCAACGGCTACAGCAAGGCGGGAATCCCCCAGCATCACCCACCCATGGCCCAGAACCTGCAGTACCCTGATGACTCAGACGATGAGAAGAAGGCTGGCCCACTAGGAGGAAGCAGCTATGAGGAGGAAGAAGAGGAGGAGAGTCGTGGAGGGGCTGAGCGCAAGGTGGGCGGCCCCCACTCCAAATATGATGAGGATGCCAAGCGGCCCTATTTCACGGTGGATGAAGCAGAAGCCTGTCAGGACAGCTACGGAGACCGGACTCTGGGCTACCAGTATGACCCTGAGCAGCTGGACTTGGCTGAGAACATGGTTTCTCAGAACGACGGGTCTTTCATTTCCAAGAAGGAATGGTACGTGTAGTTCCCTCTCCAGAGCCTCTGTGTGCTCCCCTTCTCCCCAACCTCCACCCGCACGCCCCCTGCCCACCCCGGACCACGCAATCCTCCAGGAGCTCACAGAGACTCACCCAGCTGCCCAAAGCCAGCCTCAGGCTCCCAGGGAGCCTGGGAGCCCAGGGCAGATGTGACCTGGCTTTGTTTTGATTTCCTCCCTGTCTCCAATCCTACCCATGGTGTCGTGTTCACTGTGGCTTTGGTGTTGCTGTACCTCTCCTCCCCAGCCACAGCTGCCTGCCCTCTGTGCAGGGAGCCCCGTCCTCGTCTTGTGTACCTGGGCATCCCTCCAGGGTTTGGAGAGCCAGCCCTCCTCTACCCCCCAACACTGGAATTTGTTTGTATTCTCTCCATTGGGGGTGGGATGCTGAAGGGCTTCCATGAGAGGAAGCCCCATCCCACCCCCAGATGCTGCTCCTCTTTTCCCAGGAAGAGGGAATCTAACACCCCCCACATGAGCTGACACAGCCGGGAGTTTGGACCCTGGCCTAGACAGCAGTCATACCCAAGAGATAGGGGGTGGGTTGTGGCTTCTCCAGAGCACCCAAGGTTATCTAGTTTGTTAACTGAATCAAGTTGAGGTCCCACCTGGGGCCTTGGGCAATGTGTTTTCCTGGCGAGTTGTTTTTACATTTTTTCTCGCCATTGGCCTGCAGAGTGAAGCTGGCCCAGCTCTGGCATGGCTCTCCTCTTTACTCCTATCTGCTCTCCACAGAGTGGGACACCAGGTGGACTCTGGCCCACACTTCTCACACACCTTGACCGACACAGACACATACCCACATGCACACACACACACATTCCGATCGTATGTGCCCCTGCATGCTCCCTGGGGTCACATGCCTTACCCAGGCTGGACAGTGCCCGAGGCCTGCCCCATCATGCTCCACTCTTCCCCTTCCATCTGACAGTGGGGCAGCCTTCAGAATCTTCCAGGAGAGCTGAGACCAGGCCCCCTAGGATCTCGGGCCGGCCCTAAACTGCTTCTTACAACATAGAAGTTTCTCATATTTCTCCTTTTCCATCAAGTACTAGCAACTCTGAATTCTTTTGGGGAGTCAGGGCTGAGATCCCAGAACAGATATGTCTCCAGGAGTTAGAGGTGTAGTAGTAAAAGCTCTGCAAATACAGTCACAGACTCTGAAGGGTGCAGGTGGCACCTCGCCTACAAAGGCCAGAAGTGCAAGGGGCATGGGGGAGCCAGAGATCCTGAGTCAGCCTATCCTGCTTGCCACTCTCCATTCCCTGCTCAGCTCTCTCTGGTCTCCATTCTGGATGAGGGAGACATTGAGAAGCTTTCCCTATGAGGTATAGATCCCCCCTTGAATAGGGCTCTGGTTACCTCTGAGTCACCCAAGACTCGGTCTTCCCATCTTTACAGTGGAGGAAGGCCCCTCCCAGCCCTCTCAGTTACTCCAGTTCAAAGTGCCTCAGTTCCTCCATCTGCCCACCCGCCCTCTCCCAGCACTCTAGATGGGAAAGACCCTGGGATGGGAGAGGCAGCTTTATGCCCATTAGGATTTCTAGTTAACTCAGCCCAGGGTGTCAGGGGCTCTACAGGATGGCAAGTGTGGAGGGGAATGGGCAGACCACTCTGTGCCCCATGGGCACTACCCTATCCCACCAGAGTCTTCTCAAGGGAGTTCTCTGCCTTCTGCCCTATTCCTCCCCTCCCTGGTGCTGCTATGGGACTCCCAGCCAGCTCCATCTCTGCCCTGGCAACCCTGAACCCACCAGCTGGGCTGCCCTTGCCTGGCCCCCCCGCCCTAGCCCCAGCCCAGGCCACCCAGTAGCCACGTAGCAGAAATCTGAAGCCATGCCAGCCCTGGGGCAGCTTTCCCCTCCTGGCATTGGGGGTACTGGATGGAGTAGAGTCGGGAGAGAAAATTCTGGGGTCTTTCCAGCCATAGGGCAGAGGGGCATGGAGGAGCTGGGCTGCTTCTCCCAGCAGTATTAGTGTCCCCCCAGGGCATAGAACCTTTTCCATGTTACATCACTGCCCCATCCCACCTCATGCCACTCTGACCCATCTGCCTGGTCCCTTTGCGCCCAGGCAGGAGGAAATCCGAGGGGTCTGCCCAATAGAGGCATTCTCTGTCCTCTTGAAACCACAAGACTGAAAGGACTCCTCCGTGTCTCCCTTACCCTGCATTGCTACCTCCTAGTCCTCAGTTTATGATGTACTTAGGAGGTCCCCAGGCCCAGCCAAAGCACGAAGTCCCCCTTAAGACACCTCCACACCCTCCCCCCAAGCAAAGCACAAATTGTGGTGTTCATGCCACATGCATGGGCCCCATGGGAGTTCCTGCCTTGCCAGGAGCACAGCAGCAACATGCCCAACAGGGTAGCTGCTGCTCAAGGCCAAGAATGGGCATGAGGCAAGGGGTGGCACTTGGGCCTGGTGAGATGGGGTTTTCTGTGCCCCAAGTTTGTGGGGAGGTAGGCACTGCTGCTGGGCCCACAGACACAGCCAGCTGACAAAGAGGAGGTCTGACCCAACAGAAAGATGAAGATGTTTTGCTTCTCTTCCATGACACCAGCCTGAGCTAAGTTTCTGCCCTTGCTGGAAATGAAATAAACTTGGTATTCATTGTGCCAAGACTTCTCCTGGTGTCATCCTGCCTCTTGTTGCCCTCCTCATCCTTACCCACCCCCTACTCCACCTATACCCTTATTTCCTTAAGATTTTAATAGCGTTCTAATGTGTAACAGAACCATCTGAGTCCCTTTTATCAGAAGTATCTGAAAACAACACAGAATCAGTGAACACAAGCATGCAAGTGCAGCCACCTCAGGCCCAGCACACGCGCACACAGGGGTGGGGGGGTACTTACACCTCCCACAGACCGAAGCACAGGCCCCCCAGCACAAGCACAGGCACACACTCACAGACACACAGACACAGCAGAGGAATGGGCTGGGCCTGCTGAAAGCCCTTGAGGAGAAACGATTTCCCAGTGCTCAGGCCATAAGAGAGACTCACAGGAGCCCTGTCTCCTGGGCATGTGCTCCTTCTGCCAATCCCCTCCCATGTGCCCAAGTTACTGGTGCAATAATTTTTCTGCCATCCTCCAAGCAGAGCAACCAGGGATTAGGTAGGTGTGGGCAGCTCACCTGGGACGGAGAGCTCCCAGGCCTCCTGGGAGCCAGACAGGAAGTCTGACCGCCACAGTCGCCCTCTTCTAGTGAGCAGCAGGTGGGTCTCCCACACCGCACACACCCACAGGGAGGTGTGCTCAGGGCCCGGGGGGCCCAGGCTGCGTGCGAGGGCTGCTGCAGCCTGGCTGCTGCCGCCGCCCACAGTACCCCCTGCACCACTGGCACTGCTCCTCCAACTCGTGCTGAGGAATGGGACTTTCGACTGAAAAAAATACTTCTTGTTTTTTTGTTTTTGTTTTGTTTTTTGTATAAATGGAAACAAAATCCAGCAGAAGCTGCCACCCTTCCCCTCTGAGTATGAGGCACAAACTTTACTTCAGTTTCTTTGTCACTGGTTTCGTTGTTGGTCCCAGGGATGGCCCAGCAGACTCTCCTGGTCCTGATCCAGGGGGTGTTTGCATCACCCTCTTTTACTTGTTAAAAAAAAACTGATGGGTTGACATATGTACTGAGGGAAAAAAATGTACTTTTTTATAAATAAAGTGTTTAAAACAACGCTGGTTGCATCGTTCCACTCGTCTCATCTCCCTGGAGTGCTATGCCTTTCCTTCTCCACAGCCATGGGGTGGGAACAGGGCAAAGCTGGAGATGTGGCCAGCACTGTAGTGGACGGAAGGGAGCCTCCACGCCATGCCCAGATTCCACAGTTCTGGGACGGTGATGTAAACCCCTGCAGGAGCCCCAACTCACCATCTTGCAAGAGCCCCAAGGGAGAATGTGAGGGTCCAGCCTGATTCCTCACCCATGATTTACAGGTTGCCACACAAGAAGGAAGAATGGACAGCAGCATTGGGAGGGCTTAACTTCTGCAGGCACAGACAGGGAAGCCTCTGAGGATGCACATCCTAAGAGGCTGGGGGCTGACAGTGGAGAGGGAGGGCCCTGTGCTGGCTGGAGTCCTCTCTCCTGAGTTTAGGCCCCTCCTGCCCCAGAGCTGCAGAGCTTCCACTCAGAGCCTCTCCAGTTTCCCTTTCTCACCCCCCTCCCCCTGTCTCCACTGTCCTGCTCCTTCCTACCAAGTCCCCTCCTGTGGTGTTTAGAGAAGAAAACAAGCAGTATCACACCTGTTGTTTTAGACAGATCCCTGGGGACAGATAAGAGATGGGGAGCTTTATCCTTTCATCTTCTATTTGGAGGATATTGTCAGGCCCCATCCCCTGCAAGCTCTCTCTGAGACCCAGCACCCCATCTCTCCAGGGGGCTGGTCGGAGTTCTCCTAGTTATTTAGTTAACTCTCCCCCTCTTCACTCCTGCACCATCTGTTTCCCATCTCTTAGGCTGGAATGCAGGACAAATCCATCCTGGGATGGGAGTAGCAGGGGCTCCAGTGACCGCCCCCTCCCAACCACTCCCAGTAGCATCTCCTTTCACTGAAATTTACACCACACACCCTTGAGAAAAGGGGGTAGAGATGCTGGAAGCCAAGATGGCTGCCTAGCAGAAAGCCCTCCTGCCCATCTGGGACAAGGCCACATCCTCAACACCTGTGATTGGAGCAGGATGGAGAACCTGGGGCAAATGGAACTAGGAATGGAGGTGAAGCCAGCAGCTGTTGGCAGCCGGCTGGGCCTCTCACTGGAAGGCCAAACCCAGCACCCTAGACTGTGTTTAGATCTTGATGCAAATTGGTTAAGCGGTTACTTCCTCAGTTTTCCAGGCTGTCCATTTAAGTTAATTTTTAATTTGCACAGGCAATAAATGCTAACTACATTATTAATATATTGGAAGAGAGCAGTGGACATAACATCCTAATTGGCATTTAACTAGAGCGTTCTAGCAAATTAGCTAAGACTTTCTCCAGCAGTGGAAGGAGGGCAAGACAATTAGTCCCGGGCACAGCCTCTCTGGGCTGGAGAAGCCGTTCCCATTCCATGCTACCTGGCCCTGCACCCCAGGATACCAGTAGACCAGGGCACACTTAGCCTCTAGTTGAGCTGGGCTGAGGAAGAAGGTTTTGCTAGTTAGGCTCCTTCCACTCAAACCTCAACCCTTGCTCCTTGCCCCCCATGCAACCCTCAACAGAGCAGAGGACCAAACACTGGATGGCCTGGAGATAGGACCCACCTGAGTGGCTAAGGTCCCCCTGGGGTGCCCTACTTTGGCTCTGGGTCCAGGACTAAGACAGTTGGGCAGCCAGAGCTCCTCTGGATACCATAGAAGCCTCTCTCTGATCCTCCTTACCTTACCCACTCTGCTTGCAGATTGTTAAGGGAATGGACTTGATAAATTTAGGGGTTCATTTATTCACTTATGCATTTATTTATTCATTTGGTCACCCTGGGCCAGGCACTGTGCCATACTGTAATAGTCTCACTCAGAGTCCCTGCTCTCAAAGAATTCAGATCCTCCAAGAGTCTCAAATTCCAAAACAGCCAGTGTCATGCTGGCCACCAGCTAAAGCAAAGCTGTATGTAAAGCACTAAGGTAGCATGGAATGGGAATGGCTACTCTTGTGTGGGAAGGTCTGAGTGACTTGATGGATGAGGTGACACTTCTCCTGGGCCCAGAGTGTACTGAGTATTCCACGCCAACTTGAGAATTTAGCATCTTATATTTGTTGTTCTGAAAAAGATCACACTTATTCAGCACATGGAGAACTGAAGGCTAGAGAAGAAACTAAGGTTTGGCAACCAGACCATCAGAAAGTATATTCTAAACGTGCTCAAGGCAGGACCATGTCCTAAGAGCAGTAGGAGAGGAAGGAGTCCAGGGAAAGGGGATGGCACCAGCCTAACTTCTAGGGGATACTAGATTTGATGCAAGTTTCAGTTCATCCACAGAGCAGTGCAAACTCCATGGGCTAAACTGACCTTGTGGGAGCCATATTTGGTGTTGAGTGGAGCTATCAGTCAGACAGGGCAGGCAGTGAAGGGAAGACTTCCATAAAATGAGGTACGATTCTTATACCAATTCCAATGTGTGTTTTTTTGCCCGCACAACCAAGCATTTAGCTCAATTTTGACACTACCTACCCAGAGGTAACATCAGATCCCAAAGGCTAAAGGCTCAGTCCCATAAGACTGCCCCACTTCAGATGCCAGCCACAAGTCCAGATTGTTACCTGTACTTCTAATTGTCTGACTATAAATCAGAGATTCCCACAACCCCTTTCTTAGGTTCAATTAATTCGGTAGAGTGCTTCACAGAATTTAGAAAACTAGTTTACTCACTAGATTACCTGTTTATTATAAAAGGACATAACTCAAGAACAGTCAGATGGAAGAGATGCATAGGGCAAGGTTTGTGGGAAGGGGCTTAGAGTTCCATGTTCTCTCTGAGCAGGCCACTCTCCCAGCACCTCCATGTGTTCAACACAGAAGCTCTCTGAACCCCGTCCTTTGGAGATTTTATAGAGGTTTTATTACATAGGCATGATTAAATAATTGGCCATTGGTAATGAACTCAGTCTCCAGTCTTTCTCACATCCTTGGAGGTCAGAGGTGGGCCTGAAAGTTCCAAACTTCCATTCACATGGTTGGTTCCTCTGGCAGCCAGCTCTATCCTTAGGTGCTTTCCAAAAGTCACCTCATAAACTCATATGTGGTTAAAAGGGATTTCTTATGACTATCATGACACCTTTATCATTCATTGCTTAGGAAATTTCCAGGGATTTAGGAGCTCTGTGCCAGGAACCAGGACAAAGACCAGATATATACTTTCTATTGTAAATCACAATATCATGGGTGGTATCTGCAATGGTTTTGAAGAATGGAAGGCAGGTGGGTTGGGGTATAAGGTGAAGGAGGAAAGGCCTCTATGAAATCTGGAGGAGAGATCCTGCTCCTGGAACCACCACTGTCCTGCCCCCACAGCTAGACACTTCTGGGGAATAGTCCTAGGAACCCATCTTGGCACTGGATTCTGTGGCCCCCAAATGCTATTTTCTCCCCAGGTTTACCGGCTTGCTTGCCGAGCCAGGCCAATTCCCACTCCTCATCACCACCAACTCCCAGTTGGGTATCTGTAAGCATTGCCCTCTCCCCTCTTTCCCCTCTGCCAACCACTCCTTCCCCAAGATACACACACACACACACACACACACACACACACACTGTCCCTTGCCTGGGGCCTCATCCAAGCTGGTTCCACTGGTCCTGTTGTATTCAAGCTCATCTTGAGTTCCTCCCTAGGAAGGGCACAGGAATAGTCTTACTTGGCTCAAGAACCAGACCCCGGGCATCATCAACATACAGCACAGACTCCAATGAACCAGAAAACTAAACCTTGGGCACATACCAGAATTACCTGGGGGTTTAAAAAATCAAATGTCCCAAGCAATAGGATCAGAGCCTACAGGATTGGGGCCCAGGCAGGTGTATTTTGAACAAGATCTCCGGGAGATTCTAACAGACAGACAGAATCAGAGACCCTGGTGTGGAGGTAGAGGTCATCCCAGGTGTTAATCATGAGGAAGAGGCAGGTCCTGAGATAGGAAACTGGGACTGAGGCGTAGTTGGGTAATTCAGTGAATTAATGCACATAAGAGCTTGGGTGCCAAATCTGCTATTTATTGTCATTATCATCAATCATCATCATCACC
The DNA here is from genome assembly GCF_000325575.1 of Pteropus alecto. NCBI lineage: Eukaryota > Metazoa > Chordata > Mammalia > Chiroptera > Pteropodidae > Pteropus > Pteropus alecto. The sequence continues at coordinate 942,676 of NW_006436287.1, read as the reverse complement.
ATCACTGTCAACTCTGAGACTTGGGATCTTGTAAGATAGTGATTACAATGGAGGCCAATACGTAGAGGCAAGTAGGGAGCCAGGATGAGCCATACTTGCAATCCTAAAGAAGCTGGCCTTCTGGTTTTAGACCATTCCTAGGAGCTTGGTCTCTGGCACATGCTGGAAGGGAAAGTGGGATTCTGAGTTAAAAGCCCAGACAGGCAGTCCTGCAGCCCCTCCCTGAATGAAGATTCTTGCTCCATAGTGTTACCACCAAGGAAAAAGTGAATGTGCTCTATGGACAGTGAGCATCCCCTTAGTGCAAATAAGGGAGGATCATCTGAGAGAAGCAGAGAGCAGGGTGGCAGTCATGGTAAGGTGGTAAGCTCTTTACTTTTTGCCCAAGGACTGGCCAGAGGGCCCCTAGAGAGCCTTCTCTGAAGGTGTCTATTCTACAGGGAGTAAAGACCTTTTGGGGGATGACTGGCTCAGAGGCCAACAGGATGGGGTCCCTTCCTCATACCCACTCCTCCCAGTAGCCAGTTCCTTTCCATTTTACAGTGCTCCCAGGACCCTCAGCTCTGAAAGAGCCTCCACGGGTAAGAAGAGTCAACAAGTAATAGAACCATGCCAGCTGTCTTCCACACTACGCTATGAGCCTTTGAAGGGCTGAGATTGTATCTTATTCATTCCCAGCATTTAGCCCAGGTTGGGCACAGAGTGGGTGCTCAATAAAGGTTAAATCAAATTGAATTTATCAAAGTGAGAGTCAAAAGACCTTGCAGGTGGCATGGCCCAATCTCCCCAAAACGAGGCTTTTTTCCAAGCACCCCAGCTGCCCCTGATGATGGGCTGCTCACTATCTCTCTAGTTAAGCTCTACTATCATATAAAGAATAATTTCTTTATTCAGACTAAATTTCCCTCCACTAAGTTTCACCCATTGGTCTAGGTAGTTCCCTGAGAAGCTATACAGTCCTTCAGATATCTGGAGATGGTTACTCCTGGCCAAACCTCTTTTTCATATGCTTATCGCTCCACTCTAGTCTTCAGATACTTAGCAACACACTTGTTAGGAGCCTGGACTTAGGAGTCAGGCAAACGTGGGTTCAAGTCTTGGCTCAGTTGTCTGGTAGCTATGGAAAAACATTAGTACAATTACCAGCACAGAGCAAGCTCTCAAACCCACATAAAAAAACCCTGGTTACCTGTGGACTTTGGGTAGTCATAATGTATCAATAGAAGTTAATTGATTGTAACAAATGTACCACTCTGGTGTGGAATTTTGGTAGGAAGGGAGACTGTGTATACATGGGGCAACGAGTATATGGGAAATATCTGTATGTTGCGCTCAATTTTGCTGTGAACCTAAAAATGCTTTTAAAAAGTCTTTTTTTACACTTCTTTATTAATGTACCTGGGGTCTCAGAAGAACCCTGACACAGAGAGTGAATTCCTTGGCCCCAGGAAGGACACTGATGGTCATGGAAGAAAAAATCTTTAACATTTGTTCTTGGGAAGGATTTGAAGCAGAGAAAACTTGCTTTCTTTATTTAAGCATTAATACTAGCCTTTTCTTTAGCCTTCTAAGTGTAGGGCAAAAACCAATTTCAAGAATAACTCTGACTTCCACTGATAAAAAGGATATCTTAACATAATAATAATATAAAAAATCCCATTTAGGAGAACAACCTTCCATTGTAAATAAATTGCCCATTCTAGATTATGAAACATCATTGGTGGCCAAAGGGAAGTTATACTAGACTTGTAGACACACAAAAGACTTCAGAGTTCACTTACTTTCACATTCTGCCCCACACCAGAATCCTGACTGCTTCATACATTTGTCATCTACTGTTTCCTTGAATAGCTTTACCAGTGGAGAACTCCTCATTCACATGCCAGTTTTTTTCACTGTTGACACCTCTGGTTGCTAAGGTCATTGTTCTATTAAAGTTCAATTACCAGTTTAAAAAAATATATAGTCTTTTTTTAAATCCCAGTTACTCCAGATATTCTGAAAAACAAAAACAAAAACATTACCATCTCCCTTTCATTCTAAGGGCAGGGGATAAAACACTGTTCCCTGGAACTGTTCTGACTATCAGGGGATGGGAAAGTGAAAGGGTGGGGGATTATCTGCACGTCCTCCCTGAATCTGGCCTACTTCCTCTTACACTGTGGGTACAGCCAGCCCAGCTGACCTCATGGTAGTGGCATGAAACATAGAGGGGTTCAATCTTAGTAGTTAAATTTCTGGGTGGTGGATGGATGAATGAGTCTTTTTCATGTGTGCTACCTCTAAGCAAATTTCTCTTGCCCTATCTATTTTTCCCCTAAATATGATGATTTTTCATGTATCTCTGCTATATTTTCTTTTAATCATTGGGGTCAGTGTTTCAGCCTGTTTTGGTCCTTTTAGATGCTGATTCTATCATTAGTTTAATTCACAACACACATTTATTGACAACCTGATAAAAAGAAAGGGGCAAGGCTTCAGGGTCCTAATGACCTCGATTCAATCCCTGGTTCTACCACTTACAAGCTGTGTGGACCTCAATCAAGTTGCTTGCCGTTCTTGGGCTTTATTTCTCAATGTTAGACTACTTGGATGAAAAAAGATAGTTGTATATAGAGGAAGTTATTTGTAAAGCAGATAATAGTGGCACCTACCACAGAGGGCTGCTGTAAGGATTAAAGGAAAATTATCCTTTTGTAAAATACTTAACAATACCTGGAACGCAGTGAGTGCTCAGTCATGTCAAGCTAGGATAGTATCACTATAATTTTCATCACTGTCTCTCTGCCCTAAGCAGCAAACTGCAGCAGCCAAATGGTACCTGTCATGGAAATGACATCAGGTATTGGGACACTTGCCAAGTCCTAAGTAGGGTTCTAGTTCTGCACCTTCCTAGCTACGTGGTTACTACCATCCCCTTAGCTTCTGCCTCCCTCATGTGCATCTTCTCACACTATGTCCCACCAGCTGGTGGGAAGGACACAGGCATGGAGGACCTGGGACGTGTCCCTCAGGGGCATGCCCCTGGTGGAGATTTCAGCACTGGGCCACCCCCTTGTTGTGGGACTGGGGCCACCTGTGAGAACATGAGTCTGTGTGTCCTCCAGAGCAAAGGCTTTCAGCATGTCTCAAATTCATCTATGGAAATGTCCCAGGAGCCACCAGAGGTGGAAAGCAAGAGGGGTTTCAAATTTCAAATTCCATCAGTATTACTTACCAGGATTATGTGTAAGAGTTTGGTACTTTGTTATTTTTAACTCAAAAAAATTTTTATTGAAGAATACAAACAATAAAGTGCACAAACCTTAAGAGTTCAGCTCCATATGTCATTACCCCCAGATCAAGGCACAGAGGCTCCCTCAAGCTCTCTCCCGGGCAACATCCCCATCTGGAACTTCACATAAATGAAATCATACAAACTGTACACTTACCTATATGTCTGGCTTCTTTCACTCGATATGATGTCTATGAGATATATGCAAGTGGTATGTTTTTCCTTGCTATCTAATATTCCACTGTTGAATATGCCACAGTATATCCCTCTATTCTGTCATCAGTGAATATGTGCATGGTTTCCAGTTTGGGGGCAATTATTAATAAACTTGCTACAAACATTCTTGTATGTAATTTTGAGGCACATAACACTCGTTTCTGTTTAGTATACACCCGAGACTGGAATTAGGATTAGTAAATACAGTCAGTTTTCCAAAGTGGTTATGCCAATTTCTGCCTCCACCAGGAGTGTATGAGAGTTCTGGTTACTCTATTTTTTTTTCCCCCATGCTTGGTATCATCTTTCCTTTTAGTTTCAGCCATTTTGGCAAGGGCATAAGAATGTCAGCCACTTTTTCATATAACTCTCACAGATTTGAGGTGTTGAAAGGGTCCTAGACTTAAAAACAGAGAGAGAGAGAGAGAGAGAGAGAGAAATATGAAAGTTGAAAAACCCAAACCCATTGTCATGCATTCCCTGGAAGAGGGGCTAGTGTCTGTCCAGCCATCTGTACTCCTCTGAGGAAAAAGTCCTTGTTCTGGGTGCTTAGGAGGCACTAGGGAGGTGGGGACAGGATGGATAGAGCCAGAGCAGTGGGGAAGATAGTGTGTTTTCTGGAGCCTCAGGGTAGTAAGGAGGAAGGTCCGGCAATCAGGAAATAGGAATTCTACCACAAAACACAGAGTAATACCCTGTGGCTACAATGAGGTACTGAGGTGTTATGTGGGTGAGGTCAGCTGGGATACCTTTCTCTATTCCCCAGACTGATTCCTAAGTGATGCAGATATCCTGAGTTTTCACAAGAAGAAGGGTAGGGGACAGAACGCCACACCCAGATGGGGTTTTCACTGATGACTGTAATGGGTTGGAGGGGAAAGGCAGGTGATCAGGGCTGGACCCCAGGTAGGAAACAGGTAACATGCTGGAAAGAGGCCTGCACTGGGACTCAAAAGGCTGGGCTCTGCTTCTGCTTTTCCACTTCTCACCCAGTGACCTTGAGCAAGGCCCTTAGCTTCTCTGATTCCACATGGACCTTCTGCATATAGAACAAAAAGCCGGTGAGATAGCAGCCTGGTAGCCTCTCCTGGGTTGCTCCTGGAGACAAACAGGGGCTGAGGTAGCAGGTCTTCAGATCTCCTTGGCAGACCTGACAGTGATGAATCACCATGCCCCATCTATCTACTGCAATTGATCCTGAGACAAGGTGCCTATAGTGATAGTGGCCAAGGGCAACTTCCAAAAGAGTCTGGCTTGCTTCAGCAATAGGAATGTTGTGGGGGCTGGGTGGCGGGGGCAGCAGCCAGACAGGCTGTTTTCCGCCCCCATCACTGATGAGAACACCCCATACTGCCCATCTCTGCAGAGAAATGAAGGATCTGCCCTGCTAACAGAGCAAAGATCCAAGCCCCACATGAGCTGAGCAGAGAAAAGGTCTCCACTGGGAAAACCACAGTGGGAGTGAACTCCCCAGGTCTCTTCTGACAGCCCACTTAAGGAGTGGTGGGGCGGAGGAGGAGTCCAGACCCCCAGAAAAGACTGTGGCTGCTATCTATCTCCAGGACTTTTCTCTGGAGAGGTATACCCTAAGAAGATTTGGAGGTTCAATCAATGAAAAGTGTAGGTCTCTTACATGTAGCTGTTTCAGGACACCCCAGGCCCACATGGGAACTGGGCCCCCAGCTGGTTTGATCCTCTGGGAAAAGAGCACACAGGGCCTCCCTGATTGGGAAGGCTTGCCCTCTAACAGCTGCTGCCTCCTCTTGTGTGTTTTCTGCCATCACCTCCCAGCAATCAGGTTCTCCTTTCCAAAGCCTGGGCCCTTCTGTGTCACACTCAGCACCGTATTCTTTTGCCTCTACAGCACAACACATGTAGATCCCAAGCAAGACGTTTACCTATCCATTTTAGGATTACAGATCATTAGAACCTCAAAGATCATTTGCTCCAACCCTCAAATGGGGAAACAGTCCCAAGAAGGCTAACAACAGCAAAAATTTCTTATATTTATATGATGTTTGGGAATTACAAGTGACCCAAGATCTTTTAATAATAACAAAGACTTACAATATCATTTATTAAGTGCCAGGCATTGTTCAAAGTACTTTATGATATTCAATCTTCACCCCAGTCCTAGGAGGTAGGAATTATTACTGCCATCATCCCAAGACCCAGGGAAAGGAAGTAATGAAGAGAGTTACCCAAAGTCACAGTGTTAACTGGTAGGGATTCAAACCCAGGCAGTCTGGCCTCAAAGGCCATGCCTCTAACTACTGTATTACCCTGCCCACTACCTGCAACCCCACAGATCCTAAAGTGCAGAGCCATGTCCTAGCAATAGGGTGAGAGGAGAGCCATGAAAAGAGGCCACACTAGCCAAACTCATGGGGGAATCCTGGGCCTGGTACATGTTTCAGTATACCTACAAAGCAGTAAGTGTCCCGCAAGTTCCACAACAGAGCTTGTGGGAACCACATTCAGTTTCAGGTGGAGTCACCAAAGGAAGGTAGGGATCATGGGAAAAGACTTTCTAGAAAAGATCGTATTAGAGATGACTTTGTAAAATGGAAGTGATCTAGAAAAGTCATAAAATACCCAGCACTGGTGAGGACTTCCATGCAAATGTCTGTGGCAGATATCAACTAGACTAAGTCAGGGCCCAGGGCTGCAAGAAGGGAACCTTGGTGCCCCAGAATCCTCACAGCCGGGTGGGGAGGTAAGCAGGAGTCAGGTCTTTCAAGTCCTATTTAGCTGATGATTAAACAGAGGTTCAGGGATATTAAATGTCATGCCCAAAGTCACACAGGTGGTGAGAAATAAACTCATAACTTGGACCCAAGCCTTCTGCCTGCAAGCCAAATACTCTTTACACTGTACCAAACCTCCTATTAAAAAGAAATAAAATGCCACCATGGCTCATAGTTTTGTAATGGCTTGTAACTTATAACTTTGAATCTTGAAGGACAGACTAGACATGAGCAAACCTTGGTGGGTGGGCCCAGTTTTGGAATCATACCAGCCTAGGTTCAGTCACCAAATCTATTTCTTATTAGTGTCCTGATTTGGGGCAAGTACTGTAAAATGGAGATGATAATGCCTACTTCAAGGCTGTATGCAGTCAGGGGTAAGTAAGATGTGATGCGCATGGCCTGTGCACAGGAAATTCCATCTCTACACTGCCCACCCCAGACCAGTTCTCCCTAAATGCCCACCCCCAATCCAAACCAGACCTCTTCCAGCATTTCTCGCAAGAAGGACCTAGAGTTCAGGTATCCCCATTTCTCTTCTTGAGATTGTTTTCCCCTCAACTTTGAGAGGGGCAAACAAATCAGATTATCTGAGGTTTCCCATAGTGCTACTCATAGAACTTACCAGAACTAAACCGCCCACTCCTCCTCACCTCCCTAAATGTGTCCAAGGCCTGAAATCCTCCATATTTCTTGAGATTTCTGCGCCCCCGCCCCCACCCCAGAGCTTTGACACTCGTTCCTGACCCTCCCTAATGCATCCTATCTTAAAACCAGAGCTTCTCCTGAGGAAGCCAGATTTGCTCTTTCTACCTTGTCAAGGCCCAAAGAAATGCCATTGAATTCAACTGCATTCCAACATAAGCATTTCATATTTTAAATCCTTCTCGTTTCAATTACTCCAGGTTACTCTAAATATATACTTGATTTGTCAGGCTTTCTACAAGGAGAGGCCATGGCCCCCTGCCCAGGATGGACAGACATCAACACTCATCACCCCCAAAGAGATAGGCCCTCAGCTTCAGGCCTTTGCTTTAGGAAGTCTAGCTTTTTGGGTCCCTTCCTCTTCCCAGCCCCTCTTGGAAGCCTCAATAGTCTGTCCTGCTAATGTGTCCATGTAGGAGGGTGATACTTCCACTTAATCTGCTGACGGCCCATTAACTCCAGAATCACCTCTGACTGCCTCCTAATTACCCTGCAAATGTGAGCCAACATGGAAGAGACGAGATGGTGGGGATAGTCTCCCACCCCAGACTGAGTAAGGAAAGAACCACTGTGCTGAAATAGGAGCAGCTCTGCCCCAGGGGGCTCAGATGCGAATCCCAGCAAGTGTAGTTACTACCTCTCAGTGACTTTGGAAAAGCTACTTCTCTCTTGTGCCTCAATTTTCTCATCTGTAAAAACGTGATATTAATCTGTGCTCTGCCTACTTCGTAGGATTTTACCGAAGACTGAGAAAGCAAGCAAAAGCCCTTTGTCAATCCTAACATTCTGTGTCAATGTAAAGGATCATCATTATATAATGACCTTTCAAGGTCATTCCCCACCAAGAATACTTCAAGGCTCTGCTAGAATACCTCTAATGACAGGAACCTCACTTCCTTCCAGGGCAGCCCAAGTTTTCTGCTGACAGTGCCGACCTTTAGAGATTTATAGCAAGTTTGTGGCTGGATGGTAATTACATTAGAAGAACTAGGTTCTCCATGAACTCAGCCTCTCCTGCGTTTCTACATTTCCTGGTCTTATTTGCCTATTAATGTTCCTTTTGAAAAATGCTCATCTTGTCCCAGATGAAATAAAATAGAATGACTTGTCTCTATGGGTAGTGACTGTCATGGCAAGAAGTTCAGGCTGGCAGGGGTAGGGTGGGAGCTGGAGAATTGAGAACCCCTCAAAACCAGAGTTTGTTGAGAGGGAGACCAGGAGGAGAAAAGCCTGATAGAGCTAGAAGTGCAGCCCCTCCTCCAGGCTACCCTTCAAACCATGCAGGAGAAGTCCTGGGGCTTGTGGGGTGGGTGAGGGTTTCCTTGGGCACTGCCATGACTAGAAGAAAGTGATGGGCCCCTATAATGGGGAGCAGGCCTCAGAGGACAGGCTGTTTTTGAGACTTGGGGCAGTGTGTATGTTGGGGTATGGAGAGGGATAGGTAGGCTACTACTACTTCCTCCCACCCACCACTTACACCCAAACAGCTCCAGACCATCCTGCATGGGTGCAGCCTGCTCTCAAATCCACTGGCTATTGCAGCCTTCTGTTCAACTCCCTAGGGATTGTCTCAGTTGGACCTGGCCCCACTTCTTTCTGCTCCACATGTAGTGCTGACACCCCCACGTGAAGAAGGGTCAGATTTGACTGCTTCAATGCCATTGTCGCTCATACTGCCTTCATATCCCCAGCCTTGCACCCCAGCCCCAGAAGGTAGGCCACGGGTGTAAGAGCCCCACCGGGCTAGAAGAGAGAAGAGGCTCCTTCAGGGCCATGAGACTCACTGGCATTCCCTCTTGCAGGGGACAACACAGGCTCCATCAGTGTGGGGAGTCCCCTGCACAGTGCCTGGCAACTGAGAGTGGGAAGGTGGCTGGAGAAATCTGGCTGAGATGTCAGGCGACACTGACCCCAAGCCAGTGAGATTTGGTTTCTGCAGGGACAGAGTCTGGGGCCTCTTGCTCTGCCCAGCTTTCTCGCTGGGTGCTGGACAGTGGCTCCAGGGGCAGCAGTGAGGGTGATGAAGGAGTACCCTACTGTGCTGGAAAAATCTGGAGCTGTACACATGCTGCTGGCCCCACCACCACTATCCAGGCAAAGAACCCCGCCCCACCCGCA
>NW_006436287.1:893872-933584 GCF_000325575.1 Pteropus alecto | reverse complement strand
ACATGCTGCTGCCCCCCCCACCACTATCCAGGCAAAGAACCCCGCCCCCCCACCCGCATACTGTACTTTACTGTTAGAATACTAATAATATCAGTACTAATAATAGTACTAATGTTAAAGTGCTGCTGCTGCTGCTGCTGCTGCTTTGGCTGCTATGATTTATAGGGGCTACACTGTGCCAGGTACTCTACATGCATTATTTCACTTAATTCCACCATTTCTCTATTTTACAGAGGAGAAAACTGAGGCTCAGAACAGTTAAGGTCACACTGCTAGAAAGTGAAGAATCTAGGCCATTACTTTTCTCACTGCATTGTGTGCCTGCTCAGATTTGGTCCTTCTTTCCTACTTCAAAGCAGTACTTTGTGAGAAAGAGATAGGGAGGAATAAGTTAGGAGCTGGCAGGGTGAGGAAAAAGGGCACCCAGAAGGGTTGGGTGGGAGTGCCCAGCCCACAGTGGGTGTGACAGATAAATGGCTTCCCTGTACCCCCCAGCCCTCTCCACATGGCTGGACAATATCCTCGTTCATCTCCTTCCCTCAGAGAAGACTCGGAGTCAGGTCCCTGCCTGGCAGGGTCCCCAACAGGGAGATAGTCCTTCTCCACTCAGGAATGTGTGAAATCCCAGTAACTCCCTCCAGCTGGGCCTGATCTTGGAGGGGGCTGGAGAACAAACAGTGGCAAGGGGTGAGCTTCTGGGAAAGCCAGGCTCCATCCTGTTCCTTTTTCCTCCTAATGACAACTCAAAGTGTGACTGAGCTGGGTGGGAGGGGCCAGGAAGCCTGGGGACATTGGGGAGAGTCCTAGATGATGGAATGCTGTGTGCAAAGTGGGAAGTGACTGCCATCAACCCTCCCAAAGAGTATCTCTCTCTCTCTGTGTCTTCAGTTACCGCATGCACGATAAAACACTGTTCGTTTATGGACCGGCGCTTCTGAGGACACAGATTACAAATACATCCACGCCAAACAATTTTCTTTCAAATCACCCTTCAGCAGTACACACACACACACACACACACACACACACACACACATACACACAGATACCTGACCGCTGGTACTGAGGCCTGTGCAGGCCTAGACAAGTTGAGGTTTATGGATTGTGACCAGCAAAAGTCTAAGGAGAGCTGAGGGCAGGGATGAGATAGGCCAACGGGCAGGATTAGAGCAGAGGTCCCAGCCCCAGATGCCTGGCATTTGCCTAAGGAGCAAACATTTCCCCCCTATACTAGAACCAACACTTACTAAGCACTGACTAGGCACAGGCACTGTGTTAAGTGCGCTAACATGTGTTACCTCATATACATCTAATGCAAGCCTTGTTGTTATTCCAATTTTATAGATGAGGAAGGACCCTGAGGCCTAGAGGGGTCGAATGACTTTCCCAAGATTATATAGCTAAGTAAGTGGCAAATTCTAGAGTGAGCTGGCCTGTCTTTCTCTGCAGATGAACTGAGAGATGGAGGCAGCAGGGAGCATGAGAATGGATCCAGGTGGGATCCTCATGGAGGCCACTCAGTGCTGTACACTGAGGATCTTGATGCCTGGGTTTCTATCTCACTTTTATATTCAGTGAGCTGTGACCCTGAGCATTTTACTAACCATCTCTGAGCCTCTAGTTAACCCATCTGTTAACAGAGCAAAGGGGTGGGAGCATCAGGTAAGGTAACTTAAGTGAAAACACATGTAAGATATAATTGACATTACATTAATGTGGCCACAGGTGTAATTTTGCCCAGAGTGCTAGCTTAGGTGGATGAGCTAAGCTTCCAGGGAGGGGAGAAGCACCAACATTATCATCATCGTCAACATCATCACCACCATCAATAAGCATTTACTGAGTAACTAATATCAAAAATAGTAACCATTTATTACATATTGAGTATGTGCCAGGTACCATGCTAAGCACTTTTCATAATTTACATCTGTTCCAGAAAATTAAATGAAAGTCAGGGCAAGGAAGAAAACAGGGTAGGCTGTAGAGCCCAGAGCCTCCATCCTCCATCCAGGAGGCCTGAAAACAATGACTACAAAGTGACCTCCACCTGAGTTTAGAACCGGAGCAAATTCTGTGACCAAAGAGAAAAGGCTTTTTGCACTAATATTAATACAGCAGGGCAGATATAAGGCTGAAGTGTAACCCAGGTCAGGGCAGAGTTGTTGACCAGGAACCCACCCCAGGGAAGAGGCAGGTAGAGGCTCCCAGCAGCTTCAGCCCCTAGAGTCAGTCTTCCTAGCCCTGTAGCCCAAGGGAAGGAGAAAGCAATGGCCTGGCCAAGTCTGAATCATGTTGGCTAGGTAGTCCCTGGCTGGCTGCATCCAGCTGAGGAAAGAGCTCTGTGTCTCTTTAAGTTTCAAGCTCTAGATGCGTTCCTTTACCACCCTGGGTCAGAGGAAAGTACCTGAAAGAGTCCCCTCTTGTATGGACTGGGCTGGGGAGGAGAGGAGTATGTCCAACTCCTAGACAAGGAGAGAAGAGATTGCCACACCCCCAAGTATGATGGTGCAGCACCCACCCTGCTGGGAGTCCTGGGAAGAGAGAATTGAAATAAGAGAGAGACAGAGACATAGAAAGCTGGAGCAAGCCTTGACACAATCAAACGCTTGCAAGAAAATGTGTGGGCCGGACCAGGGGGCACATGCAGGGCCTTGGAGGGCAGGCTGAGAGTTTAATCTTTATGCTGTGGCCAGAGGGCTAGGGGAACACCACTGTTGGGGTCATGATAGAGGCCCACTGCCCTTCACTGTCCCTGGCTCCAGTCCAGTGTTGCTCTGGCCTATGCACTCAGGAGCTCCCTATCACTTGTAGATCAGGTCCTGGGTACTCACAGCTGGGCTTAGATATAACAATGAGATCAAAACAGGTCTTGGGAGCCCTACCTCCATCTGGCTCTTAGAGATACAGGGAACCCAATGAGACTGCTGGACTCTACCTTCCAGAGGGAGGAGAGTTTGCCCAGAGCACCCTTACTCAAATCCTTGCTGTCTGCCTCTGGCCGGCAAGAAGAGGTCAGTCCTGCACACCTGGGCTGGAAAAATGGCCAAGTAGACTCTGACCCACTGGTTGGGCTCTGGGCAGTGAAATCAGCCCCTTTCCCAGCCAGTCCTACCTCCAGGCATCGATGCCAAGTCCAGACACCCAGCCTCCTCCGAGCTCCTGGTCCCCCAAAAACATCTGTTCTGCCTGTACCACGTGAGACAAGCAGAGGGTAGACCAATCCAGGATGGTTTCATGGGCAGAAGAGGCAAGTGCTGCCCCCAAGAAGCTCTGGAAGAGGCAGCCACAGGAGAGCTCTAGTCAGTCCAGGTCCTGAGAAAGCAGTGTCTCTGTCCCCAGGCAAGGGCCACAGGAGAGAGGGTGTTCAATTATCCATGAATAAAATCTAAACCTCTATCTCCCCTGCACCCCCACTCCCCAGCCATATCTAATACCTGGAATTTCCCTCATGCACCCTGCGACACTCCTCATTCTACCTGCAATGCTCTTCTCCCTTTATTCTCTTGATTAACTCCTATTATGCTTTCAAAACCCTGCTCAGAAGGCCCTCCTCTGTGAAGTCATGAATCCCCAGAGCTAATCTCTATACTCTCTTCTCTATACTCATCCTGGGCCTTGGACAGACTTTTGTTGAGGCATGAGTCACAAAATGGGCACTTATTTTTATACATGTCTGACTCCCCCATTAACCAGGGGGCAAGACCTGGCATAGTGCCTGGCACACAGTAGGTGCTCAGGATATGTTTACTGAACTGAATGGGGGACAACAGCTAGGGCAAGAGCATGCTGTGAAGCAGGATGTCTGGGTTCGCTTTCTGCCACGGAGCCAAAGCTGGGTTTCAGGACAAAAGAGGTCCAGTGGAGAGTGGGGGTGGGTGAGAGGGAAGAGCAGACTGAGATTGTTGGATATCTGGATGGGATCCAGGTTCTCCCACTCCCCACCATGGGATCTTGGTGCAGCTGGCAGGTGTGTTTCAAGGACAAGCCAAAAAGTCCCTGACTGTCCCTGGCCTGCAACACCCCTACCCCACTGCCAAGACTGGAATCCAAATCTGTTTACCTCCTAACTGGAGATTTTACTTCAGTCTGAGGAACAGGAAAACAGGCTTGTTGTTCCCATGTGACAGATAAGAGCCCTGAGGCTTAGGAGGTGTCACTGCCATGACCCTAGAGACAAGCAGGAGGGAGCTGGTCAGAGGCCATCCTTAGGGCCTGAGACAGAACAGATGGGAGTTCCTGGGACCCAGAGAGGCCAGGCCCTGCTGACACAGTAAGGAAAAGAGGGACTTCAGAAACTGACCTGGATCCAATTCCATCTGTGCCGTTCCTGGCTGTGGGACTCTGGACAACTGTCTTTACCTCTCTGAGCCTTCTCAGTAGAATAAGACCAACATGACCAAGCTTAACCCAGCAGCCGGCATGGCTCAGAGGAGGTGCTCTCTGGAGGCCCCTCACCCCTTCACGCACTGATTTCCCGCTCTCCTGGCCCTGGCTAGGTCTGGCTGCCTGCAGGTGACCAGTCCTACACTAAAGCCTGTAGAGCTGAGGCCAGGGGAACAGATTCGTCCCGGTGTAACCAGAGAGTGTCTGGGGGCTCGATGCCAGAGCTCCAGCTGGGGCCAGCACTAGGCCCCTTCCTTACAGCTGTCAAGGGGAGGCTGAGACAAAGCAACCAGGGATGGGGTGGGGCGTACATAGGGATGTGTCTGAGAAGGGTGAAAGGAGATGGTGGCACCATGTCATATGAGGGACTAAGACTAAGAAGACGCCACAGCCCGACTGGGGAACATCACACAGATGCACATTCCATTGCCCACTCTGGAAGTACTTGAGGCTGCTGCACATGACAGGCAGTGGAAAGCACTGATCACTTCCTCTAGAATGAGCAGGGCCCAGGTCCCGAAGGGCCTCAAAGCTTCTGAGCTCAGACACTTTGCTGAAGACCACAAGAATCTCTTGGAAGATTTTAAGCAGGGATATGATCTGATCAGATTTGTTTTCAAAAAGATTACTCAGGCTTAAGGGTGGAGAACAGCTTGGAGGGGACAAGACTTGGGGGAGAGAGGCTAGTTAGGCTGTTCCAACAGCTCAGGTGGTGCTGGTGGGTTGGTCTAGAGTGGTGGCAATGGAGACAGAGAGGAGCAGCCATACCTGAGAACTGTCCAGGAGGCAGAAGTTAGGTGAATAGGAAAAAGTGAAGTTCAGAGGCAGGGCTTCTATTGACCAGTGCCAGAACAGTGCCTAAAATGCACTAGATGTTCAGTAAATGCTTGCTAAACCAAAGGAGAAGCAGAGTTGGAAGACTGCAGGCTTTAGAATAAAGAAAACGGGAAGAAGGTTATGGCGGGGGCTAACATGCTGTGGCTTAGAGAGGACAAGGTTTGTTTAACTCACTGAAGTATCTCAGCCCAAGAGGTCTGTGAAAAGAGAGGAGAGAAGGAGCTAACAAAGCATCAAGGGTCCAAGGAGTAGCCTGGGGTTCGTGGGTCCCTGTGATACACATAGCTCAGCCCTGGAGCCCATGACTCTCACATCAGGCCACACCTCCCAGCAGACACTGTTCTCTCAATGGGGCCACAACCCATCAGCAGTGTTTGTGTGGATGCTGAGACCAGAGCCTTTGCAGAGTCTTCCTTCTGATTACCTTCAAGAGACACTTAGAGAGGGGCTGCAGACTCACTAGGAGCCAGATGCTCCCTCCTTCAGGTCATAACAATGGAGCAGAGAGACAGGCAGGTGCTTGTCAATCCTGCTTTAAGAAAATTGGCTACATGATGTTTATTGCAAATTTCAATTTAGCATCTCTATTCAGGTGCTTTCCGTGTTTAATTATATATAGTATAGTGTGGGGAGAAAGGAGGAAAGGAAGTATATATGATTTTCTCTCTAATCCCTTCCTCCCTGGGTATTGGAAAGGTCAGGAGTGAGAAATGGAGCCCAGCACAGGGAGGGAAGTAAAGACCTGTCACTGTCCCCATGACCTTACACGCCAAGCCTGGGCTAGCAGAGTCAGCCAGAAAGCAGTACGTGCTGCTGACCACAGGCTCAGTTCCAGCAGCCTCGTGATGTCCTTATCTTCAGGGATACCTGGTGGCTCCAGCTCAGACTGAGAAATCATTTAGCAAATCTTCACAAACTTCTCAGGCTCTTTTATTTCTGAGGCCCAGAGAGATTAAGTGACTTGACCCACCCACTATAGAGCAAGTTGAGAGGGGCTACCCCAGCCCCACTTCCCACTCGTGGGGCTAACGCTCCTGGGCAATGGTAGGCAGGTCCATGAAAAGATGGGCTGAGACCACGGCCCTCTGGGTTTTTCAGCTTCTCAGTACTAGACTGACTCGGTTTCTCCCAGGATCCCCATCCAATCTCACAGTTCCCATCTTCCCCTCTCTGATCTTTACTCTCTCTCCAGAGCTAGAAGGGCAAAGCACCAATTAGTTCATTTGCTTGTTTAATTGGGTAGGGAGGGGAAAGAAATTAAACTCCTTAACAGGAATCTTCTCAGCAGGGCCAGAGGTGGAATGAAGGGGTGAGGACCTCCATCTCTGAGCACACCGCTGCCTGCCATGTGTTCCCATCCCCCACTCCCACATCCATTCCTCAGATTCCAAGATGAGAGCAGAGTCTGGGATTATAGGGCCCTGAGGACCCAATGTATGAGGTCTGTCCCACCCTAAGTGGGACAGCCTCTTCCAAACTGGAGAGTGATAGGGAGGAGATCTACAGGGGAGGTGAAGGGACTTACACTGCCTCAGAGTCTGATCCCCTTACATTTTGCCCACCTCTCTGACTCCCTGAGTTCTTTCTCTCCCTCTTTCTCCCTCTCCTTTCTCTCTCTCTCATTCTCTGTCTTGATCTCTTGGATCTAGAAAAGCCCCTCCCCCAGGGGGGCCCAGGAAGTTTGGCCAGGTTCCTGGGGGGCACCGTGGCCGTGGTCTTCATCCTTGGTGTGGCTCTTGCTGTCTTTCTGTATCACCTGCAACGGAAAAGCTAGCTGGAGATGCATGGTGGCGGATGAGTGTCAGCAAGTCCATCCATCTGCCCACCCATGCTCCCCCTGCCTGCTCCCACCACCCAACCCAAGGGCTCTCTGCTGACTCAGGGCTTTTCCAACCCCAAGATTTTATTCCCTCCTCCCTGCCCCCTGTGAGGCATTAATCCTTTTATAGGAAGAGCTAACCCTTAAAAGAGCTTACTGAGTGCCAGGCACCCCTAAATGTTTACACTGAGTTACTAAAGATGCATTTTATCCTCTCAGCAACTCGGAGAAGTAAGTGTATGATTATAAGTCACAGGTTACAGATGAGGAAACTAAGGCACAGAGAGGTTAAATATCTTATGTAATTTGGCCTTCTCCCAGACACTGCCAGGACCCAGGCCAGGGTATGAGGTATGTGGGGCACTCGCCTCTGGCACAAAGTTTAATGGGATGCCAGAAACCTCAGTCATCATAATAAATAATATTTTAATAAAGGCAAGATTGATATTACTGATTTTCACTTTTGCCTCAGGCTCTAGTGTGGCTTAGATGGCACTATTACTGATTCTGTCTTTACTTGAAATGTTGGCATTTTGTTTATCATGGATTTTTGCACTAATTTTAATTTTTAAAGTATTGCATTAAAATATTGTTTATCATGATGACTGAGACTTCTGGTGTCCTCATAAGCTTTACATCTGAGACTTCATTGCCCTCGCCTTGGTCCTGGCCCTAGGCAAGGGTCCCTATGCATCCTCTGGATTTCCCACTGTCCTCCAGCCCAGGACACCTGAGACTCACATGGTTCCTGTACCCAGGCTGGAGGGCAGGACAGGCTTTCTGGGGAGAGAGGGGAAAGGCAGGGTGTCGGGGTAAGGGGGTGGCAAAGACAACTGGGAAGGTAGGAGGGGCTCCAGTCTCTACCCTACTATGCTGAGTAACCACACCACAAGAGCTCTGGCCACTTTGGAGACCACCTGGGAGCAGAGCCCTGGGGCAGATCCTTGAATGGGGCTAAGGGACCAGTAACTGTCAGGTGGCCTGACTGGGGCAGAGAACCCCCCCATATAAGTCTCATCTGTTCCCCCAAGACTGCCCTGCCCCCCTCCCAGAAGCTGGAGCCTCCTCCCAACAGACAGAGCCACCTTATACCTGAAGACCTCCAGTTGGGCCTGAGTTCCTGGAATGAGGGGGTGGGGAGAAAAAATGGGAGATGGCCCCAGGGAGAAGCCCAATCTGAAGGCAGAACCCTTCTGCCTGCATGGACCCCTGAACAGTCTCCAGCACACCGCTAGCCCTGGCTGGCTCCCACAAGGCCATGGCCCAGGCTCTCCCCCTCTCCACCCAGAGCCCCAGAGGAAACTTCCTCCACCTCTCAGTGAATTCTCAATAAAAGAAAATCACTGAGACCCTAGCAGTTGCCTGGCCCTGCGTCCCAGCAGGAGAGTCCCCAGAGCTGGAGGCTTGACTGCACCTGCCCTTATCAGACAGCAATGTGACAAGTGCCAGGTTGGGGTGCTTGGGAACCCAGAGGGGAACCCCAGTCAAACTGGGGGCATCAGAGAAGGCCGCCTAGAGCAGGAACGTGGAATAGTCTGTGCGGCTGCTCATCCACTTCTCTTCCAGATTCTCCACCTGGAGCTGAGGAAGCAGCCACTACAGTAGGAAGAGGAAGAACTGCAGAAGTTGCCCTTTCAGACTCCCAATTGTGATCTGGGGGCCTCCTCCTACTACCACCTCTCGATAAGGACCACTGAACCTTGAGGATGGTGCTCCTAACCCAGCTTCACCTAGCTGCCTTTTTTAAAGAGGAGAGAGGAGGCTGAGGAGGCAGGGCAGGGAGGGCACAGGGCAGGGGAAGCTCCCCAGAGTTGCTCCACTGTATGTACCCTGGGTATCAGGTATGGGACACTGACAGACCAAGGCAGGAAGGTGGGGTTTCTGATGAGGCGGAGCCCCAATCTGATGCCTAGCTCTCTCTCCCGCAGACCCTGTCTCCCATCTCTGTACTCAGCTCCCCCAGTTCTCAGTCCTCCCAATGACTACCAGAAAGCCAGCCATAGCTTCTCCTCCTGGCGCCATTCCCAGCTGTTCAGAGGGCCAGCATCCACTTGAATGGCTGCCACCTCTGCCCATAGCCCTCGTCTTTCAGCAGACTTGGGGGTGGGGACCCATACAGCTCCAGCCCAGAGACCCAAGCCAGACCACCTGGGCCCAAAGATAACACAGTCTCTCCTGGCAGTGGTCCAAGGGTCAGGCCCTTGTCTCCACAGCACAGCCATTCTCCCTCTCAGCTGGAAGTGCCAAAGTGAGTTCATATTGAGATGCCAAATCTTGACCTGAGAGGCAGCCTTCCTAATTCAGGGTGCTCTGCTGCCTGGCTGCCCCTCAGCTCCAAGGGCCTGGAGACCAAGAAAAGCAGCCCTGAGAGCTTGAATTTAGTGTCGTGAGTTGGGAGTTGTGTGTCACTTTGGGCCACACAACAAGCACCAGGAAGGGTAGACTCTCTGGAAAGCCTCACCTCACCCACTTTACCTGTAACAGAGGTGCTCCAGCTTCCTACTGTAGTGGCTGCTTCCTCACCTCTCCTGCCTCAGGACAGTGAGAAAGAACATTATTCCCAGGCCTGAAAGTGGGTAAGGTAGGAGAGAGGGAGGGTGGAGCCTCTGATATTTTTAGAAAGGAGAAAGCCATACCCATTCAGGATTCTCAAAATCAGGCTTCTCCCTCAGCTCAGCCCCAAGCCAAGCATCGATATCCGTGTCAGATCCCTGTGTGGAAGGAGATGGGGGAGGAGAAGGGAAATTGCAGGGAGGGGGCCTGAGGCACAGAGGGAGAGGTGAGATGATGGAAGTTAGCAATTTGGAAAGTCATGGAAGACTCCAATGTGATCCCCTGAAGAGTGGGCCCAGGCTCGGCATAAAAATCACTGTGATGTAACAGGACAGCTGCGGCTGGCCCTAATCCCCACTAACGGACTTTTCAGTCAGTTCTCTGACTGCTGCCCCCTCATCCTGGCATGCACAGCCCTCCCAGGGGCCACAGGAAAAACCAGGCCAAGCTTGACAGCACCAGCTCCAGTATAGCCCCCACCAACTCACCACCCCCTCCAATGGACACTCCTCCCCCACTCCTTTCATAAAAGCTCCAGACCCTAGAACAGCTCCACCACCTCACACGCCCACTCCAATACACACACTTCCACACCTCCCCTCACAGAAACTCTAGATCTCAGCACAAAGCTCTGACCCTGTCCCCTCCCTAACAGCTCTCTCTCCCTGGCCTCTGCTCTTATTGTATTGATGGAAATCCTGACTGAGCTTATGCATTCAAGAGAAACAAGACTGCTTGGGACAAAGAGGAGAGTGAGCCAACCTGTACCCACCATGGGCAAGAAGGGCTAGGTGATGGGGACACTCTATGTCCTGAACCCAGGGGCCTTGTGATTAGGACATTGGGGTAGATGAGATGGGCATGAGAATGGCCTGCAGAGTGGTATAACAGAGGTCACCTCAAGTCCTGGGGAGGTGCTGGTGTTGTCGCCAAGAGAAGTGTAATTCCTTTTGGCCTGCAGAGCAATTACTGGGCCAGGAGAGGATTTATCCCCAGCACTCGGGTTTGTTGGCAGTGCAGCTTGTATACAAGTCACATTATTGATGTTATCATCAATTCTCCTTCCCAAAAAGTAGAGAGGGAGCCAGGCAGACAGCATGTACTGGTCACCAAGACAGGGCTCAGGAGAGGAGTGTGAAGGCTGCAGGGGACCTGGGGGGCCAGCAACTAGGTGGGCCCAGGCCCCATGCTGCCACATACCCAAGGGCACTAATGCTATGACACAGCCCTCAATTTCTCTTGAGGTTTCTGAAAGGATACTATTCAAGCAGGTAAAGAATAGAAGAGCTGGGTGGCTCTAAGCTAGATCTCAGGGAAGACTTCCAGATGATCCAAAGCAAATGTCAGAAGAGGTTGGAGAAGGAGATGATACCTTATCTTGAAGGAGAGGGGCTTCCATCTCTTCAGTCTTGTGAGGCCAGACAGCCCAGACTAGAAGCAGGAGACTAAACACAATGACGTGTGGAGGGGTGGAGTTCTGAAGCTATTGTGTTAGTTCAGGTCTCCCAAAGAGACACCAAGATGGGCTTACACATGCAGAATAATTGGAGGAACACCCATGAAGGATCAAGGAGGAAGCAGGAGCAGGCAGGGAGAGACTTTGGCTCATGATGCAGGTTTGACACCTGGGAAAGAAGACGTGGAGGGAAGGAGGATTGGATGGGAAGAGTCTCAGACTGCAGCACATTCTACAAAAGTTCTAGAGCATCTTCAAACTCCAGTCACCATTAGAGGAGCCATACAACCCGCAAGAGGGGGCCTGCGCTAGGTCCTCATCACAATCAGTCATCAGTGGTAGCAGCCTGGGGGAAGTGGTCCCAGCACAAATGCTGCAAGTGGTCCAGAGGGCAGCAGCTCAGGCTGCAGGCAACCATACTGCCCAGAGCAGGTCTGAGGCACTCATGTCCATGGCTGCCACAGTCCACCCTGGCATCATGGAGATCTGCGTCTCCATATTTGGTGGGCCCCTCTTCCCAATGAGTGTTGTCCCAGTAGATCTTAGGGCTACCACTTGTATTCATCCTCTCCTTTCCACACGGGGGGGTCTGAGCCCATGATTATCATACCTTTCTCAGGTGTTCATTCACCATTAAAGCAGAAGAGGCCCAAGTAGTCACCTATGCCCTGTACATATCTCTCCTTACACCACTGTGTGACAGCAGCCTGACCTCCTCCTGCTGATCAGGGCCAGTTACCCCTGCCAAAAGTTGACTCCTTACCAGCTGACCCCTAAACACAAGGGGCCCAAATACCCTGGCAGCAGCCCAAGCTTAGAGTTTAATGGGGCACTCCACCCTGCAGATCCCAGAGTTGTGGGATAGGAGGCACACAATTCCCCCACTGGGTCATTGGGAGTGATAGTGAGTGGGGCCATTCTTGTTTTCATCTCTTGGTTCCTGGACCCATGCATTCTTCATGTTGAGGACACAGCACCATATAGAGGTCTTTCAGAGTATTACCTCTGATATGGTATTTCCACTGGCATTTAAAAGACTGGTACAGCTACTGCAATCAGGGCTGCCATTTGATTAAGCATGGGGCCTAATAGTCAACAGCCATTTTCCAGGATCCGTCTGGTTGCTATAGGGGCCAGACTGATGGGTTAAATGGAGATAAGATAGGGACCACCACCCCTGCATCCTTCAAGGCTTTAATGATGGCACTAAACTCTCACCAACCTTGAGTATGATACCACTTTTGATTTACTCTTTTGACTGGTGAAGCCACTTTCAGAGGTTTCCTCTTGTCTCTTGTCCCACAGACCAAGGGCCCAATGTGGTGTTAGCATGTAAATCCCAACGCTACACTGTGACTGGGGAAATGCTATGCCCATAGCAGTGAATTTTCCCTATTCTCTGGGGTCCTAGCCAATCCCACGTCCTAAGAAAGTACCCCCAGATCAATGCATTCTTACTCATCCAGTCTTTGTTCTGGCCCCCTTGATCAAGAACCCCCAAAATCTAACCCTCCTCCCTCACCAGATCCAGCTGTCCCAAGCCAGATCATGCTGGACTTTCTCCTTAGTTATTAGCCTGGCAGCCAGAATCAAGGTGGGGCAGCTCCTGAGGGGGATGCCTGATGCCTTGCAGGGAAAAGGCTTCTGTGGTGTCTTCCAGCATTGTGTCGTGTTAGCTCTCGTTGGAGAAGAGCAGGCCACCTCTGCTTGCTCTAAGGGACACATCCTCAGCGACCTCTATCCATTTATCCATGCCTCACTTTCAAAGTTCCAGATTTTCCAGCTAGAGTCCTTACCTTAGCACTGCAAGCCTGGCTTGGCTCAGCATCTCTGGAGCTCTGTGATTCTTACTCTCAAATCCTGCGTTTGCTTCTCCACTGTGTTCACTCCTCCACTGCAGGAGGAGATAGGATCTCTTTGTAAGCTATCTAAGCTGTCACATTGAGCCTTTAACTGTTGGTGGCCCTCAGTTTCTTTTTATTCCTCTGTAAGTGCCAATATAACTAAATAATAACTAGCCAAATCGCTACCCCTCTGGCATTGTCTCCTACACATCTCAAAAGCCTGAATGGATCTGAAAGAGTGATCTTATTCAGTAGGATATTCTCCCAGGTCACCACTGGTAAAAGCTTCACCTTTAGGGCACCACATTGTGCCCTATTTTCCACTCAGAGTAGGGTCCTCCTTGCTGCCAGGCAGTGAGTGAGCTGGGCCCCAAACTCTACCTATTTTCTCAGACCACTCCTGGTACCACTTGTGTCAGTTTAAGGCTTGCCTCCATGATGAGACAGTAAGACAGATGTAATATACAAGAGCTTCACCGGGGGAAACTTCTGTGAAGGGTAAAGGGGAGGGGACAGGAGAGGGCAGGGACAGGCTTCAGACACAAGTCTGCCCTGAGAATGGAGAGGAGGAAGGAAGGAGCAGCCTGTGGGAAGAATCTCAGACAGCAGCAGCACAGCTCTGAGAAAACTTTAGCTAGGCCAATAAGGAGTCCTCAAGCCAGAGCTGCCCATTCAAGAAGTCCTGCCCCACAGGAATTGGTCTATACTTGTACCCCAGCTGTGCTCAGTTCTTGGCAGAAGCAGCCAGGGGAAGTACAGTCTCTGCAAATGTCATGGTGATTCCAGCCAGGCAGCAGCTGGATTGTCAGTCAGCAGTGCTCCCTATGGCAGATCTGAGCAGTGCAGTTCCATGGCTGCTACAACTACAGACAAAACAGGAAGCATGAGAACTCTGGGGCACAAATGACCTTAGGATGGAATTGAAGGTTGTGTTTGCTAAGGGGCCAACTCAGGGTGCAGCTTCTAACACTTCCCTGAACTTGTCCTGGGATATGTGCCTTCCATAATGAAATGTGGCCAGAGATAAGGTTCATACCTAGGGCCAGGACATGCCTGGCCTACAAGGTGCTGGCTCCCTTGTCACCAATGTGTCCCCAGCTCGAAGCAGAAGTCTCAGGTCACTGCTCTCTTTCCATCTTTGAGGCAGATTCTACCAAGCTGAAAGCTCCCTGGGAAGCCCCACACCCTTAGAACCTATAGAATGAACTGGAGAACTCCCCTCCACCCACCAGGATGAGATGGTCCCTAATTTTTGCCATCACCCCCCAATCTCCCAGGCCTCTGTGGAGTCAAACAAGGTTGCTACAAACAGATAAGTGCTCAGTTGAGCAGGGCCCACAAAAAGAAGTTATTTGAACACTGATGGTCTCTTAAGAGATCGCCTCAGTAAAAACCCATAGAGTCTGGGCAGACCAGGACACCCCTGGCCTCCCCTCTACCTGAAGCACCTATCCCCAGGTATCTTTATGGTGATGGGCAGGACAAGAGGTGGGGACACTTCATCCTGCCACGCCATTGGTATAAGGAATGAGGATATAGTTAATGTATTTGTCTCCTGCCTCTGCAGGGTTGTCTTCGTGCCATCCCATACTCCCTGCTTGTAGAGTCCAAGCTCCTCCTGCTTCTAGGGGCCCTCAGGGATAAGGTGAGTCTGGGCTGCATACAAGAGGCCTTTTCCTTTCAGCAGCTCCTACTCACACACTGCTTGCTTTGAGTCCACCTTTGTATCGCTCTGCCAACCTCATAGGCCCTCTAGCTTATGGTGTGGGAACCAGAGCTCCTGTCTGTGTACCCCTTTTCCCCCTCCTTCTGCCTTTGGCCTCCCGTACCCTCAGCCTCCTCCCCCCGGCTCCTTCCTCTGGAAAAGAGGTGTTTCCTTCACAGGTTCTGGAGATATAAGAGCTGAGGAAGGAAAGGTGTCAGGGCATGAGTTTCACTTCTGAGAAATCAGGAGCTAATTGCTCTAATCTTAGCCCTGCCATGTGTCCCTGACCGAGGTTACTGATGGGTATGAGATGGGCATTGCCAAAGGACAGCTGAAATCAGCACACTCAGCCTTCCTGCTGCACAGGCTGCTCAGCCAAGGGGAAGAGTGGGCATCAGCCTAGATCACAGGGATCTGCCACCCATCACATGGAACCCTTCTCCCTGCACCGGGCCTCCTATGTTCCTAGCCCAGGAGAGTCATCTCTCCCTCTACCCCTGCTCTGTGGACAGGTCCATGTGTCTGTCTGCCTAAACATTGGCTTTGGGTGGAGGAGTTGACACTTGTGAGGAAAGCTCTAGAAATAAGATTTGGGAGCGCCTCATAGCTCATCCAGCCACCCTCTTGTTTTGCTAAAGGGGAAACCAGCTCCTGGTGAGGCATAACCACAGTGAGTTATCAGTAGAGCCAACTCCCCTGCATGGCAGCACCTGCACTCAGAGCACTCTTACTCTACTAATGTTCAAATAAAACCAGAGTCAGAAGTAATGCAGTGCCAGTGGAGAGCTCAGGTAGAAGTTGGAGCTCTGGGTTCTAATGATAGTGATAATTCATGTAAATTTTATTCCTCTGGTTTACAAATGAAAAGGTAGGCTCAGGTGAGTTGAATAATCTGACCAGCCACCATGAGTGGCTCAACTAAAATTCAAAGCCAGGTCTTCCGGCTCCAAGTTCCATTTTATGCCACTGCTGCTCTGCCAGCAATTTCTCTGTGACCCTGGGCACATCAGTTTGCCTCTCTGGGCCTGTCTCTTCCCTCTGCAAAATGAGAGGGTTGGCCCAAATAGTCACTCAGAGCCAAGCACAATGGGGCCAAGAGCAGGCCCCACCCTATCTCTGCCCACTGAATGCCCAGAGCCCCCCAAGGTCTATGTACACACAGCTCAGCGTGTAAATGCTTTGTGGCCAGTTTTGTACACACCTTTGCCAAATCCTCATTTTCTCTTTTGATCGCTTTTCTAATTCTCTCTCTCTCTCCCTCCCTCCATACCCTATAATCCTCCTGGTTCCTTCTCTCCCTCATGCACCCACCTCACTCCCACACTTCACCATCTCATTCTGACGCTTGGGACACTTTGTCCCAGTCCTTACCACCACCACCCCACCACCACCCCGTCCCCTTCTGCCATCTCTTCCTTCTGCCTCATTCCTAGGACTCTGGTTTAAAGGACACTAACATCCACTACGTAGAGCTGCCTCAGCCCTGCAACTTGTGCCAGAGTGACAGACCACCATGCCAGGGCCCAGAGAGGTTGTGGAATATGCCACCATCCAGCTGAGCCCTCCCTAGAACATGACCCCTAACCACCTCACCCCTGCCTCTGGACTATAGGTATATTCTGCCTGCCACCTTGCCTAACAGTATAAAGGCCAAAGTGCATGGAGAGCTAAAGGGATGCAGAGCTGGGGGCTAGACAAGTACAAGAAAAGAAACCTGGCCAGGAGCCCAGAGGTCTGGAATGCAGTCTCACTTCTGCCACTAATTTGCTGTGTAACTTTGCGTGTATCATATTCCCTCTCAGAGCCTCAGTTTCCCCACTTGTGAAACAAGAAGGTTAGATGCAATAACCTCTAGGGCTCCGAGTACAGGGTGGGGTTCTGCTGCTTCCCTCATCAGCTTTCACTGGCTCTTTTCTCCCTCCACTTTCCCCAACATTTCCACCACCGCAGAGGCCCTCTGTTTGGTCTGAAAGGTGCCGGGCCAGGGTGCCCAGGATGGGGTTGAAGCTGCAAGGAACTGGCAGCTTCTAGGCAACCTGGGCAGTGTGGGAGTGGGAGCACAGAGGAAGACATGGGGGGACTCTAAGCTGGGAGGAGGTTTGGAAGAGAGGAAGGAGGCTGCTGAGCTGCTGGTGGGGGGAGTAAGCAGCTCTCAGTTGCTGGCTCCTGCCCACCATAGGCTCTCACTTGCCTACTTATGGCAGCCCCACTGCAGGAACTTGGATGTTAGACAGGAACAGGTGTGCTGCCACTCAGGGTGACCCTCCCCCTCATTTCATGCCTGGGCCACAGACCCCAAGAAAAGTGCCAGATGTGAGCTCCTCACCTTCCCCTCAACCCATTCCTTGGGCTATTCATGCCTTTAGTAAGGCCCTGGCCAGAAATTTGTTGGAACCTCCAGGCCATTAGACATCAACAGTCAGTTCTCAGCAAAGTTAGCCTGAAAGAGGTGCCTCCCCTGGGAGGGGAGGGGGCATGGCAGGTGAGGGACAGGTGGGCTCACCCCCACAGCCCAGATCCTTGGGCAGGAGAAGCTGGAAACTGGGGCCCCGTGGCCTACCCCCAGACACACACGCTCAGCCCTGTTCCCCATTCTCTGCCCTTGGGCCAGGGTAGCCCCTCTGTCTGCCCACAGGATTTCCTCTCTCCACCCTCCCTCTTCCCCAACAGCCTCTCACTCTCCCTTTCACCAGCTGCCTCATTCACACATCTGTTTTTCTCTCTGTCTCTTCACAACCCCCTTCTTACATCCGCCTCCCACCCTGGCTTCTCCTGCCCTTTCATCTCCCCCTTCCCTGAGTTCTCCCCACTGAAGTTGCCAGCTCAAGAGGCCGGGAACTTCAAAAGGAGATCAAAGCTGGGCTCCCCCATCAAAGACCAGGCTCTGCCAGGAGCACCCCCTTAGACTGTCTCCCTGACAGGCCAGAGTTCCACATCCCAGCACCCCAGGGAGCACATTTTCAGCCAGCCCCCCAGCCTAGAAAGGCCACTGTGCTTGGTGGAAAGCTCCAAGCACTTGGTATTCAAAGAACTAGCTGGAAACCTAATTTGGCCAGCCCCTTACTACCTGTGTGATCTTAGGCAAGTCACTGAGCCTCTCTGACTCACAGCTACATTATGCTTAAATGGGACTATTGCCTACTGTATAGGATTATTAAGTGTATTAAAAGAGATAATACAGGTAAAATATCTAGTACTGTACCAGTCTTATAGTAGGTACTCAATAAATTGTTGCTCCTAATATTACCCCTATTACAAAGTCCTCCTGGGATGGGAGCGTGCAGAGATGAGAGCAGAGGTGTCCAGGGAGAGAGGCCCGCTGCTGCCCCAAAGGGCAGGAGTCCTAACATCCCAATTCTGGGCCCTGAAGGAGCCACTCCACACAGAGGTTCCACCTGAACCCCATTCTCGAGTCCTGAGCCTTGCCAGAATGTAGTGGCCACTTGAAGCCTCCATCACCCCTGCCAGACACTCAGCTCTGTCCCCAGACTAGGCTGTTCTGCCCAGGCATCAGCCTGTCTCTGAGCTTCTGCTCCATGTCGTCACCCTAGCCTCAACCCAGCCCACATCCCTCAAGAAGATGATGGCATCTGAATGGGGTGGGAGGTGGGGCTGAGGGACCTAAGCTTCAATTATGAAACTTCTTTTGTTTTCAAACATCAGGGAACTTCAGGGACAGTGTGACTTGAATTAAGTCCCCAAACCTCCTGAAGATTGTTTTCTCATTTGTAAAATAAAGAGTTAGCTACCTCAAATTCTCCTTTGGCTGCCGATTCTGCATGCGTTATAATTTTAAATGTATTTTAAAGAACCAAAGAGGTAGAGCGCAAGGCTCTCTGAGACAAGGAGCTGATCTTCAGTTTGTGCTGCTTCCCACAACCAGCAGCTGTGGACACTCACCATCTCTCTGTCTCTCTGGAGCCTCTGTGGTCCTTCTATATTACCAGGAAGTGAATGAGGCTCTGGGGGGTGAAGAGACCTGCCCCCAGGTCACATAGCCAGTAGTGGCAGAGCCACAAAGCTAGCCCAGGCCTCTCTCAGGCCCTCTTCCCTATACCACTTGATGGTATACAACTTCTTTCAAAGTCATAAATGGGCATATGGGATTTCAGCACCAAGTCCACAAGCCAGCTCAGTTCTGCTGGCCTCTCAGCAGCCTGTGACCCACCCACCTCCTCCCCATTGCCCAGCACTGGTCCCTCCTTTGGATATCTGCCACCATTCCTCTGAAGCTCCTCCCTGACTCCCTAGTCCCCAGGCTCCAGATGGCAGTACCCCACCCTCCGGATCACCTGCATCAACACACTGTGAAAAGCAACCAGCTTCCTGGCTCAGCAAGCCTTCCAACACCAGGGTTCTCCAGGCATTGAGAGGCCAGTCCAGGGCTGTTTAGTAGGACTGTCTGCAATGACAGAAGCAGTCTACATCTGTGCTCTCCAGTATATAGCTACTAGCCACATATTATGTCAATGTAATGCTATTTAATTTTCATTTTAATTTCAACAGACACACATGGCTAGGGGCTGATAGAGGCACCACAAAAATGCCTCTGCCACTCTTCAGTAGGCACATTCAGCAGTGGATACTTCTGAAGCCAGCCTGTGAAATATTTTCGGTAGTGAGGTAGACAAGAAAAGTTCCTTTCCCCTGAAATCCCTACCTCAGGGAAGCCTCCTTGGTTGAGTCCCAAGAGACCATTGCCCAGCTGTGGCACAGAGCAAGGTGGGCCAGTGGAAGGTGGAGGGCTGCCCCAAGAAGCAAGTTACTACTTTATCTGGCAAATCTCTGAGTGGTGGTGTGCAGACTGAAGGTCTTCAAGCCTGAACACCCCTCCCAGGCCTCTGATTAGTCTTTCTTTCCCTTCTGAGAACAGCCTTTGACTCTGGGACCCCTCACTAACTCAGTTGTTCTTCCTTCTCTCTAAACCTGGAGACAGTAGGAGGCACAGGCTCACCCTGGAAGGGGCCCAAGTCTCATGTCCAACTTCATGGGAGGCCAGTTGTCATGCTGGCCAGGCAGGCCAGGAACAGAGAGGGCAGAGATGCCTTCCCCAGAGCTGACCAAGGCTCCCCACTCATTAGACAGAGAAACTCTGGCCTCAGCTGTCTTTGGAGCAAGGAGTCAGGGAACTCCCTTGGCCTTCTAGGAAACGTGGGTTGGTAAGGCAGGGGTCCCCCTGCTGGTCATCTCAGAGAACATGCCCCAGCAGCCCCCAAGGTGAGCTTGCCTAGGGAAGCTGCTGGAGGACTTTGGGGAAGTAGGAAACAGTATAGAGTGACTGGGGACCCTAAGACTTCCCAACTCGGGCTCAGAAACATGGAGAGCTAAACAAAAGTCAGTTCAGGATCCCAGGGGTGAACTCCTCACCATTACCACTCCCCAGAGAGAATGCCCCTCTTCCTCTGGACACTCTCCTCAGCTGCAGGGGGGAGATCAGTCATGAACAAACCTCTGTCCAAACTCTGCTCTGCCACTTATTTGTATGTGACCTTGAGCGAGTGGGTTAGCCTCCCTGAGCCTGGCTCTCTTCCGACTGGGAAAGAGACAACCCAGAAAATCACTGAGAGAGGCTCCCATCTTCCAGCTACCCCAAATCCTCAAGCCTAGCACAGGGGTACATCTTCAGAGTAAGCTTGTGTACCATTGATTAACAGGGCCCTGGGGACATCTGGGCTGGGCCCTACAAAGCTGCCCTCTACTCTCATTACTAATATCTGCTCACAGGCTAGCATGCATTGTGAGAGCTGGGAGGGAGAGGCAGGGCCTGATGGTCACAGTCCCCAGAGCACTGGACCAGAAGGCAGTCATCTCAGAATCAGACTTCTCCTTGTTCCTGGGCCAAAGAATGCAAGAGAGGACCAGACTGGCTCATGTGGGCAATGATGGGTGGGGAGCAGGAGTGAGTCACCCCAGGGTTTTTCAGGAAAGTCCCCATTTCCAAGCTAGGACAAATTGCCTCTCTCTTAATTCCCAGTTTCATCTAGGCCCCCATAGGCTGAAGAGGCCTCAGGGGACCTCCCTCTCCCCGCCAATGCTGCCCTTCTCAATAGCCCCCTCAAGATCTATTTTGGGGATCAATAAGATTGAGCCCTGTCCTGACAGAGGGTCAGGAAACTCTGGTCAAGAAAGACTCAGTGGAAGGACATAGCAATGGAAGTGAGTGTGTAGCTCATTTGACAGGACTGAGATAACCTTTCTGACCTTTGAGAAGAAAAAAAACTACATTTCTAGCTTCTAGCCTTGCCCCCTGCTAACCAGAGCTCAGTCCCCATCCCCAAACCAGAGCTATGGACCCAGCTTCGAGAGACATGGAGAAGGGCCACAAACAGACCATCCTTCTACTCACACAAACTTACACAGAGAAAGTCATAATCTTGGGAACACACAGAACCAGCATTTGTCTGCTAATTTTCATTTCATTTGTATAAGGCAGGGTAGACCAGTATATCATAGTCACTATATCCTGATTTCAGCAAGTCTTTTATCCAAATGAGGACAAAAGAGAAATATGGGCTGCATAGTATAGTTATGTGGGCTCAAAATATTTACACATTGGTGCCCTGAGGTTTCTAGTACTGTTTTACAGAACTCTCTCTTTGACCTGGTTTCAGTTCCACCATCATTTTTTTTGAATGATGCTTATTGAAACTTTATGAGGTAGTGGGCAGAGAAAGAGAGAGAGGAGAGAGGAATTAAGAATACTCTGTATAGTTGAATTGGGAATCCAAAAGGCCTGTAAAAGATGGGAGGTTAGATCAAAAGTAAAAAATAAAATTTAACAGAGATGAATATAAATACCTTTATTTAGGTTCAAAATTCAATCACATACATTTAGAATTAGAAATTCCTGGTTTAGTTGCAATTCATGTAAAGTATTTTATTGACTATATATTTTAAATGATTTAGCAGGTTTTGGGGTGTTCTTAAGTTGATAGATGCAGCCACATGGCTGGTTAACTGTTCAATGACTACCTCAATACCCCAGTTTCATATGCTTGCTTGTATATTTATCTTTGTTTTGTTCATATTTGTTTTGTTTTGTTTTTATACATTTCTACTCTATTAGCCTCAGTCTATCCACCTTACCATCAAGTTAACTCCCCTCATGGTCACAGGATAGCTGCCATAGTTTCAGGCATCACATCTAGGCTCAACTTTATAATAGAAGAAGAGGCCAGCTCTTCTTGTGTCTTTTTAAAAGGGAGAAAACCTTTCCCAGAAGCCCTTAGCAGGCTTCTTCTCCACCTCTTTAGCTAGAAGTGTGTCATATGCATGTGCCCTGTCTAAATAATTCATTAGAAAGAGAAATGGGCTCACCACAACTCCTTAGACTGGTTATAATTCTTCCTCTGGCACATGGAGGAGGGTGAATACTTGATTAAAATGGGGGTCTGAGTTAAGAAGGAGGAAACAGGGTGACAGTTATTGTTAGAGAACCAAAAATTCCTGCTCTGACGATAGTAAACTTCCATCATTAGAGGCTTTCAAGTAAAAACTGAATAAAACCTTCCAGAGATATAAGAGGAGATTTTAGCAGTGGGTTAAAGTTAGATATGGTGACCATGAAGTCCTTTCCAGTCTAGATGATGCCAATCTTCCATAATTCAGTAATTTCATGTGGCTCACAAGTAGACATATTTCCTCAACAAAGGACCATGTCCCTGTTTGAGATCTCATGAAGTACAATAATTAAATGCAATCTTCATGCCCCAGGGATGTCACTCTGTTCACACTACTCTTCTCTCTCAAAGACCCTCTTCCTATCTCCTTTTCTACTTTTCTCTGGGCAGCTGAGACTGTTTTAGAGACTAAAGTAAAGACAGGCAAGGACAGAGCAGGGGTTTATGGGCCAATCTCAGTCTCTTGCTCAGGTGTGGGCTTTCCAGTCTGCTAGGGATAAAATTAACACCCACGGTAGCAACAGACATCTATGGAGCCAATGTTGTGTATAAGACAAAAGAAACCAAAGGAGAACTTTCCATTTGATTTCTGACTCAAGGAGTTTACAGTTTAATTGGAGGAAGGAGGCAGAATACATGATGGAACCAAAAAAAAAGGTAATTCTATTTTCATAAAGCACATGTAAAAACATAGCCGGGTTTCCTATATACTAAGTAGAAAAATAGTAACCCAAGATTAGCACTCAGCATCAGAGGAATGGAGACAGACAATAAATAATCTGGGAACACAGAGTAAGAAGAACAGTGTTATCAAAAATAATAGTAGTTGACAATAACAATAAAAATAGACCTTTCCGGATGTGGTAAGACCATCCCTTGCTTGGAGAATGTCACCAGCAGATGTATATCCCCACCAGGAAACTTGGTGTCAAGGGAAGATACAGGGGGACTTGCTGCGTTTTCTCCTGCAGTTGTGTTCCCACCTTACTTCTGATGATATGTTTGTAACCTTGTTATATATAAAATAAGACATTATAATTTTTTTTTTTTTAAAAAAAACAGTATCTCCTAAATTTCTAAGAGTATTTTATGTGTTGGGCCCAGTGCTAGGAGCTTAAGGTACATTATCTAATTTAATTTTCAATAATCCAAATTCTCTCTCAAAGTCTCTTAAGGTTTTTGGAGTCACCCTTTTCTTTAATATTCAGATAAAATGGTTCCACTCCACATTCTCTCAAAAATTTTTCAGAGTTGCCAGAACCTGACATTTTCAAGATTTCCTCTCATTCTGATTTCCTCTTCTTTCTTAGTCCTATTCTGACTCAGTTCTTGAGTTCACGCCTTTTTTGTCTTTTTGTTGACCTACAGATGTGGGGACACCTAAAGCAGACTTGGGGCAGGGGCGGGAGAGTCCAGGAAGGCTTCCTGGAAGAAATGACAGGTGAGGTGGCTCAGCCTCTTCCTTAATTTTCCCCCCAAAATATTACTAACATAAGACAGAACTTGTAAGAGAATTTTACTGAAAGTCAGAAGTAGTTGGGAAAGAGGTGGGACTTTTATAAGCCTAGCAAACAGCTCAAGTTTTTAAAACCAGACCTTCTGTTTTTGCAAGCTTCTCCTCCACCAGTCACATTTCCTGAGTTCTCCCTTTAGCCTCTGTCCTCCAGACCTGCAGCTGGACACTCCCTCGCATCTGCCCCACTTTGGCCCTCTCTTCTCACAATTTCACTTCGGGGGTGAGGACTGACCAGAGAGCTTTATCTGTCACAATCCAAAGGGTCATTGCCAAAACAAAAATTCCTGTCTCTCTGCCAGCAATTAGCACTTTTCTCTAAAACGCAAAAGCATCTAGAGACACTCATTTGATACACAACAATCTGTGACACAGTAACCACTATTTACAAAAGAGGAAATTGAGGCTTAGCATGGTTAAGAAATTTGCCCAAAGTCACAGAGCTAGTACGTGGCAACATCTGGATTTGAACCAGGTCTGTCAGCCCCAGGACAACTCTTTTAAACCATCACCATAATCTTCAAAGACGTGAGACTTGAAGGAACCTTGAAAGAAGGGGACATGCCAGACAGAAAACAAAGGCAGGAGACAGAGCCCAAGACCAGCTGAGCTGATGAGCAGAGAAGTGAACAGAGGCAATCCCAAAGGCAGAGGGCCTGGGAGGAGGTTGGAACAGGAGAAGGCCTCCAAGCTAGGGTGGGGGCCATTAGAAAGGAGATGAGGGGGTGGATTGGGAAGCTAATTAGGAGGGAAAACCTAATGGACACGTGAGTGAAAAAAAAAAAAAAACAGAAGGACTGAACTTGGAAAGTGACAGAGGGAGAAGCCAAAAAATCATGTCCGGATTTCTGATAGGCAATGGGGTGGATGCTTCCTGAGGTAGTAAGCACAGCAGGAAGGCAGGAGGGGGCATTCACAATGTGTTCACTTGTGCATAAGTGAGATGGAGGTGTCTATGAGGTATCTATGCAGAAATGCAGAGCTGTTCATAGCTGCTCCATGTATGAGTTTGTTGCTCCCAAGATAAGCCTGCACTAGAGAGGCAGTGATGGGCCTGTATATGATAAGTAAAGCCACAAGGAGGATAAGCTAACACAGGGAAAACTTGTGGAGCGAGAGAAGGTGAGGAGCTCAGATACTGAGGAAAACCCCCAGGAAAGGTAATGGCCCTGAAAGAGGAAACCAAGAGAGCCTAGGCAAGTCAGAGGGAAGGGAGGAGAGCTTCACAGCAGGGAATCCAACAGGGCTGCTTTCCAGGAGGCAGTGGTTCACGTTGTCAAATGCTGCTCAAGTCAGAAATGTCCTAAGGATGTCCAGTGGATAGATTTAGAAATGGAATGTGGGAGTATATTGGTTACTTCTAAGACTACTGGAGATTTCCCTCCGAGGAATAACATCTGGAAACCAATTTTTATTGATTTGAAATGTAAACAAGAAGTGAAGAAATAAGACAGCAAGATATGGGTCAAAAAGATAAGATGCTATCTGAAGAGACAGCTGGAGTGAAGAAAAGAGGGTTTGTTTGTTTTGTTTTAAAAGAGGAGACAGTTGAGCAAGTGTAATGATCATGGGAAAGAGCCAGGCAGTGGGTAGAGGGGATTGGAAAAGGCAGAAGTGAAGATTCAGATGGAAAACTGGTCAAGATGGTGTAGAAAGTAGATGCTGTGCATGCCTCCTCTTGGATCACACCAAAATTATAACAAAACTACAGGGCAACTATCACTGGAAGTTGCCTGAGATCTGGTTGAACAGAAGTCCTACAACTAGGGACGTACATAAGAGGTCACCTCAAGACTGATAGGAGGGAGAGAGACGTGAAATGGCCTGATCCCACGACTATGTGTGGCAGTCAAGAATCAGGAGGGTTATCTTGGCTGCAGAGTCCCCTCCCCACTGCCTCGAGGAATGAGGGGTCCCAGCTTCATATTGAGCCTCTCAGCTCAAACCCTCCCCACTGCCTCGAGGAATGAGGGGTCCCAGCCCCATATTGAGCCTCTCAGCTCAAAGTTCCAGTGCTGGGAAGAGAAGTCCCCACAATCTCACTCTTCCAGTGCTGAGAAGAGAAGTCCCCACAATCTCTGTCTATGAAAAACCAGGGGAGATTGTGGCTGAGTGAGATGGAGGGCAACTGAAGTCACAGACATTCCTCTTAAATGGCCTGCACCTGAACTTACTCACTGATGGACTCACTCTGAACTCCAGCGCTGGGGCAGCTGCTCAAGGAGTGCCAGGGACTGAGTTGTCGAGCTTCAGGGCAAGCGCTGGAGAGATGACTTTCTCCTGGACAGAAGTACTAACAATATCCATTTTTACTTTGTTGAGCCTTCCGTCTCTCCCTTCTTCTCCCCCCCGCCCCAGCCCACCAGCATGCAAGCACAGGCAGGTGCCATATATCCATGAACCTGGATAACACAGGTTGCTCTGCCCAGGGGACTTCCTAAGACTTTACCTCTCCCAACTTGTGGTCCATCCAAGCTTCCTCCCATGGTCTATTCCATACAAATGGGCTGTTTTGACTCCTGGTACAAATTTTCATAAAATCTCTCAAAGTTTAAAAAAAAAATCCAAAGAAGCAGCATCTGGCCTCAGCATGCCCCATACCTCTTGCTGAACAGTCTCAAGCCCTATGGCACTAATGGCAGCCATCCTAAATTTCTGACTTGATCCCTTGAGGCACCTATAAGCCCAGCATGGGTGGCAGCTGTCTGCAGATTGCTTGATGACTCTTGCCAGGTGGCCTGGACATGCATAGACTGTAGCTGAACTTGACCTACAGCTAGGCCCCTCCAGGAGGCCTTTGGGCTGGCACACCCAGTGGCCTGCTTCAACCAGTGATAGAGCTGGAGCACCATCCAGGTCTGCATCTGAGGAGGATACACCCAAAGAGCAGACTGGGCAGGCACCAGAGCCCTGCTAAAGTGAATCCTAATCCATAGAGTCAGCTCCTCACTGGCCATTCCTCACAACCAATCAGCCTAATGGTCAATCCCTCCCATCAACATGCAAACAGCGACCAAGACTCAGCTACAACAGGAGGGCACACAAAACTCACACAAGGGACACACTTGAGCACCTCACTCAGGTGACCAGGGAAGATTGTGCCACTGGGCCCCACAGGACACTTACTACATAAAGCTACTCTATTAAGACCAGGAGACTTAGGAACCCTACCTTATACATAGAAACAGACACAGGGAAGCAGCCAAAATGGGTGACAAAGAAACATGACCCACATGAAAGAACAGAACAAGCTCCAGAAAAAGAGCTCAACAAAATGGAGACAAGCAATGTACCAGACGCAGAGTTCAAAACTCTGGTTATAAGGTTGCTCAATGAAATTAGAAGAGTAGATGAACTCAGTGAGAACTTTGGCAGAGAGAGAGAAAACATAAAAATGAAGGTGGAGAACATAAAAAGGGAACCAGTCAGAAATGCCGAATACAATATTCGAAATGAAAGATACATTAGAGAGAATCAACAGATTAGATGAAGTGGAGGATCAAGTCAGTGATTTAGAGAATGGGGTAGCAGAGGACACCCAATCAGAACAGCAACGAGGAAAAACAAAAACAAAAAAATGAAGACAGTTTAAGCAACCTCTGGGACAACATCAAGTGTAATAACATTGACATCACAGGGGTACAAGAAAGAGAAGAGAGAGCACAAGAAATTGAAAACATATGTGAAGAAATAACAGAAAACTTCCCTTACCTGGTGAAGGAAATACACATACAATCCCAGGAAGCTCAGAAAGTCCCAAACAACATGAACCCAAAGAGGCCCACACCAAGACACATCATAATTAAAATGCCAAAGGTTAAAGAGAAGAGAGAATCTTAAAAGCAGCAAAAGAAAAGCAGTCAGTTACCTACAAGAGAGCTCCCATAAAACTGTTAGCTGATTTCTCAACAGAAATTTTGCAGACCAAGGGCTTGGCACAAAATATTCAAAGTCATGAAAAGCCAAGACCTACAACCAAGATTACTCTACCCACCAAAGCTATTATTTAGAATCGAAGAACAGATAAAGAGCTTCCCAGACAAGAAAAAGCTAAAGGAGTTCATCACCACCAAGCCAGTATTACAGGAAATGTTGGAAAGACTTCTTTAAGAAGAAGAAATATATATATATATCAAAAATATGAATAGAATGATGATAATTACGTATCTATCAACAAATACTTCAAGTGAAAAAGAACTAAATGCTCCAATCAAAAGATAGTGGGGCTGAGTGGGTAAGAAAACAAGACCCTTACATATGCTGCCTACAAGAGACTCATTTCAGATGAAAAGACATACACATACTGAAAGTAAAAGGATGGAAAAAAGATATTTCATGATGGACCTAGAGGGTATTGTGCTTAGAGAAAGAAAAATATGTCATGATGTCACATACATGTGGAATCTAAAGAACAAACAATTACAACAACAAAAACAGAAACAAACTCATAGATAAGAGAATATTTTGAGGGCTACTAGATGAAGTGGGATTGGGGGTTATGATGAAAACAGGCAAAGGGTTTAAGAAGTACAAATGGATATTTACAAAATAGATACGGAGATATAAAGTGTAGCATAAGGAAAATAACAATGTTGTAATAAATATGTAAGGGGGACGGGGTGCTAGATTTATTGGGGTGATCACTTTGTGAGTTATATAGATGTCTAATCACTGTTAAACCCCTGAAACTAATATAATAGTGTATGCCGACTATAATTAAAAAATAAAAAATATTATTTAAAAAAATATTTAGATGAAGACAGACAGAGATTTCTGGTCCCACTAGCTTCGACTAAAGACATGCTTCATCAAAAATATCTGAATAGATAGAAATCCATTAAAGATCTGGGCCTGAGCAGGGATAATGGTCCCAGGAGGGTCATAGAAGGAGTATAAATGGCTCCTGATGAAACATCCTGGCCCCTTGTGAGGCCAGGCTGAAGGAGATGGAGCAGTGCTCAGAAAATATGGTAGCAGTCGGGGTCCTTGTAGGCCTTCTGTGACCTCCACACACACCCGCCCAAGTACAGAAGCCATAACAAAGCTCTCTCTGCTTGCCCTCCTGGGGGCTGTTTGCATGGCCCTTGGACTACCCACTCAAGCTGCTCCTGCCCCTTCTGTTTCCATCCCCTCTCTGGGATTTACTTGTGTGCCTACAACTTCTGCCTGGATGCAGAATATCCTGGTTCTTTGATTCAGAGCAGATGTCCTAGAGCCCTGGTGCTCAAATAACCCAAGCTCTTCCTTGAACCTGCCTTCCTCACATCAACCTGGAAGACATCTACAGACCCAGCTCTTCCAGCCACCCCTCCACATCCCAGCTTTGGTTAGTTCCACCAGCAACCCTGTTTCTAAACCACAGTTACAGTGGTGGCCATTTATTGAGCACATGCTGCTCACTTATTCATTCATTTAATGAATTCTTATGGAGTACCCACATGTGCCCAACACTTTTTTGATGCTGGAGATACAATGGTGAACAAGACAGGTCTGTCCCTGCCCTCGTGCAGCTTGCAGCCTTCTACTCTAGTATTATGCCTGACACTTAGCTCATTTTATCCTATTTATTCTTATAGTGACCTTATGAAATAAGCATTACCATCTCCACTTTACAAAAGAAGAAACATGGTTAAAAATCACACAACTTATATATCACAGAACCTTCATTTGCCACCCTCAGATGCTCTGCCTTCTCCAAGCAGAGCTAACCCGAGCTTCTCAGAGCTTAGGGCCTCCAAGCTCCCTTCCCTAGAGTGACTGCTTCCCCTCCTTGTACTTCTCCCCTCCTCCCTTCTCTCCCTTCTCTCACCCCTTGGAGGAAAGGGTATGTTGTTCAAGTCCAGAGACCCAGGTTTGAGGCCTGGCGCCCTGGTCACTAACTGGGTTACCTTGAGCAAGATGTTTATTTCACTGCTCAGAGCCCAGGTCTCCTCCTCTGTAAAATGAGGGTGATCATCTGGGTCCAGCCCTCTCTAGAAGGCAGCGGCAGGATTAAATGAGGAAGGAGATGTGAAAGTGCTTTTGAAGGCACTCACAGCAAGGGATTATTCAAAACCTTCTCTGAGCGGAAGACCTGGCATCAGTAAATTACACGTTAGTATGTGTGGCAGTCACTGTGTTTCCTGTCCCAGGCTGTTTATACTGCAAGCCTTTCTATAGTTGTGTTATGAAAGGGTTTTTCTCTTCTAAAAGAATTTCTGGTATCATCTAGCAGGGAGAAAAAGGAACTGGGGGCTTGCACTTCTGAAATCACAGCAGAGATGAGAAGACTAATGTTTACTGAATATTTATTACATGCCAGGCACTAAGCTAAGCACTTGTACACAGCACCTCATTTATTTCTCACAAAACCTTAAGACAGAAATACTACTATTTTTACTTTCCAGATAAGAAAATTAATTTATCTGAAGTTACATAACTTTGAAGTAGTGGATTGAGGACTTGGACCTAGACCTATCTGATTCCAAAACTTATGCTTTTCCCACTTAAAAAAAAAAATTCTGCCTGAAATCTCTGCTGAAAGCCACCTCTCCCAACTGCAGCCTCAGCAATGTCATTCTATAATAATCACCGATTTCCCTCCCTGTCTGCCTTGGCGCTAGACAACCAGATCTTTGAGGACATGGACTGTATTAAATTTATCTTTGTATTCCCAATCATCAGCACAGTGCCTGGGTCATGGAAGGCATCAACAAACATTAGCCGAATGATTGAATGGTCAAAGAATTTTTGTCTTAAGGATAAAATCATGATTCTCACATACCAATGTAAAATCAACCTGTTTCCATATCTTATTCAACTCATTATTAATGGGAGAACCAGTAAGATATTGCAATTGGTTCAAAGGAAAATTCAAAGAACATCAAATATAGCTGTCATAATTGCCACAGGCTAGGGAGCCTAAACAACATAAATGTATTTCTCACAATTTTGGAGGCTGAAGTCTAAGATCATGGTCATTTTCTGCTAACAGCTCTTTCTGGCTTGTAGATGGCTGCCTTCTCATTATGTTCTCACATAGCCTTTCCTTGGTGTGCAGGGTTAAAGGAGGGCTCTCCCCTGTCTCTCATAAAGACACTAATTCCATAAAATCAGAGCCCCACCCTATGACCTTATTTAACCTTAATTACTGCCTTAGAATCCCCATTTCCTAGTACAGTCACACTGGGGATTAGGCCTTCAATGTATGAATTTGTGGAGAGGGGGACACATTTAATCCAAAACAACAGGCAAATAAGGAATACTGAAATGAATTTACAAATAGATGTAAAATGGGTCTATCCACAGGGCAATAACCAACTGCATTCTACTGAACATAGATTAAGTTGCATTTTTAAAGACAACAAGCATTTGCATTATTACCAGTGTCTATAACTTCCAGAGCTGCAAAATAGACAATAAAGGTTGAAAAATAAACAAGAATATGCCTGTCAGGACACTGATAATCTTTTTGGTCTATTTCAGTGTTTTACAACATTTCCGTATAGAATGAATCAATGAATCGATGAAAGCAGTTATCTGAGCTACCACAAGAAGTGTCTACTCCCACAACCATCCCCTAATTCCATCATCTTGGATTGTACTTTTGCATACTCCTTTCATCACTCTACCCCCACCAGACAGAGGTAGTTCCACAGCCTGGCCCAAAGACCTTTCAATTCCTACCCACAGTAATATTAACATCCCAAACTCACATTTACAGCTGCCTGTGAAACATCTCTTTTGTCTATTCTGGGAAAAGAAGGGTGCATTACAATGTCCTAAAAGGAGGGGACTTTAATGCTTAACAGCCAACAGCAAAGGCACAGGTGGGTTGGGTAAAGAAGGAATCTGCTGTGCTTGGACCCCCTAACCACTCACATTGGTGCTGGCCAAGGAAAACTCTCCTTAGCCCAGGAAACAAGGTGCATTGTACAGGAAAGGGGCATCCTACATGGAAGGGGTATCCTCAGGCTGCTCAGGCCCCAAGGACTCCTTTACCATATTGTGTACTGTTGAAAAGGCTCTGGTCTTGCTAGAAACTGCACCTGACAGGGGATGGGCATGTGGAGAAAATTCCCATGGGAAAATCAATGGAAAGTACTCCCTAAGATGTCTAAAAGCCAATTGGAGCTAGCTGATTGGGAAATTCAGCCTTGACTTTAGATCTGGAAATCTAAACTTTGCTCTTAGAAAACAATTTCTGATGTCTTTCTCTGCCTTCCTTTTATGAGAGTCAAGTTCTACTTTCAAAACAGAGTTTGTGGTGCAGGTCCATGGTACTTATCTCTGGAAGAATCCCCATGCAAACTGGCTAAGATCCATATCAGCAGTTGATATCTCTAGCCTGGATTACAGCCTGTAGTCAATTCACCAGTGTCTTACCATAAACTTGGTGGCTTATAAGCAACAGAAATTTATTTCTCACAGTTCTGGAGGCTGGAAGTCTGAGAGCAGAGTGCCATCATGGTCATATTCTGGTGAGACCCTTTTTCAAGTTGCAGACTTCTTATTGTATCCTCACATGGTGGGAAAAAAATGAGAGAGCTCTCTGGAGTCCTTTTATATGGCTACTAACCTCATTCATGATGGCTCCATCCTTATGACCTAATGACCTCCCAAAAGTGATTCTAATACTATCACATCAGATGTTAGAATTTCAATATAGGAATTTTAGGGGGAGCAAACATTCAATCCCTTGCAGCTGGCCCTCAGTCTTTCCCCTCCAACAAATCCCACATGGTGCCAAAGTCATCTTTCTGAATATATTGGGCCTTATCATTTTCCTGCCTAAAACTTTTTGATGGCTTCCAATAACCTACAGGATAAGTTCCATGATGTATAAGACACTCCACAACCAGGCCTGCTCTCCTGCCCAGACTTGTCTCTCATCACTTCCTGCCTACCCACCACTTGATGCTCCAGCATCACCAACTCCTGGTAGTTCTCTACACACTCAGGCCATTTCTCTTTGCCTTTACCTAT
This sequence comes from Pteropus alecto, assembly GCF_000325575.1. NCBI lineage: Eukaryota > Metazoa > Chordata > Mammalia > Chiroptera > Pteropodidae > Pteropus > Pteropus alecto. Next base: position 901,110 of record NW_006436287.1, on the reverse strand, counting down.
GCTGTTTCCTCTATTAGGAATTCCCATCTCACATCCTTACCTTACCAACTCCTATCCCCCAGGAGGTTTAGTGCAGATGTCCTCCATCCTTCTCCTACTCTCCCATTCCTGGCATGAGTTTCCTGGTCCAGCATGCTCCACTCTCGACCACTGCATCAGTTCTGTTATTATGTCTGCTCCCATTCCACCAGAATCCTGGCTCCTTAAGAGCAGGGATTGTTTCTTGGATTGTAGTGCATAGTGTCACCCCAAAACTCATGTCTACCCAGACCTATGGATGTTATCTTATTTGGAAATAAGATCTTTTCAGATACAATTAGTTAAGATGAGATCATATTGGAGTAGGATGGGCTCTAAACCCAATATGATTAGTGTCCTTTTAAGAAAAGGAAAATTTGGAAACAAAGACATCCAAAACAGATTGGAATGATGACTCTACAAACCAAGGAACACCTAGGATTGAAAGACACCACCAGAAGTTAGAAAAGACATGCTCTGTCCACAGAGTAGAAAACAGATTGGAGGCAGAGAAATTCTGACAGTTATGATGCTGCGACAAGAGATAATGGTGACCCAAACAAAGGAAGTGGCTGTGGAGATAGAGAAAAAAGTTCAGATCCAAGAAGTATTTAAGATGGATATAGCAGGTTGAAACATATACTGTCATAACTGAAATGTGCAGAAACATGACTTTCTTTATCTCTCTATATTGAACTTAATTTTGTTCTTGTGGTGGTTTTGTTAAAATGTCCTCAAAATGTAAACCAAACTTAATGACTTACTTCTAACGAATAGAATGTGAGAGAAGTAATGCTACTTAACTTCTAAAGCTATACGAGGATCGCGATCTCTCTCTCTCTCTCTCTCTCTCTCCACACACACACGCTTCCTCTTCCTATTCCTCTCTTCTTCCTTCCCTCTCAATTGCTTGCTCTGGGGAAAGCCCCCTGGCATGCCATGAGGACACTCGGGCATCCTTGAGAAGAGCCCCACATGGAGAGAAATGAGCCATCTCATCAACAGCCAGCACCAACTTGCCAGCCATGTGAGTACACCACCTTGGAAGCAGATCCTCAGACCCAGTGAAGTCTTCAGATAACTCCAGCCCTAAGCCTTTGGGTTTTCCAGCTGTGGCCACAGTCATCACAGAGCAGAGACAAGCTGTCCCTGCTGTGTCTTCTTTGAATTCCTGACCCACAGAAACTGTGATAGATAATAAATGTTACTGCTGTTCTAAACCATTAACTTTTGAGGTCACTTGTTAGGCAGCGAGAGATAACTAACACAGTCCTGAAGCCCTATTCCTCCTGATAACAAAGGACATGTCATCTTGCCAAATAAAGGTAACTGAATTGAGGGACAAAGAAAAGGCCCAATAGCCCCTTCTAAACTCTGGTTTCATGCCTCTCTGAGCTTCCCCAACTTCCCAGGAAGGGAGTGCCTTCCTGCATTATACAGCAACTATCCTCAAGTCTTTGCCCTGTGGTTCTTTTTTTCATTCACATATTTATTTAGTCATTTAAAGTCCATCCTTGAACTCCACTATGTGCCAAGCATTTGCTAGATTTTAAAGATACAGAGAAAAGTCCCACTACTTGTGGAGTGAAAAAATAGAGGCACCAGCATACACAAATAATTATAGTAAAGTCTTTCATATAAAGTACAAAAATCAGAGTACACACAGGTTTAGTAGTAGTGTGGAAGAGAGAGTGATTATTATCTCTCCCTGGAAGTACTAGAACAGGGAAGGTTTGATCTTGCCCGGCCAAAAAAATAAATAGATATTCCCCAGAAGAAGAACACACGCAAGAACCTAGACTGGAGTAGCAGAAATGGAAATAGAAGTAACAGGATTTATTTAAAGAGAGAGAGGCATTGTTAAAAGGCATAGTATTAAGCAATTTACATGAGCTCATCTGTACCCTGGGGACAATTATGATACCCCTTTATGGGATTGTTGAGTGTGTTATATGAGATATATCAAACAGTGCTCAGCACATAGTAAACTACCGAGTAAGCACAATGTTAACTACTATTACCCATTAAATCTTCAAACTAATATTAGAAGAATTGCATGAGAATAAAAATTTAGTCACATAGACAGGTTTTGCACATGGAGAAAGGTACATTCATTCAATACTTCAGCATCTACTACATCCCTAGACATTCTCTGATTAACTTTTTAAAATTTACTTTTCAATTACAGTTGACACACAATGTTATATTAGTTTCAGGTTTACAACATCATGACTAGACATTTATATACCTTACGAAGTGATCACCCTAAGTCTAGTACTCATCTGACTTATGGTTAACTTTTAAATATTCAATGATTAGTCCTGCTTTTAAGCTAAGCCTTTTTTGGAATTTAAAGCTAAACTCTTTCTCTCTTAAGCTATAGATCATGCCAACCACTTTGCTCATAGACTATTATAACCGCATCTGCTTCGAGTTGAAAAACCCATTCAGCAACCCAGTTGACTTCTTTGTTCTAGGCTGCAGCCGCCCTCCTCAGAGGATTTGCCATTGACTCAGTGAGTGCAGACTACTCTGCAACAAAACACATCAATTTAACGTTTCAAAAACATTATTCAGTCTCTTAGGAAACTGACATTACTCAGAAATGCGGCTTGAGGGGTGGGGGATGAGAGAGGGCTTAGACCCAAGGCGCTTGATTTATAGAAAGGTTTTGTCACCAAACTGAACAGGGATGTACCCACTCCATGCGCAACAAAGCCGAACACCGAACATGGAAGCTTGCGTGGAGAACTAAGTCGCCTTATTTGCAGGGTGCCAAGCAAGGAAAACAGGAAGCTATCGCTTAAAACCTGAACTTACTGATGGCTTTTTTTTTTTTTTAACCGATGGCTTTTAATCAAGAGTTTTTTTAAAGCAAAGATTGAGAGTTAGGGGTTAGGGTTAACAGGCTGGTATTCGGCAGCAATGGGGGTGTGGGTTTTGATTGGAGAGCTTAGAACTTGTCCATTTATAATAAGATATGGTAAGGGGTTTCTGCGCCAGATCCTCCTACACAACAAACCGTTTGCTTCTGAAGGGGTTCTAGTGTTCAAGTTCTGATCATGTCCCTGTCCTTTGGTCCCTGGAAGTGAGAGGCTGCTGAGGGGAGAAGACTTTGGTTCCAGGTGCAGCTGGAGGTCAAAGTTCTCTCCTCTGCATGTGCTTCGGCCGCATGACTTGCGATTTGGGTCTCTGAAAGGCAACTCAGTATCCTTGGTATCTTGTTAGAAATAGATAGGACAATTTTGAGCAGATTCTATGGTTACAGTTTGTCTTTTAGGAAACTTTTTTGTTCTTCCTAGGAAAAAATAAGACATCCTGCTAAACTATTCCACTTGGTGGGAAATAGGATGGCATATATTTACTGAGCACCTACCCTGTTCCAGGCTCTGTTCGAAGGAGTTTCCCTAACTATTGGGACATTTCTGCTACTGTGACTTTCACCTGAGGCAATTCATGGGGACCTTACCTGAGTTGTAGAAGCTCTCAGGAAGTTAGAGTGAGGTTATTGTGTGATATACAAGTTAGAAAAGTGCGCATCTACTTCTACCAAGATTCCTAGCTTTCAAAACCTGCCTTTGGACAGTTGATTCTGCTATTCCTATTTTCTATCTTTTTAAAAATACAGTTAAATTTGAAAATAACAGTCTGTGGCCATATCCAGAGAACCAGAGAAAGGACTTAAGTTCAGCCTGAACTCAAGTTAAAAGAGAGAAGCTGTCCCTCTCCCTCTGGGGCACTGATTCTCAAGAGGATGGGAGACAACAGGGAGGAGTCTTGGCTTCTGGGGAGGCCTCTGAAGATAAGAGGATGGGTTCCTGATTCCCCTGGTTTGTTGAGTAGTTCAGTTGTTATTCCCTTCCTGCCCTGGGGGATCCATGAAAACCCCCTCCTTGCCCTTTCAATATCTCTCTTATCACTTGAACTAGTCTGTTTTTCTTTCTGTTACTTTCAGGTCACTACCTCTGACTAGGAGAACATCTTAGCTTGATGACATGATTCCAAGAGTGAGAATTCTTCTGGGCAGCAAGAGAAAAACAAACAAATAAAAAAACACCCCCAGAAGCTCATGATCTTTTCAGTCTTCCTCATAGCAAGCCACTTACTCCTTTGTTCATTCCACAAATACCTATTAAGTGCTTACTGTGTGCCAGGCAAAGAATAAAAATGAATAAAGACACAGCCCCTACTCTGAGGAGCTCCCTTCTGATGGGGAGACAGATAAGTAGGCTGGGTGAGCAAAAGCCCCAATTCTGGAATTCCCCCTTCCAAGGCACCAGCTAGGCCAGTTAAAATTAACTCCACCAATTAAAAGCATCTTAGGAGACAATGCTGCCTGTCTTCCTCTTTATTTTTAATTATAGGGCCTGGCCTAAAGTTGTCAAACCATTTATAATTAGAGAAATCTGAGCAAGAGGCCTAGAGAGAGAAAGAGAAGGGGTGGAAAAGATGGGGGCTCCCTGCCCAGCCCCTCCCCAGTCCTCTGGATCTAGCCCCAGGTTCATCTGCCCCACCCCTTCCCCTGGTGCTGTGACAGGCTGCTGCCCCACTAATGGACTGGGTGGCTGAGAAAGCACTCTCTACTCACTGTACTCTCCCCTCCCCCTCAATGCGCACTCTGATTATAGTCATTAGAAAGTCACCCTGAGCGACAAGAAGACAGGAGGATGGTGCATCAGTAGCCTGGAAGGTGGGAGGTGGCTGCAGGGTGAGGCAGGACCAGCTCAGGCAGGAGATCAGAGCCTGGAGAAAAAGCAGGGGGTCAGGCTTCTCCCTGTCCTCTCCCTGCAGGGAAGCATTCATCTTCCCAATGAAACAGCCCACAGTTGGCATAGCTAGAACTGTGTGAGTTGGCAGTGAGAGGCAGCTGGCCCAGTGCATGGGGCTCTAGACAAAGGGTGAGGGTGTCCGTTAATCTTCCCTCCAGGCACCAGCTTGGCTTCACTATGCCCTGCAACCACAGACGTGCAGCAAGGCCCACTCACTGCTCTTGGTAGGCCAGCAACCAAGGAAGGGCTTGGGGCAAAAAAACACTAAAGCAAACCTGTTTCCCAGATGTAAAGTGATCTGTCAACTTGATTTAATGCAGGACAGGGCTAATTTCCCAGAGTTGGTGAGGAGACCAAGCCCTGCCCTGAGAGAAGAAGAGGGTCCTTTGGCAGAGAGTGTAGAAAGAATTCAACTCACAAACCAAAGTTAGAGTCAAAAGGAAACACTTATTAGAAAAGGGGTCACACTCCACAGACAGAGTGTGGTCTCCTCTCAGAGGTAGGGTGTGTGAGAGAGACTAAGAGAGACAAGGACAGAGAGAGACAGAGTAAAGAGTACCGAGAGAAAGACAATAAGAAGGACAGAGAGAGGGACCTTGATTGTTCTGGAGGAATTCAGTTTACGTCATTCTTTAGTAACTATTTCCTTTGATATGGACATTCAATGAGGCAGGGGAAGAGGAAGAGTATGTAGTGTGAAGAGGTAACAACATGTAGAGTGAAAGACCTGCTGGCAATTCCCAGCCTTTTAGCCATAGGGAATGAATGATTTTTTTTTTAGAGCGCCACCTAAAGACTCTGTTTTTCCCATTTACCCCTCACAGGGCGGGGAGTGGGGTTGTTAGCAATCCTAGTAGAAATCTTCCTTTGTTCTGCAGGTGTCTTCCTGGCCTGGCTGCAGAGCTGATCAGCATATTGCAGTCTCTGAATGTAGCTTCATTTAACATTTTGAATTCTCTTGCCTCCTCCCTACATTAACTTAGTGAGACTTGGGCTCCCACCTCCATCTTCTGCTCAGACCCAGAGCCTAGGCTCCACCTCTTCCTGTTGTTCAGGGAAGTTCATGTAACAGAGAGGGTGGTCCAAGTGGTAGCCCAGACCCCTAAGGTCTCCACTCCACTGTCTACCTAGGCCAAAGGTGGGTGTGGTGGAGAGGCCAAGCAGGCTGTGAGCCTCCTAGCACCATGGCCTCCATCTCACCAGGCAAGACCAGGGCTTCACTTCCCGATCTCCAGCTCTACCCCTTCCTAGGTGGGCACCAGGGGAATCAGGAAACAACCAACCTCTTCTCTCTACCTCATCCCAGCCTGCAGTAGCCAGTGACAGTGTTAACACTTGACTTTGCCCTGTATTCCTGGAGAACAGTGAAGCTTCATAAATTCCTCACCCTTTTAATGTAGGGAGGAGGTGCGAGAACTAAAATGTTAAATCAAGCTACATTCAGAGACTGCAATATGCTGATCAGCTCTGCAGCCAGGCCAGGAAGACACCTGCAGAACAAAGGAAGATTTCTACTGGGATTGCTAACAACCCATTCCCCACACCTGTGAAGGGGAAACAGGAAAAACAGGAGTCTTTGAGTAGCTGCCCTACACAAAGTAAAATCATTCATTCCCTATGGCTAAAACCATGGGGAACCTATGGATTAAAGGCCAGCAGGCCTTTCATTCTACAGACTTTTTGTTACCTTTTCACACTACATATCTTCTTCCTCACTGTATGTCTATAACAAAGGAAATGGGTTAACAAAATCTTTATAACTCATAGGAACTAAAGAATGATGTATAAACTGAATTCTCCAAACACTCAGGGTCCCTCTAACTGTCTTTCTCTCGGTACTCTTTACTGTGTCTCTCTCACTGTCCTTGTCTCTCTTAGTCCCTCTCACTCCCTGCCTCTAAGAGGAGACCACACTGTCTGTGGTGTGTGACCCCTTTTCTAATAAACTTTCCTTTTGACTCTAACTTTGGTTTGTGAGTTGAATTCTTTCTACACTCTCTACCAAAGGACCCTCTTCTTCTCTCAGGGCAGGGTTTGCTCTCCCCTCACTCAGGGAGAATTTGCTCTGTCCTGCATCACTTTCCTGTGCAGGGAAAGGCTTACTGCAGACCCATACTTCTCCATATGATTCACATCAGACTCCAAGACGACCCATGACCTCCTTGTTTACTTGTGACAACTCTAGGCACGGGATCTGCAAATTTCCACTTTTCTCATAAATAATGAGCCAAACCATTTCTCCCCTCTAGCCAATCTTAACAAAACACCTGCAAACTTAACCTGACCACACTTTAGTGAGGCTCTCTCCCTTGAAGTCCGAACCACCACCACCCCATCCTCCCACTCGCCGCTACAGCCTAAGCCAGCCTGGGAACACAGAGACCCTTGTTAACAGCCCTTCCTTGGAATCTGCTGGCCTCAGGGTAAAACGCTCCCTTTCAGGCTACCTGC
>NW_006436287.1:871446-893859 GCF_000325575.1 Pteropus alecto | reverse complement strand
TCTTCTATCCTTGTTCACTTTTCTCTATTAAAAAAAAAGTCTTTTTTGTTATCTGACCTTTAAGACACTCAAGTCCTCTCTACTGCAGTAGTCCCATTCTCCTACTGCAATTGTCTTTTTGAATAAAGTCTCTCCCCACTTAAGCCTGATTTGTTTTTTCATTTGACACCAGCTCAGGAACAAAGACCCTTACCCCTTGAAATTGCCTCTTATAGGCAGTCCACTCCCAGTGATCTCCAGGTGATTTACATGCCTTAGCAGCTCTGCAGGTTATCTGGTTAACAGTAAGGGATGGAAACTCCCCTCTCTCTGCTCCCAGCAAGCTTCCAGACTCTCCCGTGTCAGAGGCTTACTGGTTAGTAATAAAAGCAACCATACCTTGAATGCTAGCTGATTATGTGCCAAGCTCTATGCTAAATACTTCATTTGCATTTGCTCAATCCTTGTGAGCTGGCCGCTATTATTGTCCCCATTTCTCAGATAAGAAAATTCACATTCAGAGTGATGAGTAGCAACTAGGGCACAGGAGTGAGAACATAACTGTTGCCCTCAGCCACAGGATGGCAACTTCATGAGTATCATTTTCTCCTTGCCGCATAGATTCGTTCTGAGAATTAAATACATGTGTATAGTGCTAAGAACAATGTGTGGCACATCTTGAGTGCTATGTAAATACTAGCTGTTATTATTACTGTTACTACTCTGATGATAATAGCCCGTGCCGCCATGTCAAAAATGGGCAGTGCTGGGTTAAGTACCCAAAGTCATACAACTAAAATGTATCTACTTCTAATATGCTATATATTTTACTTCTATATAATTCCTCTGTTTACTTATTTTGTTCACTGTTTATTGGCTCCCCAACTGGAATATGAGCTTCACAAAGGCAGGGATCTCTCTTTTATTCACTGCTGTTAGTTCACCTAGAATGCACAGGGTGCTCAAAAAAATATTGTCAAACAAATGAATGAATAAAAGAATTCCAAGGTTTGTGCTCCTAACCATTATGCTCTAAGACAGCCTTTTGGTCCTAGATCTACAGCCTCCTTTGAAAGTTAGCCTATACAATTTCTGACCCAGAAGGTAAAAAAACTACCCAGTCTCCCTAGCCCCATTAATAATAATCACTTTACTTACATATGGACTTTGTTGGTTTCCTGAAAACTTTCACGTGCATCACCTGGTTTGAACTGCTATGGGTGTTTTATTATCTCCATTTTATATAAAGAAAAATGAGTCCAGAGAGGGAAACTTACCTGTTGGCCTGTCCCTTTCCCAGCCCCCACCCCCATCACCACTCCACAGTCTCTAGTCTTCACTCCCACAAGCTAGTGGCCAAGATGATGAGAGTCCCTACTCTGTTGGGCTAATTATCCTTTTAAATCGAGCTGGCATATTTTTGCCGCGTGTGATCTGCCAGTTTATTTTTATCCACCTCTCCTTAATGGTATCAGCTTGTTACTCGGGAAGCTCCCGGCTCTGAGCTGCACCCCAATTTACAATTGCAATTATGATCTCCGACAGAAGCACATGCAGCTGGCATCAATTTTAAGCAATATTTTGATCATAATAATTAAAAAAGTAACTTATGGCATGCACACATTAGGTAAATTAATGTTATTCCAAGGTTCCGCTAAAAGGCATGCAAGGGAGACAGGAGTGAAACAGGAAATGGTGCTCACAATCTCTTAAGGGCCTGGAAGTCTGTCTCCAGCACAGGCTTGCTCGCTGGGCTCACAAATTAATTTACACATTGAGTTTAATATCTGTGTGTTCTTCAAGTTGAATACTGCCTGTCCCTTCCCCTCCCCCTTGACAAGCATGTGAAATTGATGGTTATTAAAGTATGTGGATATAAACAAGCACATTTTCCTGTCACTGCTCCACAGGCAGGCGACAGGCAGCTGAAAGGCTGTTGGCATCTCTCTCTAACTTGTTCTAGACCCAAATGAGAGCAGAACTTGAGGGCTTGGGGCTGGGGTGGGAAATGGAAGGACTTCTGATATCCTTCCTTCTCAGCACACACAGAGCACACACAGGCAGGTACATGTATGTATACAGACCTGCACTCATGCACTCATTCATACCCAGGCACTACACATACACACACACACACCCTACCTACCCCAGCACAAGATTCATAACCACACACACACCCTCACACATCCATCCACAGACAAATTCATACAATTTACACACATTTATACACATCTACTCTCTTACATACGACTCATAATCACAAAACACGTTATTTGTACAAACTCGCATACATGTACTCACATCCATACACAGGTACCTCCACACACAAAGAGACCTACCCCCAGACACACAATTCATGACCACAGACATCCTCATAACTCTATCCACATAGAACTCATATGCCTGCACACATAAACGTACACATACATCTGTATGCATACCTTGATGCACAGGCACTACATACACAACTATCTGATCATGGACACAAGACTCATAATCACAAACAAGGCTTGCACACAGTCACACAACTGTGAAACTCAGAAACATGCACACACACTGATACACACATTCTCTCTCACACACACTGCCTTCTTGCTGCACAGGCAGAGAAAAATATACACATACACAAATTTGCACACCAATCCAGCGACTTATCTCCTTTCTGAAATACACTAGGGTCTCCAGCTTGTTCTGGGCCGTCCTATTCATACCCTCACTTGGGTGAGTGCACAAACGGCTGAGGGTAAAGGAGGGGAAATGGGCAAGTTCCATTGTCTTTCAGAAAGTTTACCTTTTTTTTTTTATGATGATGATCACCACTACATTTGGAACTGGTAAAAAAAAATCTATCTTTTTAATACTAAAACGATGTCTTAATAAAAAAAAAAAAGTATTGCTGTACCCTCTAGGCTAGAAGGCACAGGGCCTTTAACATGGTAGAATTGAGCTTCCAGGTGTCTCAGTCAGATGCTTGGATTCAAATCCCAGCTCCACCACTTGTTAATGAAATGACATTGGAAAGTATTTAATTTCAGTTTCCTCATTGTACCTCTCCTACTTTGTAGAACTGTCATAGGACCAAATGAGAAAAGGAGCTGAGCACAGCACCTGGTGGAGGGTATGAGCTCAGCATATTTCATTTGCTGTTGTTTTCGTTGATAACATCATTTTGAAGCCCAAGTTTTCTCCCCTATCTGAACAGGCCACTTCCTTCTCTTGTCATCTTGCCTGACTTCTCTTTCTCTGACTCTTCTGTCTTCTATCCCAGTGTGCTCAGTCCCCTGGACTCTCTGCTCTTGTCCATCCACACATCTTTTTCAAAGGCAACATCCACTCCTATCACCTAACAGGGTGAATTATGGAAAACTACGTAATTTGGAGGCAAAAGACCAGAGTTTTGATCATGCACCCATGGGTTATTTAACCTCTTGAGAACCTTAGTTTCTCCATCGGTAAAATAGGGATAATAATGCCTGCTATCTCCATCTCACGAGGCTGAATGAAGTTGTGTCTAAGCAAGTACTCTGAATCTGCAAAGCCCAAGAAACACATCAATTGTCACAGTGGGCTTTGTCCCATCATCTCAGAGTTCTCTAGAATTGAAATTCCTCCTCTCCCAACCGCCAATAAGTCTTTTCTATTTACAGACCCCTCCCTCTACCCACTTACACTTCCAAAACCCATCCCACCTCCCCCACCACACTTCTGCTTGAATTCCTATTTCTCTCCATGACTCCATCCTCTCACATCCAAAGTTTCCATCACCATGGACTCCGTCCTCCGTCCCTTTCTTCCAGTCACTACCATGCTCTTTTCTTTCAACATTCAACACTTCTTTTTTTCTTTCCCTCCTTCCATCTCCACCACTACCACTCAAGCCTATCACTGGTTTCCTGCAAAGTCACTAGATGGTTTCCTGCCTCCAGCATCTTCTATGGTCCTGTCCTGCCAGGACACTTCACCTTTTTCAGGCACACAGGAAACAACATTCATTCACTCCAGTTTCCCAGATAAAGTCCAGATCCTTCTGCTTGGCTTTTAGTCTCCCCCACAATTCACCTTATTTTTCACTTGTGAGCAAAGTACAGGTGGGCATTTCACCCAATCAGAGCAAAGAACATACTAAACACAATTATATCAGAACCTCCCTGAACCTTTCCTATGGCCATTCCCTCCTCCTGCCCACCCGCCCCCCCACCACAGCCTACAGAATCCCTGGCCTAGGGTTATTCCTTTAAAACATTTTTATTATGAAAGATCACAGGCATACAAAAACATATAATAATGTAACAAATTTCATGCACTTACTTTTTTTTAGTTTTACATTTTGAATTGATCAGTTTTATGCATATACATAGTTTAAAGAATTACATAATTCAAGTGGCTTTGAATTCAGCAAAACACAACAGCAGTCCCCTGCTGTCCACTCCCCTGGTGGAGGTAACCACTCCCTAGAGGCAGCTACCTGCAATGCTTTCAGCTGATTCTTTTGATATTCACCTCCACATGTTTTTAAAATGTGCTTATATTGCTATTTCTTTGTTTTTCCATTTTTGGTATTATCTATTGACTTTCCACTACACAGAGTGAGGATTTGGCTCTTTTCCCCTTCTTGTCACATCGCTCTCTTGCACACACGTGTACACACACACACACACTTCTTAATACCCCCAATCCTGACAATTTATATTGTAATTTTTGTTAGATCAGTAGTTAAATGATTCTGACCATAACGATGCCATTCTGATGTCTGATCCTTTGTAGGAAGCTTGTAGAATCTTCTCTGTTCTCAGTGTTCTGAAATTTCACAATGTTATGCCTTGGTGTGGCCTATTTTACACTATTAGCGTTCAGTGGGACTTTTCACTCTGGAAACTCAGTATTCTTCAAGCCTGGACCATCTCTTGGGTCAAGTTCCTTCTTCCTCCCTTCTATTTCCTCTTTCTGGAAACACTGGTTCACATAGAGGACCTCCTGGACCGTTCTTCAGATTCTCTTATCTTTCCTATTTTCTATCTCTTTGTCTTCTTGTTCTACTTTCTGGGAGATTTCCTGGAGTTTATCTTCTATTGCTTCTAGTGACTTTTTTTCATTTCTGCTATCATATTTTTTATTTCCAATGAAGAGGAATTTTCCTTTCAAATGGCTAACCTTGTAATCAGCTCTTTGTTCTCCTTCTATAGACATGCTTGCTGCATAAGACCCAACAGGCAGGGTGACCTCAAGATCAACTGAAGACTCACCTTCCCCTTTGTTTGTTCTGTCTAGAAAACAGATATATTGCCTAAGTTCCTGTCTGAAAACCTCATTCTCTGTAACTGCTTGTAGCCCATAGCATCTCCCATGCTCTGTAACCACCTGAGGACAAATTAACCAATAAGCCCATGCCAACTGTGACTGTGCGGATAAGCCCTATAAAAGTAAGGTTACCCCTGAGCTTGGGCCCAGATCTTCAGAGCGCTCACTCCTCTGGGACCGCTGGTGTAATAAACCTGAGTTCTCCAACTCTCTGAGTAGTGCTTGGTTTCTTGCTGGTCTGATTTTTCTGCAACACCAAGAACTCTTTTGTTGTTGTTGTTCTTTTTTTTATTTCATGCAATTATTTTGACATCTCTCTAAGGATAATAATGATAATTTTTCTGAAGTTTTCTTCTTGCTGTATAGTACTTCTGCTGAGTTGCTTCTCTTTTTTTATTTTAGTCCCTATCTTTCATGTTAGTGACTTTCCTCATATCAGTGGTCATCTTTGGTTGCCAGTTCTTATATAAGAGTAGGGGACCAAATGCTGATTGGAAGCTCTCAGTAGGTGAATGGGACTTGTTGACGGTGAGATTCCTGTAGGATGATTGGCTGTTTACTTGGAGAACTTCTGATGTCTCAAAGACTTTCCTCTTGAGCTGGCCAGATTCTCCAAAGAAAACCTATCCAGTCTCCTGCCCAGAGAGTCAAGGTCTGGCTGTCAGCATTCTAGGAAGAGGGATATGGAGGTTTCGGCATCCTTTATACATGAATTCATTTCACCTCTCCTCCTTTTTCAGCACAGTATCCATCCCCAACTTTGTATTCCCAATCAAGACATGCTCTACTTGACCATTTCCAAAAGGAAAACTCAGTTTTCTGCTGGCATGAGGGGAGGGGCAATTATCTACCTGCACAGATTTGGGGAGGAGACCGAGGGATCAAAGTTCTCAACTTTCAAACAAGTGTCTTGATTTAGCCTGCTTCCCTACCCTACTGCCACCAATACCTAATGTCACCGATGCCTGAGACTGGAGGAGTTTGGAGTGGAAAGTGGATGTTTAGCTTTTCCCTCTTTTGGTTTAGGCTTCAGCTTTTCCCAGTCTGCTAAGTCCAATCATTCATTGCTTTCCAGTTTCTCCTGTCATCTCTTATTTTATTCTCTCCATCTTTGTGGGTTCCTGACTTTTAAAAAATTCAATTGTAGTTACTTTAGTAGTGTTTTAAAGAAGAGCAAAATAATTGTGGGTGTTCAGTTTACCATCTTCACCTAGACTCTCCATCTGCATTTTACCTTTGAGCTGTTGGGCTTATGCTTTTTAATAAAATCCCTTTACTATCATTTTCTTGAGGTTTGGGGAGAGTGTAAACTAATAGGTGGTTTCAACATGCCATCTTTAATTGGAACTAGTTTGTTCTTTATTGAACTTCTTTCTAGACATAAAATGTCTGTCTTCCCACTGAGTTTCTTAAGAGATCTCTTTTCTTATCCTTTTCTTTCTTTCTTTCTTTCTTTCTTTCTTTCTTTCTTTCTTTCTTTCTTTCTTCCTTTCTTTTTTTCACTTTAAAAAAATAAACAGCAAATGGCACAATAGCTGGATATGGTAAAAGCTTCCTAATATTTATGACTGGACCTGCATCTCCATGCTCTTTAATCTAATATCTCTTCTCTAGCTTTGACAAATGGGCATTCAACAAATAAATACTTACCAAATATTTATTCTTTGCCAGGTAATATCAGACATACTGCAGAGATCAAACCTGACTGAGTTAAAATATCTCCAGTGCTATGAGCTCACTACTTCCCAAAGGAGCTCACCCATTGCCGAGAAGCTCCCGAAATCTGGTTCACCTTTACTCCTGCTGGGTGGTTCAAATTCCTCCTGGCAGAGCCTCCCTCTTCTAGACTCTAGAAGACCTCCATTTAAATAAAGATGACCTGTGATCCTGTCTTCCTCATACTTTTCTTCTTCAACCATCCATATTCATTTCTTTCAGTTGCTCCTCCTGTGATGCGCTCACCAACCCTTAGCACTCTCATCGGTTCTCTCCCCATCACAGCCATTACTGAGCCCTCTCTGTGAGTAGAAAGGTGCGTTCAAATAAAAAATATACATACTTGGTCTTTGTCCTAGGTTCCTAGCAAAGAGCTTCAAAAACCCTTGAAATTTTCTGAATGATAGGAGTATCTTTTGTTATTCATAACATGTCTCTTTCAACCACACCTGAGTTTATGCTAGTGAGGTGACTCAAAGAAGGTCCCTAGATAGTTTCTGAATGAGAGCTGGGCTGGTCATCAAGAAAACCAACCACGTAATTAAAGGATTGGAACTTTCAGCTCCCTACCATGACCTCTAGGGAAGAGAGAGAGGATGGAGATGGAGCTCAATGGAGTGGTCAATGATCTAATCAATCATGCCCATGGTGTAATGAAACTGCTTTAAAAACTCTGAACAATGAGGCTCAGAGAGCTTCCTGGTCAGTGAGCATATCAACATAGAGGTACCAGGAGGGTGGTACACTCTAACTCCATGGGACAGAGGCTCTTGTGCTCCGGGACTCTTCCAGACTTTGCCCTAGATTCCTGCTCATCTGGCTATTCATTTGTATGCTTTATAACAAAACATAACTGAGTTCTGTGAGTCATTCTAGAAAATTGTTGAAACTGAAGATGGGGGTAGCTGTGGAAACTCCTGAATTTATAGCTGGCCAGGAAGAAGTGCGAGTGGCTTGGGGAAACTCAGGACTTGCAGCTGGTATTAGAAGTAGAGGCAGTCTTACGGGACTGAGCCCCTTAACCTGTGGGGTCTGTGCTAACTCCAGGTACTTAGTTTCAGAATTAAATTGAATTGTGGGGCATCCACTTGGTGTTACATAACTGATGTTGAAAGGTAGAAGATGAGCCTGCCATGATGCCCAGCATCCTCTTGTCCCTCCCTCCCAGCCTCACATGTTCCCTGCCCAGGTGAAAAGATCTCTATGTCCCCAAGGAGGCCCATTGTTTGATGGGAGGGCATGGGAGTGAACAGCTTTCTTCCTTCTACACTTGCGTGCATGACAGTCTATGTTGTCTATTATTTCCCTGTTTGAAGAGCTACCTTATTATCTTGATTATACTGTGAAACCCTTCAGGGTTCTCTTAAGTCCTATACATGTCCAGCTCAGGATGGGTGCTCAATAGTGTTAGTTAGCATGGGTTGACTTGATTGGTGTTAACTTGCCTTTTGAAGAGATCATCCTTGCTCCAGCTTCCTTCCTTCTGCAGGCTTCCATGAAAGCTTTCATGAGTGCTCAGAGGGTCCTCACCTGGCTTAAGTCCTACAGTTCTTTCCTCAAGTCTGTTTCCTGGTGAATGGGAAGGGATCCCTGTAGATAAGCATCACACCCCAAGTTTCTATTTGTTGGTGTTTTTTGCCCTTTACCATTGACAATGCACCTGTATGGGTGGGTGTTGGCTTGAGAAACCATGTATGCTCTGAGATACAGTAACCTGGCCAGGCTCTCCCTTCTTGTTACATAGGAGTGGGAAGACCAATAATAATTCATATCTGCACATCACTCTGCTGATTACCAAGTCATCTTCCATTCCAAAGCTCACTTAATCCTCAAATCCAGTGTTTGTCTCACCGTTATATCTATTTTATAGATGAAAAAAATTAAGGCTAAGTAAAGTTAGGAGACAGTTACCAAATGAAAAGGACTCAGGTTTTCTGACTGCACATCTCTTGAGAATCTGTCCCATCATGCTGTGATCCATCTGAGGACAGAGGGGGCTGCAGTAGATGGGCAGAGAGAAGAGTGCAGCATCCTTCAGTCCCCCTTTCCTCTAATCGCCCTTCTGCCCCTCAAGCTGCAATCCCTCCCTCATGCGCTCCAAACCACAGGCCTACTTATGTGCCTCTACCAAGCACAGTTGAGAGGGTAAGGGAAGGCAAGGAGAGCCAGAAGCTAGAAAGCATGTGCATCCATTAACCGATAACCTCCCTAGAAGGATGTCACTGGAGATTGGTAGGGGGAAGCTGCAGACATTGGACTACAGCAACACCCTCCCTCCTTCCTTCCAGCCCTTCCTTAGGCTCTGCCTCTGTAATTTGCTCTCCCAAATTGTCCCCAAAGAGGCCATGTTTAGGCTGATTCACAATAGGATGAGGAAGGGACTTCCTCTATCCCTTCTGGGCAAGGAGGAATGTAGTATGCTGCCCTCAGGAATCTCTGGGCTCAGCCTAAGCTTAGCCTTAGTGTGCAGCCCACCAACCTAGAGCAGGGGGTGGGAGATGAAAGCCACTTGGACTACTTGCTTCACCTCCAGAGTCTCAACAGAGTCACCTCAACTAATGGCAGAGTAAGTGCTTCCTGAGACCAAGGAAGAAAGCCCAAAGATAAATTTTAAAAGTCTTAGATTACTTAAAAACAAAACCTTCATAAAAGATGACCCAGGAATTTCCACATGATGTCACCCAGTAATTTATTTTATAATACAGGTGTAAATGACCCCTAGAGATACTTTGCTGAAAACATAGTGAGGGAGCACAGAACATGAAGACATTAAGCCCTATGTGGATCAGAAAAGGGTGTGACATAGGAAGGAGAGCTACAAATATTGAAGAAAATTTCTCCTGACATATCTTTTTGAAGGTTGCATCAACAGGCATGTCCCAATTTCTTCTTTGTGATATGTCAGGATAAGCTAGTAACATCCTTTGCCACCCTAACTTCCTTATGATCATATTTTTTTCTACATACATAATGTTTTAAGCCAATGGATATTTTTAAGTGGCGCTTCTCTTTCAGCTTTCTCACCATAGGGTCACTTTGATGACCCTGTTCCTTGAGTGGCAGGGGAGACATCCATCCACCACTGCATGGGAGGAAGCTGTGCAGGAAGATTTGGCAAAGGAATGGTAAAAGTCAACTGCGCTGGGAGCTAGAAAGTAGATGACTTGGGAAGAAATCTGAGTAAGACCAGATGGAAAAGGCAATCATCTCATGAACTGTACAGGTAAATTATCCACACTGTGTTTTCACTGGATGCAAATTACCCATATTCATGTTGAGAACATACTCCTTCCATCCTATGGCTTCTAAGAACTCAGAAGGAGTCATGCGTGCAATCTTAAAAAAAAAAAACTTTCATGGAATAAGAGGGGTAGGCAATTCTGGGGAACCTGGTGTTCCCAATGGGCTATCCTGGACATGCACAGGAAGACCCCTGAGGGCTGACAGGAAGGAAGGTGGGGAATTTTCAGATGTACCTCCGGCTGCCTCTTAGTTCCTGCCCTCTGGGACATGGAGGTGTCCCAGATCATCCAAGCCTGGGGAAACTGGTCTACATGCCTCTTCATCCAAAAGAACTTTGGATTAGCCACCTCCACACTCCACGGACTTGGTTTCAATTTCCCACTGGGGCTATGCAGGGAGGACAGGGCCACTACGCAGCCTAGAAAGTGTGATTTCATGGGCCTTCCCACCCCAGTTTCTCCAAAGGAATCTCCAGAACTACAGAATGACAGAGCTGGATGAAATTGACCCCCCAAACCCACCCAGCCCCTGTGTGCTGCAGTTGAAGAAACCAAGGCCAAGAGACTTGCCCAGGTACAAATGGTCAGCAGAAATGCCAATATCTGGCCCTAGTCCCACTCCTCACTCCCACCCCTAAAACTGCTGCATGAGTAGTGGGCTTCTCAGATGCTGGTTCCTGAAGTCGAGCTCTGGCTTGGCTCAGGGGTGCTCTTGCAACCCCCGTAATCCGTGTATTAGGGGCCCTTGGCATGATCTCTAGGTGGGCGTAGAGAGCTGCTAGAGCCCACTCCCTCCCTGTCCCAGGCTGGGCCAGGCTCTGGCCCCTGCTGCACCCTGACAGCTATCTGCTCCTGCCAGAGAAGGTGACTGCCATGTTGCGGCTTCTTTCCTTGTTTAGAAAGATCAGGCGCAGTTGAGGCTGGAGGAAAAGCCAGACTGACAGGTTGTGATCAGATTCTGCTCTGGAGCAGTCTCAGGAAGCCTGGCTGGCTGCTGGGAGCTGCTCTCTGCCTCTGCACCCCAGCTCTGCACCCACCCTGAAGGACCCCGTGCAGGCCTCCTCCTCATGGCACTACAGGCCTCCACCACCCTCCAGACCCCAGCAAAGGTCACCTGGCCATTCCTTTGCCTCAGACAGACCCTAAATAAACCCACACAAGCAGCTTTTAGCCCTTCCCCATGGGCAGTCCTTTCTGACATCTAACTCAAATCTCTGGCTCTGGCATAAGGCCTCATCTCTGTAAGAAGGAACATTATGCAGTCATGCTGGTCCCCTTCTTCACACATGGAGGGATCCACCTAGACATCAGTTACATTGAGATTTTTCTCTGTGTCTGACAAGGCAATTTGTGAGTAGTAGGACTTTCTCTCCTGCTAGAGGCTAAGCAGGAACTGAGGAGAGACTGTGGGGGTATTCTAAAGAAACACCCAAATTAAACATCAATCTGCCATGTCCTGTGTCATTTAAGGATTTACCTTCACCAAGCTCCCTACTGGGATGGCCAGAAGCCTGCAGACATGGAGACTTGGTCTTTAGTGGCACTGTTTATCAGCCTCCTCTGCCAAGGAGAACAAATGGACACCCTGCCCACCCTTATCCCTCTAACCTCACTCACCGCCCCCCGCCCCCCTTCACTCCCTATTGTCCTTCAAAGAGCCTGCAAGCCTGAGCTCCTCCACTCTGCAGCTCTTGAAACTGCTTCCCAGGCTCCAGGCTAGAGAGGGATTCTATGGAGACTTGGGGAGAAGACAGATGTAGGAGGAGGGGTTTGGGGGTTTCTAGAGACCCCTTATGTCCCAGTGTGGCTCAGGAAGACGCCTCCCAACTCCCATTGTCTGCCTCAATGATTGCAAGGGCTCACTGGAGAATGTCCCTACCAGACCAGGAGGAGGCACTCTGCCCAGGTTTGGCTGGATGAAGACATTTCCTAATGGAAAACCAAAGGTGATCACTTCAGAAGATCAGTAGGAAAGGAGACCCTAGGAGGCCTGGCTTCCAGTTCCCAAGGGCTCACTGGGAATTGGTTGATGGCTATTCCAACCACAACCACTTACAGCTCACCACCCAGGTCTCACCTTTCCCAAAATTTAAAGATTAGCCACCCAGGCTCTCTAGAGCTTCATCCTGTCCACCCTTCTGCACCCAGACCAACCCTCCCCTAGACAAGCCACCAATATGAGCAACAGACAATGGATGGGGAAGTGAGAGAGAAGAGAGAAGCAGCTTGGGGCTGGGGATCCTCTGAAATCCTGGTTTGTGCCAAGGTAAATGAAGAAGCAGATGCTGTGTTGGATTCTGGGCTCCCTCACCAGGAATGGTAGAAAAATCTTTGCATCTTTAGCTCTGTACTTCTGGCTCTGACACTAATTTTCCCTGTGAATCTGAAGGGCTACACATCCTCTCTCCTTCTCAGTTCCCTGTTTCTAAATGGGGAGGTTGGATATTGATGCCTGAGGATCCTTCAAGATTCCTCTCCTCCTCATCTCCCTTTAG
Source organism: Pteropus alecto (assembly GCF_000325575.1). Lineage (NCBI taxonomy): Eukaryota > Metazoa > Chordata > Mammalia > Chiroptera > Pteropodidae > Pteropus > Pteropus alecto. The sequence continues at coordinate 881,129 of NW_006436287.1, read as the reverse complement.
GCCTTTACCTCTGGTCTGTGGCAGCAGGAAACATGGAGAAAGGGAGTCCTGGAAGTCAATAAAACCCTTGCAGCCTCAGGCACAATGCCCTGCCCCTTATCCTTAGAAGTTCACTGATACTTGTCAGATGGAAAGACCTGACTTGTGCTTTGGAAATTTAGTCCTAGAAGATCAGCACATTCACTGTAAGCCTCTCCCGGATGATAGGGCAAGGAGTTGGGGAGCATCTTGCCCCGGGGCATATTTTGGTTCCTAGAAGGGTGGTGACTTGTTTAAGGCTAGAGGTGGCCTAGCATGCCCAGAGACGAGGCTACCTCTCTCCCAGGCTGGAGCTTTCCCAAAAAATGTTATAGAGATCCCTCTAAGAATGAATGCCTCATACCACAAAGCTGACCCTCTCCACTTGCTCTTTCGGTACTGCCAGCAGGTCCTTCCAGTGGTAGTGGTGACCAGTCACTAGGCAGGCCCAGCTAAGTCAATGTTTGCTAGTTGGTTGTGAGAGGAATGATGAACAGATCTGCGTGGATGGAGAGGTCTAACACAAAACTATGCTAATTCTTCATAAGCTCTGCCTGCTGCCTTTTGTATATCAACCTGAAATGTAATTATCTTTATGGCTGGCAGAGTAAATCGCCAGTATATGTCAAAGATATGCTCCTGTGTTTTATTATGTAATGTATTAGCTATACAATTTTAAGATGTCATTACTTGGCTAATCATATGAAACATTTTCATGAGCAAACAGTGGAGCTGGCAGGAGCTGGGGCCAGAAACCTATGGCTAAATCCTTCTTGGAAATGCTGAGAGAGGCCTCAGGAGGTTGACTTGTTCAACCCTCGGCCTAGAGAGCTCTAGGCAGGCAGGGGTTCTGCACAATCTGAAGGACTGTGAGAGTAAGAGATGGGGAGCAGCCAATGCTGGATGAGAGATAGCCAGATAACCCAAAGGTTCTGCTCCTGGGTATGTATCCAACAGAAATAAGAGCTTTGGGCTTATGTCTGCCTCAGGACATGCATAAAAATGTTCATAGTGGCTTTATTCCTAATAGTCAAAAAAAAAAAAGAAAAGAAAAGAAAAGAAACAACCTAAATATAGTTGTAGGAGAGGAAAATCTTTTCCTCCATCCTTTCATATTCTGTAACTGAGGTCCATAAACTAAACTAACAAGAGACAGATTAACAAAAGAAAAGGCACACAAATTTTATTGATGTTAGTACTTTTATGTGCATGGGGCTCACAAAAAAGAAGTGAAACTCCAAAGAAGTAGTTAAATCCATTCCATTTTTAACAAAGGAAAATAAATTGGGAGAAGCGACTAGGCGAAGGAAATGGGGAGGCAGGTGGAGTTGAGCTCCTAGGGCAGGAAATTGTGGGAAGGCAACTAGAAAATGTATTTATTTTATTGTTGCACCTAAAAGTAGTATGTGTTCAAACTCTTCTCTGGCTATGAGTTTGGTGGACAAAGGCAGTGTGGTGTCCTAGAAATAGTATAGGCTCTGCAATGAAACCCACCTGGCTTTGAATCCTAGCTCTACCATTTTTCATTCTGTCATCTTGGATAGATCATTTTAGCTCACTAAGCCTCAATTTCTACATCAGCAAAATGGAAATAATAATACTTTCTTTACAGTGCTATTGTGGGGAGTAATAAACAAATATGAGCAATTTGGTGCCTAGTATATTCCTTCTTGCATCACTCATGAGGTCTTTAATAAATATTTACTGAACTCCTGCACTGTCTCACAACGTTGTGGACTCTCTGTGTTTTTGCCTGCTTGGCATCCAATAGTCCAACATTCTGATTTCCTTTTGGGAACCATCACTCCCTCACTTGCAGTTCAAGTTGTTGAGCTACAACTGACCATCCACCCCATCCCTCAGTTCAGGATATTTCATCCCCCTGGCCACAAATATTAGCTCTGAAATGGGCTTGTGATCTAGATTGGCTCCATGAGAATCGGCCCTGAGACTTTTGCTGGAACTATTGAGAAAGGTGTTTCTTTTCCATTAAAGATAATCAACTGGTCAAATAGAGTTCTGGACCTGCTGAGGGATGTCTTTACTGCCTCATTGGGAGGGAGGGCCTAACAACAAAGGTAACACACACAGCTGAGAGATGAAGTGGGCAAAGATTCATAATAGCCTCGTTTAAACATCCAGATCTGGCCACACCAGGACTGAGTTGGGTTTCTGACACTTGCAAATAAAATTATCCTGATTAATACACTGTTCTGAAAAATACTAACATTCAATAAATTTTACTATACATCAAGTGTTGGGCCAAATGATTTGTAGGTACCATATTATTTAATCCTCACAATAATCTTATGAGGTAGATGTAGTGGGTTGAATAAGTGTCCCCTCACACAAAAATTTAGGTCAACCCAGAACCTCACAATGTGATTTTATTTGGAAGTAGGATTTTGCAGATGTAATTAGTTAAGATGAAGTCATACTGGATTAGGGCAAGCCCTAAATCCAATAATTGATTTCTTTATAAACAGAGGAGGCTAGAAGTGCGAAGAGAAGAACATCATGTAAAGGCAGAGGCAGAGACTGCAATGATGCAGCTACAAGCCAAGGAACACCAAGAATTGCTGGGAGCCACCAGAACTAGGAAGAGGCGAGAGAGGAACTCTTCCCTAGAGCCTTCAGAGAGAGTTGGCCTTGCTAGTACCTTGATTTCAGACTTCTAGCCTCCAGAGCTATGGGAGAACAGATGTCTGTTGCCTTCAGTCATTCAGTTTGTAGTGATTTTACAGCAGCCTTAGGAAGTTAACACAGTAGATAATGATCATTGTTATTGTTGAAGATGAGAAAACTCAGGCTAATGAAGTTAAGTAACTTGCCTGAGATCTTGCAGCTAATTTAACCAGAGGTAAGAGTCAATCCCAAGCCAACTCCAGAGCTGTCTCTCTTAAACATTAGATGCTGCATAGTAAGCACATTGAAATGCTAAAATCTTTTTCTCCAGGATCATGTTTTATTGTTCTTTGCATACTCTGTGCCTGGCACTTAATAGGTGTTTAATAACCATTCACAAGTCAAAATCATTGGCGCTGAGAGGTCAAAGAGAGAGAAGACACAACCCTTGACCTCTAGATGGGCCATAGAAGGAACACATACTCAAGTCTGAAAGACGACTTAAAAATAAGCCCTGGAGGAGCTCTGAGAAGACAGAGTGCTAAGGGCTGAGCCAAAATGAGGATCTATAAAAGAGATTGACCTTGATTTGGTCCCTGAAGAACTTAGGAAAGGAGTGGTGAAAGATTGATAAACAAGGAGAGTGGCTTGAGCAAAGGCTTTAAGGAAGGACTTTGCATGATATATCTGGAGCAGCGTTCACCTAGGGAGAGGTCAGTGATGGGCTGGGAGGTGTCAGGCGGGGTCAAATCATAGGAGCTGTCGTGGGTCAGGCAGAAACTGGTAGCAGGTTCCTACAGGCTTTTGGCAGAGGCAGTTACTACATGTGTTTCTGATAGAAACAGAGACTTAACTGCAGATATATACTCCCCACATTTCCCAGTCACCTGCAGTTAAGCAGAGCCATGCACCTTATTCCCGCCAATGGGTTATAAGTCTAAGTGTCTCTTGCAGCTGATGTATAGAACAGGTGTGAATTTCCTTAGTCTCTCTTCACTCTTTGTGGCAAGTCTGGCATGTGTGGTATGTGCCTTCACCAGATCTAAGCTGCTTGAATCACTGGGGACAATTGTCCTAGAGAGTCATGCAGATTTTTGCAAATAAGAAACAAATGTGTTTACAGGCACACCTCAGAGATATTGTGGGTTCTGCTCTAGACCACCATCATAATAAAGTGAATTGCAGGAATTTTGGGGTTCCCCAGTGCACATAAAAGTTATGTTTACACTATACTGTAGTCTATTAAATGCAATAGCATTAGCATTATGTCTAAAAAAATGTACATACCTTAATTTAAAAATACTTTATTGCTAAAAAATGCTAATCACAACCTGAAATTTCAGCAAATCAGAATGTTTTGCTGGTGGAGAGTCTTGCCTTGATGTTGATGAAAACACAAGGTGTGCCTGTATACTAAGCCACTAAGATGAGGATCTTTTGTTACCAAGGCATAAGTTTAGCCTTTCCTGACTAATACAAGGTGCTAAGGAGGTTGAGGTGACTCAGGCCAGAAAGAGGGTGGGGGGAGGAGAAGAGAAAAAGAAAGGGTCAGGAGAGAGATATGTTTATAGATGTTAAAGGGGATAGGATAAAGTAAATGAAGGTATTAAAAACGGATGATGGATTTAACAATGGGCTATTGCCTGAGAGAGGCCAGATCAGGACTGGAGTTAGGGTGGGAATCTGGAGAGATGCTGCATCTGATAGCAGGTGAGTGACTTCGGTTTTGTGGAGCTGGTGAAAAAATCCTGAAAGAGGGTCAGGAAGCAATTGGAAGTGTGGGGGCAGATGAGCATGTAAACAGCACACTCTTCTCCTCCAGGCCTTTCTCTGAGGACATCTGGCCACCGCTGTTCAGTGGCCCATCTCATGGTAGCAGAGACTCTCCTGTAGTCTTCTCTTGTTGTCCCAAGATCAACAGCTGCAACCCCAAAGGCCTTTCTAGACGTGACTTCATTCTGATATCACAGCAGCCCTGGCAAGTTGTTATTACCGAAGTTTACAGATAGACAAATGGGATCAGAGGACTTGAAGCCACAGCCCATTAGAGTCACTCAGGGCTAGAGAGGCAGAAGATCACCCAGGCTTCTGACTCCCAAAGTCAAGGCCAGCCTCCCTCTCCAGCATTCCTCTCTCATACACTGGTGCAGCTACATCTGGAAAGTCCCCAGAAGCAGAGATGGAATGGTGATGGCTGTGGTGTCTTCTGTTGGGATTTGCCAACATGGGAACTATTTTTTAGGAGCAGAGCCTACTTCCAAAGCCCTGAGAATGTCAGAGAACTTCTCTATTAAAGGACAGCCCTCACCATTCAATCCTACCAACACCTCAAACTGCCCAGAAAATATACTTAGTAAAATATTACATTTCTTGACCCTTTGAATCAAGTCACGGCCCTATGACTAAGTTTTGGACAATGAGATATAAGCAGAAGTTTTTGAGTGAGATTTCCAAGAAAGTTCCTTAAAAGGGTGACAAGCAATTGGTGCAGGCCCTTTTACCCCACCTCTTCCTCCTTCTTCCTGACTAGAACTCAGACTTGACTGGAGTTCCGACAGGCATCTTGGACCATGTTAAGAAGGGTAAATACAAAGAACACAAGAAACCCGAGTCTCTGACACTCTAGCAGCCCCAACATGCCCCATTCTGGACTTCTGTTTGAGAGGATAAGCTCCTAATTGGAGCCAGATGTACTCTAGCATCGATGACGGTGACTGCAGTAGCTGCCGCCCCAAGCTCTGCTTCTTTCACTAAGGAACGACAGCACTCAGAGAATGGCACCTGATGGCATTTCAGAATAAGAGAAAAAGAATGGATTTTCAACAAATCATGAAAGAATTTTTTTTAATAATAATTTTTCTTACATATACTTAGAAGCCATGAAATAAAGAATTGATCATTTTAACCTTATCGAAATTAAAAAAAATTCCTTTGAGGCAAGAATCACCTATATCTGTCAAGACTGTCTAGTTATGCTGCAACAAGGAAAAATCTAAAGTCTTAGTGGCATAAAACAACAAAGTATTATTTTCTGCCCATACTACAGGTTGTTTTGCAGATTGGCTAGGGCCTTTACTTTCATGTCATCACTATTGTCTCCTTTACTTTGGGTTTTCCAGCTGAAGACATAGCCATTATCTGTTGATGCCAATTGCCATGGCAGAAGGGGAAAAAGTGTACAAAGCACTGGCAATTCAAGCTTCAGCCCAGAGGTGACAAACATGCTTCTGCTCGCATTTAATTGGCCAAAGCAAGCCACACAGCTATACCTGGTCCACAGAGTAAGGGATATAATACCTTCTCAGAGAGAGAAACTAGATATTCATGGACAGTCATATACAAAAACAACAGGCTTAACCCACTGGGAATAACTTTAGGCACTCATATTATAGACGAAGGGCTAATTTTTCTGATAAATAAAAAGTACCCACAAGTCATCAAGAAAATGACCACATCCAACAGAAAAACAGGCAAAAGATATGAACAGACATTTTACAGAAGAGGGGATTAAAGATGCTTTAATTTACTCATAATAAGAAAATCACAAATTAAAATTACTCTGAGATTTTTCACCCATCAAATTGATGAGGTTGTGGGCAAACAGTCATGCTCATTCATTGATAACAGGCAGTGAATTGATACAACCTCCAAAGATGGCATTGTGTGTCAGGGTTTAAAGTTCACATACCTTTTCAGAAGATACTTCTGCTTTTAGAAATGCATCCTGTGGGGGCCTCCAATCAAGACGATGCACTAGGTAAACTCTGTGCTTGTCCTTCTCGCACAATCAATCAAAATTGCAACTAAACTACAAACAACCATCACTGGGAATCTCCTGACGTAGAGCTGAACAGAAGTACTATAACTAAGGATATACAGAAGAAGCCATGTCAAGACTGAAAAAAAATAATAAAAGAACAAGTTACAATAAAAAAAAAAAAATAGTATCCTGCAGATGAGCTTACCCATGAGGGAAATGATATTTGTTCAAGGCTTTTCATTGCATTATTGTTTGTAATAATGAAAGATTGAGGGGAAATATAATGCCTTTTAATAGAGAACTGGTTAAATAAATTATTTCCCCCATCCAAGGGAATAATACACTATATAAAATGAATGACAACTTCTTTTTGTAATGATATGAAACAGTCTCTAAGATTAGTGTTAAATAAACAAAGGAAGGTGCTGAACAGTGTGTACTGTATATCATTATTTGTATAAAAAAAGGTAGAACACATATTCATAATTGTTTATATATGCTAGAAACATCCCCCAAAATACATTTAAACTGGTAAATATTGCTTGCCTTTGAGGAGAGAATAAGAATTCTCCTTCTGTACCTTGTAAAATAGTATGGGAATGTGTTATCTAATCTAATAGTAAAATTAAAAATTAAAAGAAGACAGAGCTGACCCAGAAATTCCAGTCCTAGAAATATACCTAAAAGAAATAAAAAAACGCATCCACGTAAAAACTTGTGCACAAATAGTCATAAAAGCATTATTCATAACAGGTAAAAAGTAGAAATAACCCAGATGTCTGTCAACGGATGAATGGATAAATAAAAGGTAGTATATCCATATAATGGATTATTATTCAGCCATGAAAAGAAATGGATTACTGATAGATGCTGCAACATGGATGAACCTTGAAAATAGTATCCTAAGTGAAAAAAAGCCAAACTCAAAAACCCACATATTATGTGATTCCATTAAAATGAAATGTCTAAAATAAGTAAATCTATAGAGACAAAAAGGAGATTAGTGATTACCTGGGCGGTGGGGCGGGCAGGTTGGAGGGAGAAATGAGTAGTGATTGCTAAGGGGTGCCATGTTTCTTTTTAGAGTGATGAAAATATTCCAAAATTGTGGAGATGTCTGCACAACTCTGTGAATACATTAAAAATTATTGAATTGCATTTTAAATGGTTGACTTGTATGTTGTGTGAGCTATATCTCAATAAAGCTGTTAAAAAAAAAAAGACAAAGCAAAAGAAATGACCCATGAGACAATGTCTGAGGACACTTCTCACTATTTCCCATATGACTCACTTGTCAGGCTTTGTTTGAAATAGCTCATTCATAAGCCTCACAAGAAATTCAGCAGGGCAGCAATGAGCCCGGGGTCCTCCAAAGGCAGAGCCTTTCATGCACATAGCTTCTTCAGGGAAGGGATGCCTGAGAAAAGCAATGGTGGGAAGGGATTGGGAAGAGTGAAACAGGGAGGGATAAAGACCAATCCAAGACTTCTTAATTGAGCTGGTTACTGCTGGGGAAAACTGAGGCTCAGTCCTGCCAGGGAACCCTGCGAACCATGAGAAACACACCAGGAAGAGGAAGGGTTAGGATGGCTCTGAGGGCAAAGAAACCCTGAGTAGATAGCAAGTGAGTTCATCTGTGTCCTGTCTCACCATTCTTCTGTGATCACCAGAAGATGCAATAGTAGCAGGACAGTGGCCTGAGAGCTGAGGATGAGTTGGCAGATTTCCAGTACCTCTGGTGCCCCCTTAGTTTTCACTCAAAAGAGCTCTCCCCACTACATGCCTCTTTAGCCTCAGCTCGAAGTACCTCAACAACATTTCAAAAGCCAAATCCATCCTCAAGTAACAAACACCTCCATCTTTGTGGAGTTTCACTGAATGTATCAGATGTGATTTATTTAAATAGGAGGCATTTTGAGCCACGTCTGACACACAGGGAATCATCTAGCTGTGGGTTACTGTTTAGGTCAACAATGAGGAGTGATTGTAAAGCAAAGCATCTGGTTGATGTAAACTAACTTTGATGGCAGGGTCCAAAGGGGACCTACAAGATGTCCTAAGTCATGGTGGCACTGCAATAAGTGCGCTGCCTCAGAAGTGAGAGTTTTTCATGAGACAAGAGTCATTCTAATGTAGAGGATGATAATGCAGGAGAATGATTCCTTCCCAGTATGAGAGGCAAGTGCTCAGGTCTCTCCTCAGAGAGCAAACATTCAAGCCTCTCCCCAGCCAGACCCTCCTCAGTGCCTTCAGAGTTCCATGGTACTTTCCAGTGTCTTCCATCCACCCCACTGGGATGACCAGAGAGACGAGAGCTAGAGAATGGGGCCGATTCCTTTCTTCATGCAGCCACAGGTGCCTGCAGCATGTGCCCTGAAGCAGATGCTACCTGGGGTGGCTGCCCGCACCAATGTCACACTCATTCCAAGGAACACGTTCTTTATGAACCAAGCTGCCCCTGAAGCTCAGATCAAAGTCCCAAGACAAAAAGGCACTGACCTAGGCCCCAGCCAATGCCACCACCTTGTGGAGAACCCTTTCAGGAGTAGCTCCTCAGAGTGGTGCTCAGATCAGCAAAATCTTGTGGACCCACTAGACCTGAGCCCAAGGAACTAATGCCGTCATCATCAGATCACTCTGCTATCCACCTACTATCCATCCCCCAAGTGCAACCTGGCCCCAGGAGTACTAAGCCCCCTTTATCTCCAAAACCTAGAACCACTTTCTTCCCACCTAGCTAATGTTCAACAACTCCAAGAGGTTGGCACTGCTTTCTCTAAACCCTCAGTAACAGAGAGTCTGGTGTGCTCTTCTTCTAGACTAATGGGAAAGTGATGTAAAGACAGAGGCAGAGACTGGCATGACATTGCCACAAACCAAGGAGCACCTAGAACCACCAAAAGCTGAAAGAGGCAAGGAAGAATTCCCCACAAAAGCTTCCAGAGGGAACGCAGCTCTGCTAACACTTTGATTTTAGACCTCTGGCCTCCATTTCCATGTGGTTATTCGTTACAGCAAGACTAATGGGAAAGTGATGTAAAGACAGAGGCAGAGACTGGCATGACATTGCCACAAACCAAGGAGCACCTAGAACCACCAAAAGCTGAAAGAGGCAAGGAAGAATTCCCCACAAAAGCTTCCAGAGGGAACGCAGCTCTGCTAACACTTTGATTTTAGACCTCTGGCCTCCATTTCCATGTGGTTATTCGTTACAGCAGTTTTAGGAAACCATTACAGTCCCTTAATAAGGAACCTCCCAACACCACCACACAGCCCCCCA
>NW_006436287.1:854851-871345 GCF_000325575.1 Pteropus alecto | reverse complement strand
CCCGCAGATACAAAGGGCTCATACTTGTAAACATGGCAAGATGATGAGACAGACACTCAGACAATTCAAAGCCTTGCTTCCCAAACTAGGGTTCACAAGTCCTTCAAAGTTCTGGTGAACAAACATACCCCAGCTTCCTGGAATGTGAATTGATGCAAAGATTCTTAGGAGAAAGTTATTTAACTGATAAGTAATTTAAAACAAGGAGGCATATATTGTGGAGCAAAATGTCAAAGGTTCTTGAATTTTTTTCAGATAAGAACAAGGAAAAGCTGCAGTCGTTTGGGAGCTATGCCCCAGAATTCGCCTTCGGATGTCCGCATTTACTCCTGTGGGAAGAGGGGTTCACCAGAAGGAGAATCAAACATGATGAGAGGTGATCCCTCAGACATGTCACAAGGAGGCTCAGCTTCTGGAACCTCAGTCCCGAAAGCTCTCAGAGTGTGCCCTGAGGTGATGTGGGGACAGGCAGTGAACTCATTTGCCTTCCCTGATCTTCAGCTCCCAAGCAGGACCCTTAACTTTCTAGTGTCAAGTCATTTGATCTGTGTCAAAGGGTCCTCAGCCCCTAGCCCTGGTTGGACTAAGGATGGCTGAGGTACCAGCAAGGACACTCCTGTCAGACATCACCAGGAGGACCCCCTTCCATGTGGAGCATTAATGATGTTGCAGGGTTGGAGACTGGGCTAGAAGAGAAATTGTTCTTTCCTATGATTGGCAGAGGGGACAAGATCCTCTGGATTAGAAGAAGCAAGAGGAGCCCCCTTCCCAACTCGGTGTTCCTGTGTTTCTAACAGGGGGATATTCCTGAGACTCCCAGCACTGACCCCAGGGCTCAGGGCAGAATGAAGGGCAGAATGGAGGGCCACAGGACAGGGCTCCTCCAGCTGCTCCTCCCACTAGGCCTGCCCATGGAAGGAAGCTGCTTGGAAGTTAGTGCTAGGCTCTGGAGTTAATAAATATTGACATTTGAAAAGTGATAACCATTGAGTGTTTTATTGGCGTTAATGTGACACAAGATTAGTGACTCCCCAAATTATTCTATAAAATAGAGTAAGTGAAGGCAGAAAGGGTCTCCTCTCTCCCTCCCACCACTCAAATTGGGATTTGATTTAAAGCATCTTCCCAGCGATGAAGGCAGAATTGAGTTAGCAGTCTGTTGTCCCTGTGCCTACAGTGAGGGGAAGGGAAGACAAAGAGAGGGTACACTCACCCTCTCTGCCCTGCCTCCTTGCCTTTCTTCTTGGGAGCTTGGGGTGTCCCAGCTTTCCAAACTTCTCTCTGTATACCTGCCCTTCCCTCACAGACCTGAGCTCCAGAAGCCCGTCCTGTCACCACCCTATTTCTCTCCCTCACATCTCGTCCTGCACGCACAGGCCTTCCATGTCTCCCTGTCTCTCTAGCATAGGATCCTTAGATTATTTTTGGCTGCGAGAGCTGATACCTGGGTAGATAGGAACTAACTCTCCTGCACACATCATGGGAACTGTCTCTCACGATCCAAATGTTTCTTCCTTTGGCTTTCATATCAAAATCGAGGACAGAGAGAAAAGGTCCCAGGAGGCCTGGAGGCCTGCATTTCTCCTGCCCTACCAAACAGAGAGAACCCGGTCCATGGTGCCACAAGAGACAGGCTGTAGTTGGGGTCAGCCAGGAGCCTATGAAGTCGTCCAGCCCTTGGTGGCCTGAGGTTAGCAGATCTAGGACTATAAATAGGCCCCAGGGAAACAACTGTTTTCATGTTGCTTGTAGGTTTGTTAAAGCTTCTTTGTTGTTCTCCCTGGTATTTAAAGACTATCCAGCCAGGTTCTACCTCTTGCCTCTCCTGCGGAGTCCCTAGGCCCCAGCCTGTTCCCCTTTCTTATTATAATGTCTCCTCAGCCCTTTGCTTAACCTAGGGCACCATTTTCACTTCCAGTGTCCTCCCACTAGGGCCACCAAGTGCCCAGCTTTTCCATGGGCTGCACAGACCAGTCTCCTCTGAGCACCAACTCCTTTCACTTCCACTCTGTGTCCCCTAGGGAGGACCATCCCTAACCTTTCCTGGAGGTCACACTCCAGGCCTGCTCAGGCTGTGCCATGACGAGGCCCCTGTGGAGAGGTGTCTATGTGTATGCAGGTGGGTGAATGCAAGCCAGAGGTGTGTGTGCATGCATGATGGCTCATGTACTTCAACACATGTATTTGGCCTCAGCTTTCTAGATGCTGGAGACTAATCCCCCAGAGAAGCTTCCAGAATCCAGTCTTGCTGTGCCTCAGCCCAGTCTGTGGCATATCTACAATGGCTACCAGGAATTGAATAGTAACCATTGCCTGGCACTGAGCTTGGAGTTTTACAAACTATTTTACTTAATACTTGTAACAACCCATGGGAAACGTACTGTAATGATTCCCATTTTACAGATAAGAAACTGAGCAGTTCTACCCAAGGTAACAGAAAGCAGATAGCCAACTTGGGAATTGCCCCCACGCCTGTCTGAGTCTACAGCTCATGGTCAAACCCCTCTGTTGGGGACAGCTGGGGACCATGCCTGGGGCCATGAGCAGAATGTCCACAGATGGTTCTTACCAATTCCTCCCCATCATCCCACAAAGTGCTCCCTGACATTCCATCTACAGGCCCCTGCTCCTCGGTCCTCAGAGACAGCCCCACCCACTGGGAACCGGTGCCAAGGTGCTGCATACGGTGGGCACCACACATCACGCCACAGCAAGACAGGGAACTTCAAAAATATGTAATTTTTACTTTTTATTATGGAAAATTTAAGAAGCTAGTATAATGAACCCATGTACCATCACCCAGCCTCCAAACATATCAATATCTTGCTAATCTCATTTAATCTCTTCTCCCAGACACAAATTTCTTTTTCTGAGGTATTTAAAAGCAAATCTCAGACATTATTTCATTTCACCTGTAAATATTTCACTATGTATCTCTAATAGATAACTTCTTTTCCTTTAATCTAATTACAATACCATTAACACACCTCACAAAATTAACAATAGTTTCTTAATATCATCTAATACTCAGTCTATATTTAAATTTCCCCAATTGCCTCAAAAACAACTTTTTACAGTTGGTTTGTTCAAATCAGGATGCAAACAAGTCCTGCCCATTGCATTTGTCTCCTAAGCCTCTTTAGGCTTTAATAGTCCCTACCATCTTCTTCAAGAAGTCATCTTTATGATAGGATGTCCCACATTCGGGATGACGGATTCTGTCTTCATTGTGTGTTTAACATCCTCTTTAGTCCCCAAGAGTCTCAAAAATATAAGAAAGATCACATCATTCTCCTACTTAAAACCCCTCTGTAATTTCCTGTTGCTCTGAAAAGAAAATCCACAGCCCTTTCTTGGCCCACAAGGACCTTCCATACAATTCGGCTCCTGATTCCCTCTCAGACTTTATCTCCCTCCTCTGCTCCACTCTTGCTCCAGTCCCTTTAAACTTTACTCCAATCATAGAGGTTGGTTTTCCTTACTTTGAAACCTCAGGGACCATTGCAGACACGGTTCCTTCTCCCTGGAGCACTCCCCTAAGCTCCGCTGTTGTGCCCACCAGCCAGATCTTCTTCATCCTTCTACCTGACTTTATGTCTCCTGCCCAGGAAGAGGCCTGCCCTATCCACCCTACCTAAAGTAGATCCCTTCTCCTGTGGCTCCCTGTCTCAGTCTCTTTTTCGTGTCCATTTCACTTCTCAGATTCTTCAGTTATTTTTGTTATGTGTTTGTTTCCTTGATTTTTAACTGTCTTCTCTCTCCTCTACCACCCAGAATGCAAGTTTCAGAGGGCAGGACTAAGTCTGGCGTCTCCAAGGCCTACAACTGGGCTTGGAGCATAGTTGATGTTCAAGTATTTGATGTTTGATAAGATAAATGGAAGGGAAGGAGAGAGAAAGAAAAGGTTTATCTTTCAAAGGGTTCACAGTCTTGATTGGGAGGCAGGGAAACAATGAGAACACAAGATCTTTCGATCAATCAGTTAATCAATTAATATCTATTAAGCACCAACTAATAACCTCCTCACTTTTCCAGACGTGGAGGAGATACCTTCAGCGTAACAGAATAATGGGGTGCATTCTCTAAGTCTAGGTGGAAGCATTCATGCAGGTCTTCTTGGGGAGGGAGTCCTGAGCAGAGCTTCCATTGGTAAAATTTCCTCAGTTTTCTTTGGTGCCCTATGGTTACAAAGGATGCCTGGGAGGCAGATGCAGCCAATATTATGATTCTTCCCTTTTGAGGGATAAGGAAGTCGACAATCAGATATACGCCCAGGTCCCAGGGCTAGTAGGGGACAAAGCTGGGACTGAAGCCCACAGGTTATGACTCCTCTCCTGACTGCCAGGGAAGCAGGCACAGTGAGGAAGAAAGCAGAAAGAAGGGAGAGGGCAGAGATCACCTGGAAGGCCAGGGAAAGTGCCTCGGGATGCCAGAACTGTAGACTCCAGGTTGTAAAGACCTTCCATCAGTTCTGCCCCATCAGGTGGAGCATCTCGGTGCCTAGCTCCCTGTGCCTGGCTCTGTGCTACAGCATCTAAAAGCTCACACCCTGAACCTCAGGCCCCCTGCTTTATGGCGTAGTTATTTTTAATGTAAACAAAAGACCTCACCTGACCCTTTATGGTCTCATTCAGTAGACCATTTTTGTTTTTATGCCAGAGCTATCTGTTCTTACTGTTTTGATCTCTATTGTTTTATTAAGTAATCCTTTAGCTTTTTTTTTCTGATTTTATTTATTACTTCTTTTTCTCTTTTGCTTTCAAATGCAAACAGAGAGGCAACAGTATCACCAACATGAGACCAAGAGGGAGACTAAGGAGACCTGGGACCCCAGAGTATGAGCCTTGACCCTCAATGTGGTCCCCTAGGAAAGACCAATGTTCCCATTTTAAAATGACATGTTTCGGAAGCACCGGGATTCACAGGGCAAATGAACCTCACAGAAAGTAATATTAGCCCCACTGCAGTCCAGAGTACTTACTGGAACAGAGCCTTTTAACTTATTTCTGGAAGGTGAAGTGACATCTTGATTAATCCGTTTTGACACAAAGACACTTGATGTGGCCTCTAAAGCAGCCATTAAACTCTTAGCTTGCTCTCATTACCAAGTTATGAGCAAAGCAGTCTGTTTGTTCCAACCCCAAACTCCACCCTGGAGCCAAGTAGAAAGAAGAAAGAGTCTCTACAGCATACATTTCTGGGTAACAAGTAACAGACCCACTACATTTTGGCACAGCTGCATCAAAATATCTCTGCATCAAACTGAAGCATTAAAATGTCCTTCTATTCTAATGTTTGGAGTTTTATTTAGACATATGGGCACCTTTTCAAAACATAGTGTTGTCTGTGTCTTAAAATTTACATGCATGGTTTCACTATATCCATTCCACTCTGTCTCTTACATTTCTTCCCCTGAGTGTGTTGCAAGGCTTCCCACGTGCTGAACGTAGACATAGTTAATTATGTCTGATGGCTGCATGGTATTCCATCATACGCACATGCCACATTTTATTTACACATCCCCCAGTGAAGGACACTGGCTAGCTCTGATCTGGACCATCCCAACTGATACACATGTCTCCCATGGGCCCACGAGAGACTCTCTGAAGTCTTACACCCAACGGTGAGTGTCAGGATGAGGCGAAGGTGCAGAACCTCAGTTGTGGGGTAGGCCACACTTCCCTGCAGCATGGCACACTTCCCACCAACAGGGACCGAGGGCTTTCTCTTCCCCACCTACCTACTAGTGCTTGAAAGGATTTTAATTTTCTAATTTTTGACAGTGTGAAGGGGTAAAATAGTACCTTCTTATTTTAATTTGTGTTAAAGAGATTAAGCAACTCTTCATACAGTTATTAGCTCTTCAAATAGCCACTTCTATGAATGGCCTATTTATAGCTTCTTTTCCTTCATCTATTAGATGTTTGTGTTTTTCATATGGATTTGCAGTTCTTTGTATATGCTGCATATTAAACATTTGTCAGCTTTAGATGTCTAAAATTATCTACTCCCAGTCTGTTACTTCTGTTAACTTTATTTATACTGCTTTTTTTTTTTTAATTAGAAAGCTCTAACATCTATGTATTCACATCCATTTATTTTGTGCCTTTTATTTGTGTATGGTGTTTTTAATCTTTTCAGAGAAATGCTCACTTCGAAGTTCTTAGTTATTTTTAATAAATTTTCTTTTATTTGTGTTTATAATTTTCACATTTAGTTCTTTCTTCATTTGGAATTTGATTTAATGTAGTGTTGAGGAGGAATCTAACTTTATTTCCAAAACTGAATCATTTTTTTTTCTGATACTCTTTACTTAATAATTCATCATTCTCTCACTGATTTGTAATGCTACCTCTATCATGTGCTGAGTTCCCTCGTAGTTTTGTTTACTTAGATTTGTTTTTGTTTATTTAGTTTGTTTATTTATGCATGTCTAAGTCTGTCCTGGTCCCTTACTCTATTCTCTCGGCCTAGTTGTTTGTTCCTATGCCAATAACACACTCCTTTTATTATTATATCTTTATTGCAATCAGTTTGATTATCAGCAGAACAAATGTTTCCTCTTTATTGCTTCTTTTTTAATTGGATTAGCTATTTGTGGATCTCGATTCTTCTATATAAATTTTATAATCAATTGGTTTAATTCTCCAAAATTCCTGATGGAATTTAATTGAATGTAGGAATTAATTTGGGATTAATAGCTATCTTCCCAAGATTAAATCATTTCAAACACAGATATAGTAGTTCTTTTTATTTAGGGCTTTCATTTAATGGTAAAGTTTAATGTTTTTTTCCTTTGCGGTCTTGGGCCTTTGTGGTTAATTCCAATCGCCTCTGTGATTTTCATCGTTATATTCACGACAGGTCAACTGTCCTGTCCAAGCTCCTGGGGGACGCCTAGAAATGTGTCCATGTTATTGTAAAACTGCAAAAGTGGAGTATTTCAACCATAATTTGTAAAGACTGCTGTCTCTTTCCATCCCAGCATCCCCTCCACTGCATCTCCCCTACTGTTGGGCAGCATTAAAATGATCACAGGTATTTTGGAGGTCCAGCTAAGGGGAATTTGAGCTGGGGATACAGTTTATTGGGGATTAATGGGATGTATTCATGTAGTTACAATAGCTTCCATATATAGTTAAGTCATTGTTAGGCATCTTAAGTTAAGTCATTGTTAGGCATCTTGGTGCCAGAATGGCTTCCAGGTATTCATGAAATCACTCTACCCACTGTTTTGGTTCACCAGACATCTGGACTTAAAGGTACAGAGCTAAAGATAAGTCAGGCAGTTAATTAATTTTTAAAAATAACATGTTGCTTTTCTGTTTGTGACGTTCATTGTACTATTCAGTTTTTAAATTGTAATTAGTTGTGATTTCTCGTTCTAAAGAAACATTTATTTTTTTACCTAATTTTGAATCTGTAGTTTTATTTTATTTTGCTTAAAGAGGGCTCCCCAAATTGCATAAACTTCTGTCCCTCAAAACCTGGATTTGTCCCCTAGATATTGTCAATGGTATTAATGCTTTCTATACACAAATGTCTATGTTGATCTAGAATCCAGCAAACTTGCTAAACTCTCTTAGTTCTAAATGTTTTGGAACTTCTTTGAGTTTTCTCATTAAATTATGATATCCCCTGCAATAACAACTATTTTCTCTTTCTTTCCAGTACTTCTATTTTTTATTTCTTTTTCCTGTCATATTGCTTTGGTCAAGACCTTCAGAATTCTGCTGAACAGTATGACGGTGATAGTGGACATTAATAGGAATACGTGAAAATTTTTTTCTTTAGGTATGATGTTTGCCAGGGGATTTGGTTGGCTAGTCTTTGCCAAGTTAGAAAATTTTCTATTTTCCTAAGAGTTTTTAAAAAATCATTCAGTGATATCGAACTTTATCAGCTGGCTTTTGTATCCATTTAAATAACTGTCATTTTTCTTTTTTATTCCTTTAAATTAGAGATCAGCAAAATAGAGACTGTAGAATGAATTGAATTGTTAATTGTATTTTTACAAATAAAGTTTAATTGGAACACAGCCAGATATATTTACATAATGTCTATGGCCGCTTTCACACTGCAGTGGCAGAACTGAGTAATTGGGACAGATACTGTATGGCCCATAAAGTCTAAAATATGTATTAATGTATTATCTCACCCTTTACAAGAAACTTTGTCAACCCCTACTCTAAAGAGATGAATTATATCAATAGACTTTCTTTTTTGTTGTTGTTTTTGTTTGTTTGTTTGTTTGTTGTTTGTTGTTTGTTTTTACAGAAGAAAAGAAAAGCTTTATTAGAAGGGAAAGTACACTTTCAGACATGGAAGCGGGACTGAGCAAGAGAAGCGTGGCTTAAAAGCTCGATAGACTTTCTAATGGGAACTATTCTCACATTGCTGGGATAAA
The DNA here is from genome assembly GCF_000325575.1 of Pteropus alecto. Lineage (NCBI taxonomy): Eukaryota > Metazoa > Chordata > Mammalia > Chiroptera > Pteropodidae > Pteropus > Pteropus alecto. Next base: position 862,938 of record NW_006436287.1, on the reverse strand, counting down.
GGCTTCCCATTCAGAGTGCTTTTTTTTTTCATTGCAGTATAACTTATATTTCATAAAGTGCAATAATCTCATATGTACAGCTTGATTAACTTTTACATATGTATACACCTATTTAAACACCACTCAGATCAAGAGAATGAATATTTCCAGCCCAGCAGTTGGTTCTCTCATTCTCCCAACCAGTCTATATTGCCAACTACCCATCCCAAGATAATGACTCTTCTTAACTCTCTCTGTATAGATTCATTTTGCCTGTCCCGAAATTCTTAGAAATGGAATCATATAGTTTGTAATCTTATGTGTCTGGTTTTTCACTCAAAAATGCAGATTGTTGTGGATAATAGTACTTAACTTTTTCATATTAGTTAGTATTCCATTATTTGAATAAGTATGCATTGTTTTTAAAACAGTTGATTCTTTATTAAATTAGATTCAGTTGATACTTTATTGAAGTTTTTAATACCTATATTCTTAAATAAGAGTGGCTAAAAATTTTCTTTTCTTATAATTTCCTTTCTTTCTTTCTTTCTTTCTTTCTTTCTTTCTTTCTTTCTTTCTTTCTTTCTTTCTTTCTTTTTTTCTTTCTTTCTGTATCAAGTTTGTACCAAGTTACATCAAGTTCATATAATGATCTGGACAGCTTTCTCTTTTTTCTATTTTTGGAACAACTTGTGTTGGATATCAATTAGTTATTCTTTAAAATTTTGGTAGAGTTTACCTATAAATACTTATAAAATAACCTGAGACTTTTAAGGTAGCAGGGAGACTTTTATAATTACTATTTTAATTTGTTATTTTGCTATTAGTCTATTCAAGTCTTCTATTTATCTTGTGCCAACTTCAGTATATTTTCCAGAAATTTGTGCATTTCATCAAGGTTTTCAAATGTATATAGTTGTAGATATGTATATAATTGTTCTAATACCATTTTTATATTTTCAAATCTTAGTTCTATACCTATTTAATTCTGTAGTTTGGTTATTTGAAAGCTTCTCTCTTGTTTCCTTGATGTTTAATTTATTAGTCTTTTAAAAGATGTTTATCTTGTGATCATTTCTATTGCTTTTGCTGTTCTTGATATTGTTCTTTATTTCATCCATTTCTGCTCTAATCTTTAGTATTTACTTTTTGTTTGGGAGAGGAGTTTTCTCTACTTTTTTTCCTCCTCTAGACTTGAAAACATAGCTCTCCTGTTTTTCGTCTTTCTTATTTTCTGATAGATGTATTTAAAGCTATAAACTTTCCTCTTAGTATCACTTTAGTTGTAGTACACAAATTTTGACATGCAGAACTTTCCTTGACATTCAATTTTAAGTAATTCATAATTTTCCTTCAATTTTTTTCTTTAGTCTAAGGGCTATTTGGTAGTATGTTTTTATTTTTCAGACATGTGGGATATTTTGGCTATTCTTTTGGTCTCTTCCCGCTTCTTGTCTCTCCTGTTATCATGTTGACATTATCTGGATTTTAGTTCCAGATTATGAATGTATTCATCATTTATTCAAGCAATGATAAAATTTAATAAACTCTTTTTACTCTTATTTTTCTTATCTTATATCTTCCTCTTGGATTTACTTTTCTATTACTGGAATACATTCTGCATACACCTTTATGTCTGAGGATATCTTTATTTTGTCCTCACATTTAAATAAATATTTAGCAATATATAAAATTCTAGGTTCAAAGGTTTTTTCCCCAACAATTTCTAACTATCACTTGATTGTAATCCCATTATCACTCTGATTCTCTTTATTTGAGGTGACTGCTTTTTCTCCATGAATGCTTTCTCTGTCTGTGATGCTCTTAGATATCTCCCTAATGTGTCCATGTATGAGTTTTTTCTTCTCTACCTTGTTCAGCATTCTCTTAATCCTTTCTATCTGAAAGTTTATATGTTCCCTTAATTCTGGAAAAAGTTAAGTTACTCTTTCTTCCAAGATTTTTTTCTTTCTATTTATTCTTTTTTCTCCAGAGACTCATAACAGACACCTATTAGTGCTTGTTTTCCTAACCTTTGTGTCTCTTAATTTTCTCATAGTCTTTCTTCCTATCTAAATTGGAAAAATTCAGTTTCCCTCAAATGTTTCTCCTTTATTCTCACACAACTACCTCATTCATAACACTTCTGACACCAGATATATGGGTTTTCCTCCACCACACAATTCTCTGTGATACCAGCTGAGTGTCTTACAATTTAGCTCAATTCTGACACCATCTACTTGGAGATAGTGTCAGATTCCATAGGCTAAGGGCTCAGTTCCATGAAACAGCCCCCACTTCAGATGCCAATCACAAGCAATAGGTCACCAGGTTACCCACAACTTTTGTAGGACTTGGCTACATATTGAGGTTCCAGCATCCCCCTCCCTCATTTTGATTAACTTGCTAGAGTGGCTCATGAAACTCAGGGAAACATGTACTTACATTTACCAGTTTATTAAATGATATGATAAAGGACACAGATTAACAGGCAGATGAAGAGATACATAGAGTGAAGTCTGGGAGGATCCTGAGCACAGAAGATTCTGTCCCCATGGAGTTGGAGGTGCATCACCCTTCCAGTACGTAGACATGTTCATCAACCTGAACTTCTCTGAACACCATATTATTAGGATTTTTATAGAAGCTTACTCATGATCAATTAACTCCATTTTCAATCCCTCTCTCATTAGAAAATGGTAAGGGGCAGTGTAGCTGAAAGTTCCGAGCTTCTAATCATGGCTTGGTTTTTCTAGCAACCAGCCCCATCCAGGAGCCATCCAGAAGACCACTGAGCTGCTTCCTTGGGACAAAGAACCCTCCGATCACCCAGGATATTACAAAGGATTTAGGAGCCTGATGTCAGGAACAGGGTAAAAGACCAAATATTAACACAAAAGATATTCCTGACATATTTCTCAAACTATCCCTAGAAGAGATCCTTGACCCATATTTACCTTCTTATACTACACCAAGTTGGATTTAGTTGAAGTGAATATTCCTTTTTTACTCTGTGCTAGGCTCTGTCCTGTATCCTGGAGACACTAGATCCCTGAATACTCTTCTAACATACCCATCACTCTCCTCCTCACTTATTATGCTCCAACCATTCAGACTTCTCCAAGCACCTTGAAGATGCCACGTGTGCTCCCCACTTGCTCTTCCACTTGCTGTTCCCTGCACTTGATATGCCCTTCTCCTCTACCTTTCCAGTCCCTGCTAATGTTTGCATTGCTGACATTTTCTCATCATTCAAGTCTCAGTTCAAATGTGACCTCCTCAAAGAGACCATCCCTGACCACTCTATGTAAAGTAATCAGCCCTCTGGTCACTCTGTTTTATCCTGTTTAATTTCTTTATATATAGCATTTACCACTAATGGAAATTAGTCAGGATAAACCAAGCCAAGTTGCAGTAACAAACAGGGGAGAGAACTACAGGTACTAGGAGAGTCACAGTTAATGTTTATTTGGAGGTTATCATGTGCTGGGCATTTTGTTTAGCCTCTTATATATATTATTTAATGTATAATACAAATATATAATGTAGGTATTATTGTTATCCTTGTTTACAGGTAAGGAGGCAGAGGTTTAGGGAGCTTAAGTGGCATAGCTTGACTGTGATGGAGTCAGGATTTGAAGCTGAATCTTTGTGACTCCAGAGTCACTGTGTTCTCTCTTTTACACTAAAGCTCAACTTTCTCAGAGTGTATGTGGACATTGGCCCAGAAGGATAAGGGGATCTGGATTTTGAAGGGGTGCATGATGCCCCTCGGATGCTAGTAAACATCATTCCCCTTGAAAGAGCAAAGATGCTAGGGTTTTCCTCTCTGACTTTCCCATTTCCCTCTCTACTACAGCACAGGGTTGGGGAAAGGACTCTGAAAGGCCTCTTTCCATTGAGAACCTAGAAAAAAAATTGAAGCCCATCTCTATCTACAAGCTCCTTTTGGCCATAATCTTGTACAGGGTTAATCTGACCCCTCTCCCCAACTCCACAAGCTCAGTACACACAGGGCATATCAGCCTGAGTCCACTGGTCTCATGGTCCTCTAGCGGTCCTGTAGGGGGGCCCAGTTCCTAGGCACTGCCAGGTGAGAAGTGATGACCAGAGCTTAACCCAACTTTTCTAGTTTGTTTCTATCTAAAGCAGAGGTCTTCAGCTCTTTTCCAGCTCATGACTCCCACACCTCTGTAGACAAAGATAGCCAACACCCTACTCCTGGGTTGGACTGTGAGTTAGGGAATGATGGGCTGAAAGGAGGCAGAGCTGCACCGAGTTCTTTCCCCACCTGATTTGGCTTTGACAAGAGGAAGGGAGGAGAGAAGAGAGAACTAGTTCTCACTCATTTTCCTCCCCACAGCGCTGGAGCTCCCTGGTCAGGATAGGCTTGGGTAGGACAACACGACAATAATGACCCTCACTGGGCCTCACCACTGGAGCAGATTTTCAGTCCACAACGGGCTTCCCCATCCTTTCTTCTGTCTCATGACTATGACAGTTCTTTGAAGTAAACAGAAAAGGGACTGTTCATTCCCATTGTATAAATGAGGAAACTGAGGCTCAGCAAGGTAAAGTTATGTAGCAAAGGCTACACTGAGACCTTGAATTGGGGTCTAGCCAGGACTATCCTCAGCTACCTCATGTTAGTGCACGTATGATTTCATGGGTGTGCATTCACATGTGGGCATGCATTAGTGATTAAATATCCATTGTGCGAGCCTTTTTGTCAAGAAGTCAGTGTGAGTGCCATATGCAAGGGGAGCTATCTCCTTAAGCTAAGCCCCCATGGCTCCAGACTGTATTCTTAAAGTTCTGTCCTCCTTATTATCTGTTGTCCCCTTCCTTGTCCAGTACTCTACCCACCTCCTGCCCAGACAACCGCACCATCAGAAGTTCTCCAACAATCTTTGTTTGTGTGGCCAGAAGAGCTCTATGGGCACTATGTGCATGGGCCAGCACCACAGAGGCTGGCCCATGCACACTGCAATGCTCTAGGCCACTGCCAGGTGCCCCACCCTCTCTTCCTTTCCTCAGTGTAAATAGTAAGAAGTTCACCTTGGATATGACCTGCATCTTTACTGAGAAGACTGCTCTTCTTCTCTTGTCTAAATGTTGCCTCCCCCAAGCTCTCATCTCCTGCTAGCCTAGGCCAGCCTTTCCTTCATCAGGGAGAAGGAGGCTTATCCCTGTCTACCAGCAGGTCATGTTTTCAGAAAACCTCACTGGCCTCTCACCTTCCTCCGTTATACCAGAACCATAATCCACAGGCTAGAACAGCAAGCAGGAAGCCAGGACCTTCTTGCTTGCTGTCAATGTTCCAGCTGGGCTTATCTGTGCCTTCACGTGGTGTTCTCTTGTCAGAGGAGCTGGAGGCTGTGTGACAACCAAGTTAAATAAATGCTGCCTCCTTCTCATCCCCCCAATTCTCTGTCCTCTTGCTGAGGAGAGTCGAGTGTCTTCAGGCTTCTACAGAAGATATTGATGTATTGTCACCTGTCCTTATTTGATTAGTGTCTTACTCGAAATGCCTAGAGTCATCTCTCCACAGTGAGGGGGGTGGAAAGGCAGAGAGTGAGAGAGAGAAAGAGAGAGAGAGGGTAAGCCTCCCCCTTTCCCCTTTGCTGTCTGAGCTGCTGACTAGGAAGGTATCTGGGATGGGACAGACAGGACTGCATGAAGCAATGTAGGGAGATGGTGCAGTGTGAGGTCAGGGACACAGGAAAATAAGAACCAGAGAGGCCGGAGTTTCAAGGACTATAATTCTAGGGTTGAGAGTCCCAGAAGGCTGATTATAAACCTTTTCTGGACATTTTGTGTCCATCCTCCAATTTGCCACCGTGACCCGTGGTGACCTCTCCAAGCTCCTGTGGTAGGAGTTGATGAGACACTTTGTATTTTCCCTCATGCAGGAGAAAAACATGTGTCCCTGAGGCCCCAGTGGTGAGTGCTTAGTGCTACTGGACCTGTGGGCCTGGATCCTGGTCCCACAGGGACTTCTGTGGCCTCCATTAACATGAATGGAACACACTAGACTCTAGAGCCATCAGACAACCTGGCACCTTGGTTCCAAAAACCCTTGGAAGGGAGTAGCCCTTCTCCATGGCTGGAAGAACAGTTCAGAATTTGCTACTTTCTCACATTGGTCATTGGCATCATCCTATTGTCTTATTCCATTTTCTCATCAGTCCTATGACAGTTGGTATTGCTTTCATTCTCTAGATAAGGAAGCTGAGGCTCCGACTTTCTCAAGCCAACAATCAGCAAATGGTAGAGCTGAGACTCAAAAGTGGATCTTTTGACAAGGGCTCCGATGACTCAAGCTTGTCTTGACAGTAGCCAAAAGAGTGGCCACTGTCGAAGTGTAAGCAGCTTCACTCGCAAGGTAAGTCAAGAACGAAACACTCAGGACTGAGAAGGTATATCCAGCCTCTCAAACAAATGTTTTCTGGTGCATTGCTTTCTTTTGCAAGTAGTCAGGAACTGAGCTGGCTAATGTCAGACATAGGTCCCTATTGAACAATAGCTATAACATACATGTTCTCATGCACACTCACAACTGACACATGAACCCACGTGCTCAAGCACACAGGCATTACCTTTCTTATCCAGCTCCTACATCCCCTGGGAATCTATGCAAATCTACTCGACAGAGCAAGGAGAAGAAGATAAACCTATATCATTACAGTACTTCTTTTCGTCTCTCTCCTTGTGAAAACAAAAGAAAAACAGTGCAAAGCCTCATCCAATATTCACTGAGAATTATTCTGACATGATCCCAAGAAAATAAGTCCTTTTCAAACCCACCGATCCAGGGCATCCTCTCCAGTGACTGAAAGCGGGCAGAGCAGGCCACGTGCTGGGCTCTGTGGCTGGCAGAGGCACTTGGTGGTAAAGCTTAATTATGATTCATGGAGCTGCGTTGTGAAGATGGTTTAAAGCCACTTAATTAGTGTAAGAATATACCGTCATAATTTTCTTGAAATATGGCCTAATTAACCTATGGAAAAGCCAGGCCCACTGCTAGAAGATTAATAGAATATTAATAGTCTATTAATATGCCCCATCTGGCAGTTTTGGGGGTATGCAGGAATGGCAGAGTGCAGACAGAGGAGACTAGGGTTTGCTCTGGAGGGTGATGTTTAAAGAGTGTGAAGTGGGCCAGGAAACAGGAAAGAGAATGATATTTACTGAGCACCTATTATGTACCTAGCAGTGTTTTAGTCCATTTCTTATTTAATTCTCAAAATAATCCTTTAAGATGGATATTAAGGTTCAGAGAGGTTCATAAATTAACCGAAGATCACACAGCCAGGAAACATTCTCTAGTCAAGCTGCTCCAAAGGCCATGCTCTTCCCATTATTGCTTACTACTTTTGGTGGGCACAAAGGACTCAGGGAAATGAACAAAATAAAGAAAAACGTCTCTTTCAATTCCAAGAAGGCACCTTTATCTCTGACATTTTAGAAAATTGGAGTCATTTAAATTTCCTAGAGGCAAATTCAAGCTCCCAAGTGTGTTGTGCGGGTTGGACTCTGCACAACCCTAAGAGTCTCCATTCACATAAGGTATAGAGGGAATGATGCCCTCTAGAGAGCACGGTATACTACCTGCACAACCATTCACAACAATCTTCGGAGACTGCCCTATGTGACTCTTTAATTTCCTTTCCCACCCAAGTCACCAGCCCCAACCCTGGCTTTGAGCCCAGATATTGGCCAAGAGCCAGCCATATCCAGCATTACCCTTAATGAAGCCGATTTGAACCCAATCCTCCCTTGGAAAGTCTCCAGTGCCCAGGGACACTCAGATGCCAGGGAAAAAGTCCAGTGTCCTCCAGGGGGAGTCAAAGAGCCAGACTTCCACCCCAGAGCGTGTCTGGCCCCAGGTCGAGGAATATTCCAACAACGTCCTCATTCTTCTCTGATCAAAGGAGCTGGAATTGAACCTGCTGTAATCATCCGTCGGGGAGTTTGCTTAAAATTCCCCTAATTATGGGAGAGCAGAAAATTGCTACGCCTCAGACTGAATAGAGAAATCGAAGGCACCCTGCTCCCAGCTGCCTGAGGGAGACAGGCCAGGATGGTAACAGAAAGGCTGGGAGAAA